>NC_091832.1:30669680-30972710 GCF_037783145.1 Equus przewalskii | reverse complement strand
CAGGGAAAGAACCCTTCGTACAAAGCAAAGCATTACGACCAGGGGGACAGTGAGGGCTTTGAATGAGAATGACGACTTTTGATGGTGGCTCCTCTCTCCAGCAGAGAGTAGGAAAGGTTAACCTCATGGTGGGAATTCTGAATTACCTGAGGTTTCCCTCCGGGAACCCCTCTGCTTCTTCCCTCTGGGCCGAACCCAAGGGGTAGGGTCCTTGTCCTAACTTTGATTCTGGTTGTTTCTCGGGTTGCAGCAGAGGGAGCAGGGTTGCAGTTCAGGTTGGTTCGCCCAGCAGAGGCGGGAGCGATGGGGTAATGATGGGGAGAGCCCTGGAGGCTCAGCACTTGAAACACACATTGATCATGACAATAATAGCACGAAACAATGAATGAGCACTTACTGTATACTATATACCAGGTACCGTTTTATGTACTTTACACATTATCCCTTATGGTCTACACCACAAGCCATTGAGGGGACTGGCGTCACTCCCATTTTATAATTGAGGAAGCCGGCATCAGCAAAGAGGCTGACTCGTGGGGCTTCAGACCACTAAGATCTGTGAGTGATGACAAAGTGGCTGGAGGGTCAGAGGGACAGTGGGACAGAGACCAACGGTAAATTAAACCCGGTGTGTGCACTCAGGCCATGGAGAGACGAGGAGAGGCCAGAGCTGGGGCAGACATGCAGGGAGCTGATCCTCATGCACGCTGCGTCTACCCATGCCTATAACAGAATGAATGAATGTGCATTTGCGGATCTGTTTGGCTTTTGGTCTCTGGGGCCATGGAGAGGAAAGCATGTTATGGTTTCCGGCCCGGGCTTTGGGATCAGACCCAGCAGTACTGAGTCTTTCATCGCACTAACTTGCAAGGCGACCTGGATTTCTGTCTCCTGCCTCTGTGATGACAGGTGGTCAAGAGGTAAAGACCAGCAGAGACTAAGAAGGAAATATGTAGACAGAGGTTTAAGAGGCAGCCCCGAGTCACAGTGGTGAGTTCTGCCCCTTATTGAATCTGTGGTCTTTGGGGAAAATTACCTAACCTCTCTGAGCCTCAGTGTCCTCATCTGTAAAATGGGAATAATGAAAGTGTCTTCACTCAGGGCTGTTGTGAAGAGTAAATAGGTCGAGTGGCATGTAGAAATGCATAGCCCTGGGCCTGGCTGGCACTTAATAAACCCTCCGTAAACGTGAGCTTTATGTTTATTGGAGAGTAAAATAAAATAGAATGAGGGGGTTGCATAGAATGTCTCCGATCTCTTCTGGCTCAGGAACTGTTCACAGTAATACGCAACGTTACAAATCCCAATGGGAATCATTTGAGCCATTTCATAATTTTCTATGGTCCATGAAAAAGGAAATGATTTAAGTCAAATGTACTATTTTCAATAAGTGCGTCCTTTCAAGACTTTTCCCTATCATTTATTTTAAACCCTTTAAATTACATGCGTGATACGTGAGAAATTTCGACCTCTCCCCACTTTGGCGTATGTACTTGATTTCCTTTAAAATCATGACGGAAGAAAACGTGTGTTACTGAACAAATTTTAAAGTGACTTTTATTGGAGGACCAAATGGACGTTAAAATGGACTGAAGTGTAACAAGAGGACAGAAATCACTTTCATGACCTCAGGGCCTGAGTTCTTTCATTTGATGCTTAAAAAGTCAATTGGCATCTTTTAAAAAGAATTTTATGTTTGTTATAGGGCAAGATAAAATAGATCTCAGGTCACTATTTCCAAGCACCTCTCTGCATCTATTCGGCAGGTCTAGATCAACTTTCTGCCCAACACAGGAAAAGAAAGTGCGTATTATTTTCTCCTTTTAGCAGTCTTTGAAATTCTGTGAAGTACAGGAATTTCCCTGATAAGCTATATAAGGAATTTGATCAGATAAATGCAATTTATGAATCTTGAGGCAAATTTGCAGAGGAGTCATCATCTTCCTTTTCCTTACTTCCTTGTATTTTTTTGCTTCAGAGTTCCTTTTGCTTCCTATCTTTAACCATTGGTTCATTGAGGGTATAAATTAAACAGTATAAGAATAAGACTGGGGCCAGCCGGGTGGCGCAGCGGTTAAGTGCGCACGTTCCGATTTGGCGGCCTGGGGTTCACCGGTTTGGACATGGCACCACTTGGCAAGCCATGCTGTGGTAGGCATCCCACATATAAAGTAGAGGAAGATGGGCACGGATGTTAGCTCAGGGCTAATCTTCCTCAAAAAAAAGAGAAAGAAAAGAAAAGAATAAGACTAGTGTAAAACCATTACATCAGCCAAAGCCACTCCAGTGGCCAAATGATAAACAGCCTGGTTGGGAGTCAGGAGATCATCGTGTTTTGATCACCACTACCTGCTGTTTTTGAGTCTTCCATTTATCGAAGAAGCTCCCACACCGAGAAAAAGATCTTTTAAATTGTAAAATAATTATTCACTAATTTTTAAAAAATGGAAATAGGTGCCATGATCTTCTCATGATGTGAACCTTCTGGAACATCTCCCTCTCTGTTGGGAAAAGCTGATGCAAAGCAAAGGAAAGACAGACCGGGGCTTGACTCTTGTCTCTGCCATTTATCTGCTGTGTCTGAGCCTTGGTAGCCTCATGTGTCAAGCAGGTATTGTTAAGATGGGCCTCATGTTAGGACTAGAGAAGGACCACGAAGCACCTCGCTCCTGCCCTGGTTTTCAGCAGGCTCCCATCCCCTGCTTTCAGCTCCATAAGATCGCCCAGGACCCAAACAGATTCACAGAGACATACAGAGGATGGACTCATTGAATTCTGACAGAGGCAACACGGTGAACACAGGTGTCCTTCTCAAAGAGGAACTCTGGGGCGGCCCCAATCCCCAGGGAGAGGAGAGCAGAGGGGCTTTGGTGGGAGGGGCTGCCTCTGACTCACTGTGTGAGCAGAAGATCAGGGGCCTCCCCTCTAGGGATGGCAGCAGGTGAGGGAGGAAATGAGAAGCAGCAGAGCCCACAGGACGCCCGGCCCAACCCCATAGTCCCTTCTGCCCCAGGGTCTCACCAACATCCTCCTCATTTGGATGGGATCCCAGGAGCCTTCACATCCATGCCTGGCTCTAATGACACTGGGGTCTCCTCCCCATCTGATCCACCCCATTGATCTTGTCTGCCATTTTCTTTCCTTGGCACTGGGGGTCTTCGCTGCATGGGGGTGGGAGCAGGACACACCCATGCTCTATGGACCCTTTCTCTCCCCAGGAGATGGAGGAAAGAGGAAGTGGTTTTATCCTTTTCTGAGCTCTGAAGGAAGAGGACTGACCATTCCTTGAGCCTGTATTGCACCTCAGCGCTTCAGAGAAGTTTCCACACCCATTCTCCTATTTGACTCTCACCGCAGTAGAGCATGGTTCTGGATTCAGATGGACCTGGGTTTGAGCTTTGGCTTTGCCATGTACCACCAGCTACGTGACCTTGGGTAAGGTCTCAAGGTTGTGTGAGCTTCGGTTTCTCACCTCTCAAATGTGGGTGGTGATAGCATCTTTCCCGCGGGCTGTTGTGAGGATTGAAGGAGGTAAGGTCACAGTGCTCACAGAGCTCTAGTGTGTAGCAAATGCAAAATAAGTGTTAACTTAAGAAAATAAACAAGCATCCCTTTGAGGCAGGTTGGTAATGCTATTATAGCTTCATTTTTAGAGTTGAAGTACTGAGATTCACCCAAGGTCACCTGACAATTTGGAGAGGGAGACTGGGTCTTCCCCAGGCTCCAGCGATTGATGGCACAGGCTTTGGAGCCCACAGAGCAGGACTCCACACTGGCTCCACTAGTCCTCAGCCATGTGATCTTGGGCGAGTCACCGTTGCCTCAGAGCCTTAGTTTTCCTTCTCTGTAAGATAAGGGCTGCCTGTCTCCCTTCGCGTCTTGGGGCTCAGGGACTTTTTGCAGAGGTTGGGGTAGAAAGCAGAAGCTATTCGAAGACAGCCCTTCTTCCTTTGTGACTTCCTTTAGTCCTTTGTGAAAACCTGAGCTCAGTGAGAAAGTTAAGCTGGTGTCCCAGGTGGGTGGGGAGAGAAGAGCTTGCATCTGTGATCCAAAGCCAAGGAGAGGGGCGCCATGGCCCCACACAGGGAAGGGACCAGAGGTCATGGGTCCCTTCAGTGTTGGGGACCTGGCCTTTGCTCCCGGGAAGTGCCTTGGGGAGTGGGCGGGACCTCTGGAGGAAGTCACTGGTTGGCACAACCCTGAGGTGGAACCCAAGGCACAGTGGATTCAAGTCTTGGCAAAGAATGCAGCCTCCAGGCACACCAGGGAAGCGGACAGGGCTGGAATTCTGGGATCAAGCTCCTTCATAGGAGGAGCCGGGGGCATGAAAGCCAGTGGCCTCCCTCACTCTGTGCTCTCTGTGTGCCCTAGGAGTCAATGTGTGAAGGTGGAAGGTGCGGGTGGGGGCGAGGGAAGCTCAAAACACTGAGATTTCATTTCTAACCAGCCCAGTAGGAGGAGGCTCAGAGCCCTTTGATTTGCTTTCGTGAAAATGAATAAAAGAATGTTTTATGTGCATCTGAGAGCATGCAGTAAGACTAACAGGTGCAACAAGATGAGGAGGGAAGAGGAGAGATCGGGGCTGGAGGGCTGTGCCCAGCCGAGCCGGGCTACCAGTTTCCCCGCCTTAACCTGGCCTTAACCAGCCAAAGGGTAAAGGACCCGCTTCACTGGGAGAAATTGATGCCGGGGCCCAGGACAGGTTAGGGGGCCACCTCTAGGTGAGCCACAGTGTGGTTGCAGAGCTGGGGCCAGGGTCGTTGGGGCGCCGCCTCCCAGGGCCTCCCCCAAATTCTCCCCAGCCCCTCCTCTGCCTCGGTCCTGGCCTTCGTGCCCTCAAGGTGTCCACACACCACCCACTCTGGGAAAAGGAGCCTGCAGCCTTGTTCATCCTCATCTCTCACCCATAGGAGGGCGGCTGGGGTGACGATCAGAATCTCCACCATGGCCACCATGGCCATTCACCGAGCGCAGTGCAGGCACCCATCCCGGAGCCAGCATCATCCCAGCAACCCTCCCAAAGCCTGTGAGTGATGGTCTTGAGCCCAAAATTCTCAGAAGAGGAAGCTGAGTGGGAGAGAAGTGGAGCGACCTGCCTGAGGCCGTGGAGTTATTGGTGGAGGCTCTGGCACTCACGCCCGGGTGCTGGCCTCAGGGCACACTCATAAAAACAACTGTTCCGTCCGGTGTAACCTCCACAGAAGCAGACCCCTGGCCTCCTGGGTCTAGTGTGGACTAGCCTACACTACTCTACCAAGCTGCCCCAATCAGGTAAGCTGTGTCTCTCGGTGCCTCAGTTTCCCCACCTGTAAAGCAAAGGCCAGATGATCTCTAAGGCCTCTTCCAGCCCTAGTCTTTTTTTTTTTTTAAAGATTTTTTTTTCTTTATTTTTCCCTTTTTCTCCCCAAAGACCCCCAGTACATAGTTGTATAGTCTTCGTTGTGGGTCCTTCTAGTTGTGGCATGTGGGACGCTGCCTCAGCATGGCTTGACGAGCAGCGCCATGTCCGCGCCCAGGACTCGAACCGACGAAACACTGGGCCGCCTGCAGCGGAGCGTGCGAACTTAACCACTCGGCCACGGGGCCAGCCCCCAGCCCTAGTTTTTTGGGATTCTTTCCTGGCCCACCATCTGCTGTTTAATTAAGCCTGCACCTTGTAAGGCGGGATGGCCTAGTGGTTAAAGAGTGGGCTGTGGAGCGAGGTTCCTGAGTTCAAGCCCAGCACTCTCCTTTAAAGCCCGTGTGACTTTAGGTAAATCACTCAGTCCCTGTCTGTAAAGTGGAGAATAATAATAGTACTTACTGTAGACACTTGTGTGGATTAAATAAATCAAACCATGAAAGGTTCTTGGAGCAGTGCCCGGCACAGCAAGCGATCTGTGCGTTGGTGATGACCACCTCTGTCCTGACCTGGCTGGACATGAAAGCTGAGTGCTGATTCTTGGTCCCATCCAAGGGAGGGGACCACACCAGCCCTGAGTCTTCCTGTAACTGGTCCTCAAGAACCTCAGGCATCCTCCTGTGACATAACCTCCTGGCCCCAGGCAGGCCCACCCAGCTTCTACACCCCTGGAGGGAAAGGTAGGGTAAGAACACTGGTTTTCTGGAATGCGGAAGAAACCCCAAATAAAACAATCAAAAAAGCTACTCACGGTTGTCTGTGGCTGAGCTCTGACCCTGCCGGGCCTTGGGGAGTCCGGGCGATTGTGTGTCCCAGCTGAACTGCTGTCCCCGAGCCAGCCTTCTCTTGCTTTTGTTCTGTCTCACGGACGAGTGAGCGTGGGGAGGTCTGGTCTTCCGTCCCTGTCACCACTTCCCCCCCGGGTCCCCAGTGCCACAATGTTCTTGCCCCTGCCGTTGAGCTGTTTCTCACGAGGAACTCTGATCGCTGGTGCAGTCCCTGCCTTGGACAGGACCAAGAATCAGCACTGGGCTTTCCTGTCCAGCACGGTCAGTCAGGACAGAGGCGGTAATCACCAGTATCTGACACAGTTCAAAGTGTTTTTATACCTGTTACCAGGGGTGTGGGTATACGCCCTGGAGGCAAGGGACTTGGGTTCTAATCCAGCCTAGCTGTTGTGACCTTGAGCAGTTGACTTAACTTCCCTAAATCTTAGTTCCTTCACCTGTAAATTAGGGACGAGGCACCAGCTTTACACAGATCACCTAAACGGACATTCCATTCCAATGCCTCTTCCCCACCGGACCAAAGCTTTGAAATCCAAATGCCTATAGGCGCCAGGCAGATAGCATAAATGCATGAAGGGTGCTGGTGTGGGGCAATAGGGAGTGGTGGGGACTGTGGAGGAGAGGGGAACACAGGACCCAGCCACTGGGGGCCGGCATCTTGTAGCTCCAGCCAAGCCTTGACACTTGGGAGTGCAGGCCCGATTGCTGGATGTGCCAAGCATTTGGAAGATGTGCCACATTTTCCTAGAAATCCTGACTTTAATATAATGGCTTCCAATTTTAGAATATTGACCAGAAAGTCAAATCTTTAAAACATGCCATGTGGGTCAAACCAAACACCATTTTCATTATGTTTGTTAGAACACTGGCTCCTTAAGGGCAAGAACTGTGTCCCTAATGCCCAGTCCTGGGCTCAGTAAATACTCAGGTCCCTGCTACAGTTCAGAGTGCTGTACACCTGTTATCAGATAGAATATTTAATCAGAGTCTACTTCTTCCTAGGGGTACGAAGATCAACAGGATAAGGTTTCTGCCCTCCTAGGCTAATGGCCTTGGATTATCTCATGAGATCTTTTCACTTACTGCCCTTCACACCCCAGACCCCAAGGGATGGATCTGGGCCAGTTGTTCTCAAGAAGGGACATCTGGTCCCGAGGCAGAGTTGTCAGATTCAACAAAATATAGGATGGCAATATTTGAGACAAACGTATACTAAAGAATTATTGTTGTTTATCTGATTGCAATTTAACGGGGCAGTCTATGTTTGATCTGGCAACCCCCCCCCCAGGGGAGACATTTGGCAACGTCTGAAGACGTCACAACCAGGAGGGAATTCTTCTGATACCGAGTGGGCAGAGGCCAGGAATGCTGTAGAACATCCTGCAGTGTGCAGGACACAACGAATCACTCAGTTCAAAACGTTAATAGTGCTGAGGACCTAGCCCTGGTCCCTTCAGAGCAAACTCCACTCTGGGAGGCCTTTAATTTGATAATTAGTCCCTTGGGGAGAGGACACAGTAACAACCTCCAGCTCTGTGCCTCTCCCTAGGGCAAGTCATTGACAGTAAGGAATGGGACAGAGAGTCCAAGGCACCAAGAAAAAGGAGAGATGAGTCAGGAGGTAGCTGGGGAGTGGAGGCCACCTGCAGCCTACCCCAGCCGTCTGTCTGCACCAGGGGTGAGCCGGCAAAGATCCAGCAGACGCTTCCATGATGCTGAATCCTGGACCCCTGGCCTTGAGGAAGCCCCACCAGGGAGAAGAAGGGTGAGGCTGCTCCTAAGTGCCTGCCCGAAATGTGCAGCAGCAGTCCGAATGTGTGAATGAGGAATGAACGAATGAATGAATAAATGAAGAAAAGAAGGAAGCTACTTAAGGGCTAAGGTGGGAAGAACACTGGGAATCTGGGTTCCAGTGTGATCCCTGCCACTGCCTGGCTGTGGGACAAGTTACTTCCTTTGGCTCAATTTCCCCACTCCTCAAATGAGGAAGCTAGAGATAATAGATGCTTCTATAATTTCCGCATGCATCAGAATCAGCTGGAGGGCTGTTAAAACACAGACTGCCGCCCCCCACCCCAAGTTTCTGACTAAAGCAATCTGGGTTGGGGCTGAGACTCTGCCTTCCTGACAGGTTCCCAGGTGATGCCGTTGGTCCTTGGACACATCTTGGGTAGCACTGGAAGAGACGATGGATAAGGGCCCTTCTTGCTCAGTTGGTCCAGGATCTCCAAGACTGCTGGGTCCCCTGGACAGGGCTGATGGACCCACACAGGAGGTCTGTTCTCCTTTTCCCCAGGGAGGGCTAGGGTGGTCCAGGAGCTGGTTTTCTCAGTTCCTTGTGGACAGCCATCCTCACCAGCCCTTACACTGTGAGATGCTGCCATCTCCTGGATGCCTCCACTCCATGCTGGGCCCAGAGCGTTGCCATATTTAGGGCCTGACTGAAGGAGGAACGTTTGGGGTGGTGTCTTTCCTTTCAGGCCCCAGGGAAGCAGCCTTTGTAATGTCTGGGCTCTCTGACCCCTTCCGATGACTCAGTTTCCAATATGGATACTGGAGCCTGAATTAACCTGGGAGAATGAAAACGAAATGCTCTTGCAAGCATGTGGGGTAACACATTGTCACCAAACCATTGCTATTTTCTGCTTTTAAAAACCTGACACACGGTTATCTTAATTTGCTAAATGCAAATGTTGGTGGTGATATTTACGTGGAAAAGGATTTGTGTATCTTTACAAATTTTTACAATAGACATCCTTTTAGGTGGTTCCGTAAGGCATGTTTAAAACGTGGTGATTCACTTATCAAATTAGGCAAAAAGGAAAAAGAAACCACTAGCAGCGTTGGCAAGCGTGGGATGAGACAGACACTCGTGTACACTTAATGGGAGTGTAACCTGAAAGTAAGTGGACACGAGGTTTCCAGTGCCGTGTCGTGGTTTGAGCGAGTCTTTGGAACTGGGTTAGACCTGGGTTTAAATCCTGGCTTGGGGGGGAATCCACGTCACCTCTACCAAAGCACTTTCCTCTTCTGGTTTCAATTTCTTCAACTGCAAATGAGGAACTTAGAGCTGGTCAATGTTACTTAAACTTTGGTTTCATCAGAATCGCCAGGAGAGCTTTTCAAAGCACAGAGATGTTGATTCAGCCGGTCTGAGGTGGGCCCGATGGTCCCCATTTCCAACCAGCTCCCTTGTCACCTCTGAATAAGCGACCTTGGTCACCAGCCCTCTGAGCCTTAGCTGCCTTCCCTGGGAATCTTCACAGGCTGGCTGTAGGTATCATGTGGGATAATGTGCATAAAGCTATTGCTGTTCTCGTGAATCTTAAATATGGTCATAGCATCTGAATCAATAATTGTAGAAATCTCTTTTCAGAAATTCCTCATAGGAGCAAAGATGTTAGAGTGGTATTATTTTTGATAGCGAGAACCGGGAGACATTTTAACCATCTAATGACAGAGGGATCGTTTGGTAAATTATGGTGCATCCATGTGTTAGAATGTAATGCGGCTGTTAAAAATGAAGTTTTCAAAATCAATTGTGATGACTTCGGAAAATGTTCACAACATAAAATTAAGAGAAAAGAGCAAAATGCAAAAACCGTTTTTAAGTGGACAAAAAGACTTAGACATCGAAAGACACCAAATGTTAAACATGCAAGAAGGTGCTCAGCAGGATCCGGGGTGGGAGGTGGGGATTGGAGGGGCGGCTAAGACCTCTTGCCCCCCTATATTTGAGCCACTGGGGCCTGGGGACCTTATTTCAGTTTCTCAAAGATGCCACAGTTTCTCTACCTCAGGGCCTTCGATGCTGGTCTCCCTGACTAGAAAGCTCTTCCCTCCTAATTCGTCCTGCAGATGTTAGCTGCCATGTCATTGCCTCCCCTAGGAAGCCCTCCCTGACTACCCAGATGAGGTTAAGCCCCACTGTTAGAAGTACTTCTTACACTTGAAATTCTTGTCCTTCCCTTTCGGAGAACGGTACGCCACACAGCAGCCTAGCTCCATCTAGCATATTCACTGCCGCATCCTCTACAAATGGCCGCAGTGCCTGGCACACAGTAAGTGCTCAATAAATAATTGTGAATGAGTAGATCTGGGTGAGGTCACTCAGGTTTTACTTGGGAGACAAATTGGAATTGGGAGGAGACTCAGTGAGCGTCATATTAATCCTTAGGCAACGCTGTCCTCAAGCTGTGGAGACCTCAGGGAAGTTAATTCCCCTCTCTGGGCCTTAGTCGCCTCCTCTCGAAAATGAGATGATTGGGTTTCCAGGAATGGCAGACAGATTTTTATTTTGAGTGCTGAAGTCTGGTATTTTGGTGGTTGTTGCCAGAGCATAGTGTTGAGAAGGATTCTGAAGCTGAGTCTAAGCTCAGTAGGAAAAGGTGTCATGCTCAATTAATGAGGTCTGCAACGGTGTAAGAGAGGAGGTGGGTTTGCATGCCAAGTTTTGGCATCCTTGAAATATAGTTGTTAAGGTTTTCTTCGCCGTGGCCTCCTTGAAGAATCTGATGAAATTTAAAGCAAGTATTACAAACGCAGCTGTGCAGGGACAGGTAGAGGGCCGGGTGTGCGTCAGAGTGGAGGCCTGCGGCCCCTGGAGAGCCCTCCCTCGCCCTGTCTGAAGGAGGCAGTGCCTTGTGGGAGTGGGCTCAAGTGGCCAAACCATGTGATTTTTTAAGAGAAGCCAAAAATCTGGATTTGTACATGAAATTCCCTGATCTTTTAAATCAAACACTGTGGGGAGCAAGCGACACGTGTCTGCCAGATGATCTATCCCACGAGCCTCCAGTTTGCGACCTTTGCCTCTTTGCCTAAGCACCAATCCGGCTCTGACACTTCCTTGTTGCTCCATCCTGTCCTCTCTTGCCCCTCCCAGAGAGGACAGACGGACACTTCTCAGAGGCGACTACACCCACATCCCCTCCCCGAGGGAACCTATTGTCCCCTTTCCAAGGCATTGCCTTTATTTCAAAAGAAGGGAACACGTGACTTCACAGCCACTCACAGCTACCCCTGAAATCCATGAGACTCAACCTTTGCTACGTGTTGGCTCTTTCTCCCCTGATTATGAAAGTAAACAGAAGTAACAGACAATGACCACACGTGTGCCAAGTTCAAAAGAGAAGGAGCAGAACAAGACGTGTGGCACGTTACTGTTTTTGTAGATTACAAGACACCTGCACACGCAGAACAGTGCGGCATGTTTTACAAGGATGCGTTTACAGTCAAGGATACTTAGTGACTGAAGAGGTGGTGGTGGGGTAGTGGGGGGAGGAAGGGGATAAAAGAAACTCAGTACATCACTGAATCAATTGCGCGAGAGGAGCCTGGCACAGAGTACAACGATGGTGAGCCATAGATGGAAGGGCTCTGCGTAAGTCAGTAAACTCACCAAGGGGCCCCTGAAAGGATGATAATTCTCATTGCAGACATTTTTTTTTTTTTTTATATGTGGGACGCCTGCCACAGCATGGCTTGCCAGGCGGTGCCATGTCCACACCCAGGATCCGAACCTGCGAACCCTAGGCCACAGAAGCAGAACGTGCACACTTAACCACTGCGCCACCGGGCCAGCCCCTCATTGCAGACATTTTGAAAATTTGAAAATATATAAAGAAGACAGAAATGCCTCCTGATCCCACAGTAGGGAGGCAGCCACTGCTAACTTTTAGATGTGTTTCTGCCACTAGGCTGCCACACATCCAGGCCAGAGGTGTTGAGGGACGCAGCATGCCTATGGGGGCCATGGGGACAGAAGAGAGAGGACAACTGAAGAGATGAATCAGAGGGTTGATCAATAGAACCCGAGTTTGGAGCCAAACTTTGGGCTCTGGTGCCCGGGCCAAGCACGTGGGCATTTTGATCCATCCAGCAGTAAACAATCAACCCTATAAATAACAGTGAGAGCAGATCTGAGCCTGCCAGGTTCAGAGACCTGAGAGGGTTTAGTAATAGCCTCGACTCTCACTGTTGGGCTCTGATGGCAGCACGAGCACAGATTACATCTGGGCTCCGGAACAGGACTGTGGCTGCCACTGCAGGAGGAGACGACTAGATGTGGATCTTCAAGGTGGGCTCCGGCCATTAGAAGCTGCACGGCACAGTGGTTAAGCGTCTAGGCTCTGAAGCTGGATGGACCCAGGCCTCTGTCCCCAGTTCCGCCACTGAACAGCTGTGTGACCTTGGTCAAGTTACTTAATTTCCGGGGGACGGCCCAGTGGCACAGCAGTTAAGTTCGCACGTTCCGCTTCTCAGCAGCCCGGGGTTTGCTGGTTTGGATCCCGGGTGTGGACATGGCACCGTTTGGCAAGCCATGCTGTGGTAGGCGTCCCACATATAAAGTAGGGGAAAATGGGCAAGGATGTTAGCTCAGGGCCAGGCTTCCTCAGCAAAAAAAAGAGGAGGACTAGCAGTAGTTAGCTGAGGGCTAATCTTCCTCAAAAAAAAAAAAAGACGAAAAAGAAAAAAAAAAGTTTACTTAATTTCCTTGAACCTCAGTTTTCCCTTATCCTAATACTACACAGCAATTAAATGCAAAAAATGGAAAGCATCATATAAATGTCAGGGACAAGTGTAAACACAAGATTAATAAGACATATATAGATGCTGTCACTGACAAGAACTGTCCCCAGCCAAACTGTAGATGGGCTCCTCCGAGTCCTTTTTCTCTTTCTTTCTTTTTTTTTTTTTGAGGAGGATTAACCCTGAGTTAGCATCTGCCACCAACCCTCCTCTTTTTGCTGAGGAAGGCTGGCCCCGAGCTAACATCTGTGCCCGTCTTCCTCCACTTTCTATGTGGGACGTCTGCCACAGCATGGCTTGCCAAGCGGTGCCATGTCCTCACCCAGGATCCGAACAGGCGAACCCCGGGCCAGTGAAGCAGCCCAAGTCCTGTTTTCAACTAGGCCTTGACCTTGGCCCTTGTTCTGTCTTAGGCCTGCCCAGCCTAGTCTTAGCAAAGAATCCTGCTAAGTCATCCTCCCGCCCTGATATCTGATCAAGTTCCTCATTCTCTCCTTTTGATGGCCTGCCTCTAGCAAGAATCCTGTTAGGTCAGTTTAGCAAGAACCCTCCTACTCTTGGTGTCTCTTCGTAGGAACTGTCTATCCACTGATCCCCTTGCCCAGCTCCTTGGCTGCAAATCCCCAGCTGTCTTTGCTGGATTTGGAGTTGAGCCCCGTCTCTCTGCTCCATTGCAATATTCCTGAATAAAGTCTTCCTCACCATTTTAACAGGTGTCGGAATACTTGTTCTTTCACATGCCCAATCTGAACAAAAAAATTAAAAAGTTAACCCAAGAGAAACCACTGTCAGGCAGTAAATTCTACACTCCCACTGTAGACTCCGTGCTACCCCAGCACAAATGCCCAACCCAGGGTCGGCCTCAACAGGTGTTTGTTGAATGAATAAAGGTGGAGTGTCCTTGGGATGGTAAAAATGATGGGAGCCATAGTGTGGAAGAGCTGAGTTCCACCTGTCCCCTTAGCTCAGGCGGGCGGGAGGGTCCGCAGGGGAGCAATGGGAGTCACGAGGTTCGTGTCCAGTCCCCACTTCTGCCCTAGCTGTCCCTGTGAGCCCCAGTCCCCCCATCTGTGACATGAACAGACTGGGTTTGGTAAGAGATTTAAAAAAAAAAAAATTTTTTTAACTGTCGTCTGTGAAAAACTTATTTTACATTATGACCCAGTATGCATATAACACTTAAATACTGTATATAAAATTGCAACATCAGGTTCATGAAACAATAATAAACCTTAGTACTTGGGATACACTCTGATATTTTCCTTTCTATTTTATTCTTTTTGAATCTGTTCTATTTCATTTAAAAAATGCTATTTGTAGCCACAGAAATAATTTTTATCACCCACCAACGAGTCACAAACTGAAACTTAAAAAACTCTTGTTAAAGGGCCTCCTGTGTTTCTGCGTCTGGCCTTCTTCCGGCTGAACTCCTCCCTCCTGCTTATCTATTTGATGGTTTTTTTTTTAAAGATTGGCCCTGAGCTAACGTCTGTTGCCAATTTTCTTTTTTTTCATCTTCTCCCCAAAGCCCCCCAGTACATAGTTGTATATTCTAGTTGTGGGTCCTTCTGGTTGTGCTGTGTAGGACGCCACCTCAACATGGCCTGATGAGTGGTGCTAGGTCCGTGCCCAGGATCTGAACTGGCGAAACCCTTGACCACCAAAGCGGAGCAAGCGAACTTAACCACTCGGCCATGGGGCCAGCCCCTCTGTTCGATCTTGACTCCTTCTTCCAGGCCTAACCCAAATCCTTTCTCCTACAGGAGTTCTTCCCTGCTTTGTCACAAGTCCCACCTCTCCATCTGTTGTTTTTTTTTTCTGAAATGGCCGTGTCTGTCAATTAGCTGGTAGATACTTATCTACTTACATGTCTAGAACTGTGCTTGGGGCTGTGGAGGAGTCAAAAAGGCATAGGAGACGTAAGGGTCCAGGCGCTGGGTTGGAGTGATCAGCAAGACACAGAGAACAGGGAACATGAAAAGGCAGCCAGTGAGCAGATGACAAGCTCCCAGAGGAGAGGGCAGGCGGAGAACCCTCCTTTCACTGCCCCACCCCACCCCTGCCTGAAAGAATTAGAGAAGTGGAGGGAGGGCAAGGAAATTTAGGGCTGAGGACAAAATGAGCACAGAAGCAGGGAGAGGCGGGAACAGCTCCACTAAACAAAGAAGAGCCAGCATCCAAGGGCCCAGGGCAGAGGGCAAGGGAAGTTGGTCAGTGGGAGGCGCTTCCTGCCCCTTGACTGGCTGCGTCCCAGTGATTGAGAAACCCTGGGGTCAGCAGCTGCGGTTTCCACTCTGGGCAGATGCCAAAGTGTCCAAGTGGCTGGACACTCCTGACCCAGAGTTGCTCCAGAAGCTGTGGATAGGTTCATCTTGAACCTTCCAGGAAAAGAAAGTTGACTGAACTACTTCATGATTTTAAATCATCAACTGAATAGCCTCAAAGATTCTCTCCTTGGCCAAACTCTACTCAGACTCCCTGGAACTTTTCAACGAGGGCTTTACTTTTAGATTTCCGTGTTTGTCTCTGCATCGTCCACTTTTAGCAAGAATCCGCCATTCTCAATGTTTGATCGCCATCGATATCTAATCAGGATCCTCCCCCTCCCCTCCAGGCGACATCTGATCACCCTGGCCTGCCTTCAGCAGGAATCCTGTTAGGTCGCTTTAGCCAGAATCCCTCCTTACACCTGAAGTTTCGTAGTAATTTTCCGTCCACTGACCCTGACCCCGACCCCGACCCCGACCCCGACCCCGCTCCTTGGCTATAAATGCCCGCTTGCCCATGCTGTATTCAGAGTTGAGCTCAATCTCTCCCCCACTGCAAGACCCCCATTGCAGTGTCCCTACACTTGTCATGATGGCCCCCCTTACATAAAGTCTTCCTTACCATTTATGACACTTTTGTCATAAATAATTTTTTCTTTAACAATAGCTTGCAGGACCCATGAAAAGACATAGGAAAGCGTCAACAAGAAGGGACTGTGGGGAATTCTTGGATGGATGAAGAAACAGCAGTGGAGGAAAGACAGAATCAGGGACCGAGTTCTAGTTCTGGCTCTGCCTTGTTCTGGCTGTGTGATCTTAGATTCTTCTCTTGTAACATCAGAGGATGGGATGGACCGTCCGGCTCTGACTTTCTGTTGGTACTGAGTACACGTCCATTGAATAAATGAAAGGAAAATAATAACAACCTCCACGTATCGAGCCCTCACTGTACCAGGCACAGAGCTAAATTTTTCACAAACATTTTCTCCTTTAATCCTCAAACACTTAGCAGTAAGGATTTTTTATCCATGTTATATTCCATATGGAAATATAGTATTCCCCAGGAAGGAGGTAGGAGACGCCCCAGGTACTTTGGGTAAGACCAGCTCCCCCATCCTTTATGCCCTGGACTCTAATCTTCACATGGTCCTGTGAGCTAGAAGGCACATCTCCTCCCACCTCACCCCAGAATGTCCTGTCCCCTTCCTCGCTTTGTGTTTCTCCAAAGCACTTATCATCGTCTGGCGCTCACTATACATTTCACTTATTCGTTCATTTGTCTGTTTCTTCTCCCTGAAATATAAACTCCACAAGGGTTGGGATCTATGTTTTGGTCACTTCTGCCTCCTTGGTGCCTAGAACAGTGCTTGGTACATACTAGGTGTTCAACCAACATTTGTGGAATGAATGAACGAGTGAATGAATGAAGCAGCTGAGCCTTTGAGAGGTTAATAAAGTAACTTATGTAATGTTATCCAGCCAGCAAGTGGCAGAGCTGAAATTCAAACTGAGGACTGTGACACTCCTGGAGTCTATCCATTTCACCTCTATACCAAAACTGTCTCAGTCATTCAGCCAATGTTTATTGAGATCCTCATTCCTGTTGGGAACTATCTAGGTGCTGGAGATACAGCAGTGAACAAAACAGACGAAATCCTTGCTCTCATGGTGCTTGCATCCTAGTAGCCTCTCATGTGAAAAGAAACATAACATTATAAGACCAGGAAGGCAGATGCAAGGAGAGAGTGCTGACACTCCTAGTTACCTGTCCATGGCAGACATGACTAGTTGATCGAGGCCCTCATTCCTGCCGAGCCCAGATGCTGCTCAGGATCTGCCTCAGTGTAGCACTCCAGGCTGCCAGTGTCTCCTAGAGTTGACACCAGAGTAAACCCTATCGCCATGTGCAAATAGGTGAATCAATAAGGGCATGAATCCTAACCACACACTGTGTGGCCAGAACCTCTGGGACCACAAAGGGAAGTCCCACGGCTGGCACAGGAGTTGGGGTTCCTTCCCACTGTCCCCAAACAGTGTCTCCCTCATTCCTTTCCCCAGCCACTGATCTGCTCTGCGGGAAGGAAGGGCAAGGAGGTTCACCAAGGTACAGACCCAAAGGCCCTAGAGGTGACCAGGTTATGTTGATGCTAGGATTGTGGCCTCATGTCAGGAGTGGACATGGGGTCTGGAACGGGCAGTTCTGAGTTCAAATCATGGTTTCCCTATTCATTTGTGACTTTGGGCAAATCACTGCACCATTCTGAGCCTCAGTTTCCTCACTTGTTAATAGGATAATGCATTTACTTCAAAGGGTAGACATGAAGATGAGGTGAAATAATTTACATAAAGAGCCTAGTTTAGTGTTTGACACCCAGTAGGCACTCGACAAATGTTTGATGAATGTACAAATTAATTCATGAGTGATTGAATGAATGAGCGTTCTGGCAAGGAAGGCAGACCCCAAAGCAACTCTGGCAGATCTTGTTTTCCAAGGACGACCTGAACGATATCTCCCATCTATATGACTTCTTCCATTGGGAGGTGAGGTCTATGTTGCCTCCCCTCTAAATTAGGAAGACTTTTGTCACTATTTCAACCAACAGTAAGTCAGAAGTGACGCCATGTGACTTTCAAGTCTGGGAATATTCGCTCATGAAGCCTTCAGCTACCATGTAAGCAATCTGACTGCCTTGAGCTCGCCGTGCTGTGAGGAAGACCAAACTCACCCACATGGGGAGACCACAGGGAGAAGCTCTGAGAGCACATGAAGACAGAGAGATGCCCAGCTAGTCTCCGCTGTTCCGGTTCCATCCACCATCTACCACCAGCAACCAAGTCAGACCACCCAGCCGAGCTCTTCCTGGATTCCTGACCCTCTGAAACCTTGACATAATGAAATGATTGCTGTTGCTTTAAACCGCTAAGCTTTGGGGTGATTTACCATGCAGCAACAGTAACTAGAATAGTTGGTAACCCAAATGCCCTACAGTGAGGGCTATACTACAAGTTTGTACAGGGTATTTGGGAACACAAAGGAGGAAGCCATTGAAAGTAGTTGAATGTTCTACATGAAGAAAGAAATTACACTAATATATCTAAGAAGATATGACACCAGCCTCAAGCAAGGTTGACATGAGGGAAGCCGTGTTGTAACTTAGAATAACCTCTGAGTAACTCACCCAAGCTGTATATGTTTTATCTTGCATGTAGCCTAGGAGATAAATAGCCACCCCCTGGGAAATAATCCTGGCTGACGCATGTACTTCCCAATAGTGATAGATGATAACTTTGTTCTTCTGAGTTTCTTAGGAACATGACGACCTCCTCAGAGAACATCTATGCTGGCCTCCATCATCGATGACAGCTAAAAGACCTGGTGTGGCATCTCCAGTCACTGATGCTAGATGGTCAACATTCCTGAGCCCCTCCTTCACAGCCCACTAGTCCCTGTACAACTGCCTCAAGATCATACGCTTGTTTAAGATGGTCTTTGGGACTTGTCTCCACCATCTTCTGATTTTGCTGGCTAATCGAATGAATCCCTTTCGTGACCACCGACTCATCTGTGGTTGACTGGCTTCATGGTTGCGGCAAGCAGAACGAGCACTTGCATCGTTACAGATACATCACCATATTCAGTTGTTGGAAGTAAGATGAAAGCTTTCAGATATTGGAACTCAAGAAAAGTCTCTGTTCCATTTCTTTTCTTTTCTTTTCTTTTCTTTTTTGAGGAAGATTAGCCCTGAGTTAACATCTGCTGTCAATCCTCCTCTTATTGCTGAGGAAGACTGGCCCTGAGCTAACATCCATGCCCATCTTCCTCTACTTTATATGTGGGACGCCTACCACAGCATGGCCTTTGCCAAGCGGTGCCATGTCTGCACCTGGGATCCGAACCTGAGAACCCTGGGCCGCCAGGGTGCAATGTACGCACTTAACCGCTGAGCCACCAGGCCTGCCCCTCCATTCGATTTCTTAGGAAACCTCCCTGGGTCTCCACTCCCAGCCTCCACCTCTTTTCGTCAGACCCCGAGTCGGGTTCTGAACTCCCAAAGCTTTCAGGCTGCTAAGCAACGGAAGGAGACTGGACTTGGAGTCAGAAGTCTTGGGTTCAAGTCCTGCCCCACCACTTACTATCTGAATGATTCTAGGCAAGTCAGTTTGACTGGCTAAACCTCAGCCTCATCATTTATAAAACGGAAATGTTATTACTGCTAACATTTATTGAACACTCTGTACATCCTGGGCACTGGGCTCTTTAAACAGACAATTCACTTAATCCTCACAACCACCCAATGAGATAGAGAATGTGATCATCTCCATTTTCCCAATGAGGAAACCGACCCAGAAACATGAAGCAACTTGCCCAGGTTTGTGCCTTGCCTGGGTGGCAGAGCTGGCCTTCAAAACCAAGCTGTTCAGCTCCAGAGCTTGCGGGGGAAACTCAAGGGGAGCTTGTGGAAGTGAGTGAAGGGGCTGCTGTAAATGAAAGGAGTGCTGTGCATGAAGGTGAGGAAATCTTTTTACGGTTATTTGCAGCTCCCTCATGGCACTTGGCCTGTTGTGCATTCCAGTGTACTCAGTTGCTCTTGTTTCTGGATCCTGCCATCAAAGCTCCTTAAAGTCAAGACCCACGTCCCCATTCATCTCTGCACCCACCTAGCACCCAGCCCGGCTCCAAGGATTGAATTGAGGCTTTGAGAAAAAAATGCGGGTGGAGTGGATTCCCCTTTTACTCTGAAGCACTAAGGCCGTTATACGTGCTCATAAAAATGTAATCAAAACAACAACACCTTTTAAAAACATGTTTAAAAACATTGTCAACATTCCTGAAACACTTCTAAAATAAGCTTTCTATCCTGGGCTTTCAAACTCAACCCAATATTTTCGTTGGGAGAGTTTGCAGATGTGGTCACAAAAGAAGGAGAAAAAGAGAAGCAGAAGGTCTTCATGGCTCCGTCAGATGCTCCCCGACACCTTCCTTGGCGGCGGAAGGAGCCCTCCAGCACAAGCGGCAGAAGCTGCCTGGGGACGAGCTGGGGTTGGAGTTATTTGAAAGCAGAACTCTCTGAGGCGAGGAGGTTCTGTGGAAACTTGTTTTCACAAAGTTCTCTTGTTTGTGACCTGACCCAGAAACTCTGGGGAAGTTCCAGAGACATTTGATTTTATGGGGCAGCTGCCCGTGAAGTTAGGTCCAGAAGCTTCCCCCAAGCCGAGGTCCTTCCAGAAACCTGGAGAATCTAAATAGTTTCCAGTGCAGCAAGAAGGGAAATTCTCCAACAGGTTTATGTTAGTGGGTCTGTCCTTCTTTTTCCACAGTGGGTAGCAAACTTTCATAACAAGTTGACATCGAACCAAAATAGAAGTATTTCTCAAATTCATTTGACTAGTGCTAAATACAGCTGAAAGAGCTCATTCTTCTACTCATGAGCAGTCATCTGAGATTTTTGCCAATCGCAGTCTAAGCTGTAAATTAGAACCAACAGCATTTCACATTCACCCGAGGTGCTGAAGCAGCCAAGTGTGCACGGATAATACAGCTCTTAAAAGCACAGCTTTGGAATTGGACCAGGTGGGTTTGAATGCCAGCTCCATAATTTTGTAGCTGTGGGATCAGGGGTAAGTAGTTTAATCTCTTTAAACCTCAATCGCCTCTGGTACAAACTAGGTATAATAATAGTTCCAGCTTGCTGGGGTTATTGTCAGGATTAAATGATATGTATGCATATGGCTTAGTATATTAATTCCCCAGTAAATGTTAGCTATAGTGGTAGGTGGCCTCTAAGATGGCTCCCAGCATTCCCTGCTTCCTGGTATTCACGTCCTTTTTGTAATCTCTTGATTGTGGGTTATGACTAGTTTCCAACACACAGACTATAGCAAAAGTGAGGGGATGTTAGGGACCCTGCAAAACCAAAACAACCTTGAAAACAGAAGAACAAAGTTGGAGGTCTCACACTTCCTGATTTCAAAACTTACTACAGAGCCACAGTAATCAAAACAATGTGATACTGGCAAAAAGAAAGACATACAGATCAGTGGACTAGATTAGAGAGCCCAGAAACAAACCCTCACAAATACGGTCCAATGATTTTGACAAGACTATCAAGACCATTCAATGGTGAAAGGATAGTCTTTTCAACAAATGATGCTGGGAAAATATCCATATGCAAAAGAACAAAGTTGGGCTGTCTCATCTTATACCATACACAAAAACTAACCCAGATGAATCAAAGACCTAAATTTAAGACCTAAAACTCTTAGAAGAAAACTTGGAACAAAGCTTCACCACATTAGTTTTGGGAATGATTTGTTGGATTATGAAACCAAAGGCACAGACAACAAAAGAAAAGGTAGGCAAATTGAACTTCACGAAAACTAAAAACTTTTGTAGATAAAAATACACTATCAACAAAGTGAAAAGGCAACCTATGGAATGGGAGAAAATATTTGCAAATTGTATATCTGATAAAGGATTAATATCCAGAATATATAAAGAAGTCCTAAAAATCAACAACAACAAAACAACCCAATTCAAAAATTGGCAAAGGGTTTGAATAGATATTTCTCCAAAGAAGATATACAAATGGCCAATAAACACATGAAAAGATGCTCAACGTTATTAATCATTAGGGAAATGCAAATCAAAACCACAATGAGATACTACTTCACAACCAATGGGATGGCTATTATCAAAATGAAAAAACAGAAAATAACAAGTGTTGGCAAGGGTGTGGAGAAATTGGAACACTTGTGCATTGCTGGTGGAAATGTAAAATAGTGCAGCTACTTTATGCAGCAACAGTATAGCAGTTCCCAAAAAAATTAAACATAGGATTACCGTATGGTTCAGCAATTCCACTTCTGAGTATAAGCAAAAGAAGGGAAAACAGGGACTTGATCAGATATTTGTTATACTCACGTTCATAGCAGCATTATTCACAATAGCCAAAAGTTGGAAACAACCCAAATGTCCATCTATAGAAGAATGGATAAACAAAATGTGGTGTATCCATACAGTGGAATATTATTCAGCCTTAAAAAGGAAGGAAGTTCTGACACATGCTACAGCATGGATGAACTTTGATGACATTATGCTAAGTGAAATAAGCTGCACACAAAAGGAAAAATATTGTATAATTCCACTTATATGAGGTACCTAGAGGAGTCAAAATCATAGAGGTAGAAAATGGCACGGTGGTTACCAGGGGCTGGGGAGAGGGGGAATGGAGAGTTACTGTTTGATGGGCTCAGAGTTTCAGCTTGGAAAGGTGAAAAAATTCCAGAGATGGGTGGTGGTAATGATGGTACAACGTGAAAGCCCTTAATGCCACTGAAGTGTACATGGAAAAATGGTTAAGTTGATAAATTTTATATTATATATGTCTTACCACAATAAAAAAAAACAGTGATGGCATCCACAACTGGAAGGACCCACAACTAAAAATATACAGCTATGTACCCGGGGGGGCTTTGGGGAGAAGAAGGAAAAATAAAATCTTAAAAAAACCACAAAAAACGAACAGTGATGGGATGTTAGTTCTGAGATGAGGTTGCAGAAAGACGGTGACTTCCGTCTTGCTGGTTCTCACGCTTTAACTCACCCTGAGGGAAATCAGTTGCCGTATTGTGAGCCGTCCTGCAGAGAGGCCCACGTGGCAGGGAAATGATGTCTTCAGCCACGAGCCAGTGAGAACCTGAGGCCTGTGAACTGTCATGTGAGTGAGGCTTGAACTGAATCCTCTTCAAGCCGAGCCTTGAAATAACTGCAGCCCTTGAAAGGACTGGCTGACACCTCATTGCCATCTTGTGAGGGACCCTAAGCCAGAGGACTCCGCTAGGCTGCCCCCAGCTTCCTGACCTGTAGAAACTGTGAGATAATAAATGTTTGTTGTTTCAAGCTTCTAAGTTTAGGGACAATGTGTTATGCAGCAATAAATAACAAATATAGCTGTTACTATTTTTATAATAACGGTTTCATATTATATACACCATTTTGTAATCTGTTTTTTTTCACTTGGCAATGTATTTTGACACTTATCCATAACAAAATATACTTTTCCACAACTTGATTTTTTTAAGTCATAGTGTGGATGCATAATTTAGTTATGTGGGGCCATGCCTTTTCCATACATGCGTTTATTCAGCAAACTCATAAAGATGTTTGAATACATTCAGGTGAGGGAATGGATTGGCATTTGGGCAGCCATAATGGGATTTTCTACAGGGCTTCCATGAAGGAAAGTCCCGGGGCACAGAGCCTATGATTCTTATGTGTCAGGAAAAGGAAGAGAGGGAGGGCTGAGGTGTTAGTTTTGCCAGGATCTTATCAGATGAGGGCTGCCGAAGAGAAGACCCTGAGCCACAGTATTTGGTGGCACTTGTGGTCCTCTTATGTGCCCACTACCTGCTTCAGGGTCTTTCTAATGGAGATGGCTGTCGCAGGACTATGAGATACCCCCACTGATCTCTGTGTCATTTCTACTAGATTTTAGGGATGTACAAGCAAACACATTACCTCCTGGATCAGGCAAGGGAGGCCCTTTCTCTTGGCCCCACAATTTAGAGGGCCCCTTATCACAACGTACATGAAACACATTTTTTGAATAAGAGATAAAAATGAAATATAAAAATCAAATTAACAAAAAATAATTGTTAAGAATGAAATACACAGCTAGGCAATTATCATTCTATTTCCAAATGAATGAATATCGGCACAAAAACCCCGAATGGCTAAAAAAAAATAATTCTGCCAGCCATAGGAGTTGAATGACTGTGTGGCCACATGGCTTTCTCTGCATGACACCAACACTTGGGCACTTCTAGCACTCAGTGCTGGCACAACACAACCCTCAACATCCACTCTTGTGACCAACACTGTTCATGCCCTGGGGAAATGCTTCTCCGCATCTTTTGCCCCATGACCTTGAAACAAGAGGCAACTGAATTCAAGCGGTGTGAAGGTTTGTGGTTGATTTTGTTGTTATGAATGTAAATTTGTCCAGGCAGGAAGACAGAGCACCTTTTATGTAGATGTTTGTTAGCTTCTCCCATCTAAATGTCTAAACAAATGATACGTGGGTCTCCATTTGTGTCCTTGCCCCAGAGCCCCCCAACATCAGGGACAGGCCTCAGCAAGTTTAGCAGTATGTTGAAAAAGAAGATGCATGCTATAAAGAAGTATCTTTATTTTGTTTCTCTTTTTTTCAATGTTTTTATTGTGGTAAAATACACGTAACATAAAATTTACCAACTTACCCATTTTTAAGTGCACAGATCAGTAATGAAGTTCGTTCATGTTGTCGTGTAACCATCACCAGCATTCATCTCCAGATCTCTTTTCATCTTGCAAAACTGAAACTCTGTATCCATTAAACGATAACTCCTCATTCTCCCCTCCCCTCAGCCCCTGGTAACCAGCATTCTATTTTCCCTCTCTACAATTTTGACCGCTCAAGGAACATCATGTGAGCGGAATCATACAGTACTTATCTTTTGGTGGTTGGCCTACTTCACTTAGCTTAATATCCTTAAGGTTCACCCCTGTTGTAGCACATGTCAAAATTTCCTTCCTTTTTAAGGCTGGATAATATTCCAGTGCATGTATATATGACATTTTGCTTATCCATTCATTTGTCGATGAATACTTGGGTTACTTCCATGTTTTAGCTCTTCTGAATAATGCTGCTGTGAACCTGGGTGTAACACATATCTGTTCAAGAACTCACTTAAAATTCTTTTGGGTATATACCCAGAAGTGGAATTGCCGGGTCATATGATAATTCTATTTTGAATTTTTAGGAACCACCATACTGTTTTCCACAGTGACTGTACCAATTTACATTCCCACCAACAGTGCACTGGGTTCCAGTTTCTCCATATCCTTGCCAACAATTCTTATTTTCTATTGTTTTAACAGTAGCCATTCTCATGGGTATGGGGTGGTAGGCACCTCATTGTCGTTTTGCTTTGCATTTCCCTAATGATCTGTGATACTGAGCATCTTTTTCAGTGCTCATTGGACATTTGTACATCATCTTTGGAGAAATATCTATTTAAGTCTTTTGCCTATTTTTTTTTTTAAGATTTTATTTTTTTCCTTTTTCTCCCCAAAGCCCCCCGGTACATAGTTGTATATTCTTAGTTGTGGCATGTGGGACACCGCCTCAGCGTGGTTTGATGAGCAGTGCCATGTCCGCGCCCAGGATTCGAACCGACGAAACCCTGGGCTGCCTGCAGCGGAGTGCACGAACTTAACCACTCGGCCACGGGGCCAGCCCCTCTTTTGCCTATTTTTGAATTGGGTTTGTTTTCTTGTTGAGTTTTAGGAATTCTTTATTCTGGATATTAATCTCTTATCAGATATAAGATTGTAAATATTTCTCTTGTTCCATAGGTTGCCTTTGCACTCTGTTGATAGTGTCTTTTGATGGACAAAAGATTTTAGTTTTCATGAAGTCCAATTTGTCTATTTTTTCTTTTGTTGTCTGTGCCTTTGGTGTCATAATCCAACAAATCATTGCCAAACTACTGTGGTAAAGATTTGTTCTATGTTTTCTTCTGATTTTCTCTTCTAAGATTAAGCTTCTAAGATTAAGCTCTTATGTTTAAGCCTCTGATCCATTTTGAGTTAATTTTATTTATTTATTTATTTAAAGATTGGCACCTGGGCTACCAACTGTTGCCAACCTTTTTTTTTTTCCCCCTGCTTTATTTCCCCAACCCCCCACCTTGTACACAGTTGTATATCTTAGTTGCAGGTCCTTCTAGTTGTGGGATATGGGACGCCGCCTCAATATGGCCTGATGAGCGGTGCCATGTCGGCGCCCAGGATTTTATTTCCGGGCTTTCTATTCTAGTCCATTGATCTGTATGTCTAGCTTTATGCCAGAATCACGTTGTTTTGAATACTGTAGCTTTGTAGTAAGTTTTGAACTCAGGAAGTGTGAGACCTCTGACTTTCTTCTTCTGTTTTAGAGATTGTTTTGGCTATTCTGGTCCCTTGAGATTCCATATGAATTTTAGGATGGATTTTCCTATTTCTGCAAAAAAAGTCATTGGGATTTTGACAGGGATTGCGCTGACTCTGGCTCGCTTTGGGGAGTACTGACCTCTTAACAATGTTAAGTCTTCCTGTCCAGGAACATTGATGGCTTTCCATTTGTTTATGTTTTCTTTCATTTCCTCTAACAATATTTTTGGTTTTCATTGCACAAGTCTTTCACGTCCTTTGTTAATTACTAAGTATTTTATTCTTTTTGATGTGATTGTCAACGGAGTTGTTTTCTTAATTTCCTTTTCAGATCGTTCATTCTTAGTGTGTAGAAATGCAAGAGATTTCTGAGTGTTGACTTTGTATCCTGCTACATTGCTGAATTCCTTTATTAGTTAGAATAGGTTTTTTTGTGTGGAATCTTTAGGGTTTTCTATATATAACATGATATCATCTGTGAACGAGATAAGTTTACTTCTTCCTTTCCAATTTGGATGCCTTTTGTTTCTTTTTCTTGCCTAATTGCCCTGGCTAGGACTCCCAGTACTATATTGAATGGAAGTGGTGAAAGTGGGCATCCTTACCTTGTTCCTTTTTTTTTCCCCCTGAGGGAGACTGGCCCTGAGCTAACATCTGTGCCCATCTTCCTCTACTTTCTATGTGGGACGCCTACCACAGCATTGCTTGACAAGCAGTGCATAGGTCTGCACCCGGGATCCAAACCAGCAAACCCCGGGCCACTGAGGCGGAATGTGCAAAGTTAACCACTGTGCCACCAGGCCAGCACTCCTTGCCTTGTTCCTGATCTTGAAGGAAAAGCTTTCATCTTTCATCATTGACTATGACGTTTACTCTGGGTTTTTCATACACGGCTTTTATTATGCTGAGGTAATTTCCTTCTATTCCTAGTTTGTTGAGTGTTTTTATAATGAAAAGGCGTTGAATTTTGTCATCAATTTTTCTGCATCGAGATGATCATGTGATTTTTCTTCTTTGTTCCATTAATGTGGTGTATTACATTGATTGATTTCTGTATGTTAAACCATCCCTGTATTCCAGGAATAAACCCCACTTGGTCATGGTGTATAATCCCTTCGCTATGCTGTTGAATTCAGTTTCATAGTATTTTGCTGGGGGCTTTTGTATGTCCATAAGGGATATGGTCTGTAGTTTTCCTTTTTTGTGACATCTTTGTCTTTGGTATCAGGGTACTACAGAATCAGTTAGGAAGTTTTCCGTCCTCTTCAATTTTTTGGAAAAGTTTGAGAAGGATTGGGGCTAGCTCTTTAAATGTTGGTAGAATTCATCAGTGAGGCCATTAGGTTGAGGGCTTTTCTTTGTCAGGAGATTTTTGATTGAATCTTTTTAGTAGTTAGAGGTCTATTCAGATATTCTCTTTCTTCATGATTTAATGTTGGTAGGTTTCATGTTTCTCGGAATTTTTCCGTTTCAATCTAGGTTATCCACTTTGTTGGCATACAATTGTTCATGGTACTCTCTTACAATGTTTATTTTTGTAGAATTGGTAGTAATGTTCCCACTTTCATTCCTGATTTTAGTAATTTGAGTCTTCTCTCTTTTTTTCTCAGTCAATCTAGCCACAGGTTTGTCAATTTTGTTGATCTTTTCAAAGAACAAACTTTTGGTTTCGTTGATTTTCTCTATTGTTTTTCCATTCTCTATTTCGCTTATCTCTGCTCTAATCTTTATTATTTCCTTTCCTCTGCTAGCTTTGGGTTTAGTTTGTTCATTTTCTAGTTCCTTAAGTTGTAAAGTTAGCTTGTTGATTTGAGATCTTTCCTGTTTTTTGATGTGCTTAGACCTATAAATTTCTCCCTTAGCACTACTTTTCTGGGTCCCATAAGTTTTTGTATGCTGTACTTTCATTTTTATTCATCTCTAAGTTTTTTTTTTTTTGGAAGATCAGCCCTGAGCTAACATCTGCTGCCGATCCTCCTCTTTTTGCTGAGGAAGACTGGCCCTGAGCTAACATCTGTGCCCATCTTCCTCTACTTTCTATGTGGGACGCCTACCACAGCATGGCTTGCCAAGCAGTGCCATGTCCGCATCTGGGATCCGAACCGGCAAACCCTGGACTGCCAAAGTGGAACGTGTGAACTTAACCGCTGTGCCACCGGGCCGGCCCCACTTAAGTATTTTATAATTTCCTTTGTGATATATTCTTTGCCACATTGGTGGTTTAAGAATGAGTTGTTGGGGCCGGCCCAGCGGCGCAGCGGTTAAGTTCGCACGTTCCACTTCGGAGGCCCAGAGTTCACTAATTTGGATCCCGGGTGTTGACCTACGCACAGCTTGGCAAGCCATGCTGTGGCAGGCATCCCACATAGAAAGTAGAGGAAGATGGGCATGGTTGTTAGCTCAGGGCCAGTCTTCCTCAGCCAAAAAAAGAGGAGGATTGGCAGCAGATGTTAGCTCAGGGCTAATCTTCCTGGAAAAAAAAAAAAAGAATGTGTTAATTCCTGCAATTCTGTGAATTTTCCAGTTTTCCTTCTGTTTTTGATTTCTAACTTTATCCCATTGTGGTTGGAGAAGACTCTTTGAATATCCATATTTTTAAATCTGTTGAGACTTAATTTGTGACATAAAATATGGTTTATCCATGTGCACTTGAGAACAATTGTAGAGCGTCCTTTATGTGTCTGTTAGATTTGGTTGATTTATTGTGTTGTTCAAGTCCTCTATTTCCTTGCTTATCTTCTGTCTGGTTCTTCTACACATTATTGAGAGTAGGGTATTGAAGTCTCCAACAATTATTGTAGAAATGTCTATTTCTCCCTTCAATTCTATCAATTTTTGCTTCATTTATTTGATGGCCTGTTATTAGGTGCATAACCTTATTCTTTTTAAAATTTGCTCAAAGTCGATAGTTCTTCTCCAGCCAATGGATGAAGACGTGGCGGGGCTGGGCGGGGAGGTTACCTATGTGCTTACCCCTAGGCTGGGCTGACATTTAGCCAGTTTGCTCCAGATGGCCCTAATTTTGATTACTCAAATGTCTGATTGGATGTTTGTGCTATACCAGTTGTCTTTTTTTTTTTTTTTTTAATATTTTTTTATTTTTTCCTTTTTCTCCCCAAAGCCCCCCGGTACATAGTTGTGTATTCTTCGTTGTGGGTTCCTCTAGTTGTGGCATGTGGGACGCTGCCTCAGCGTGGTCTGATGAGCAGTGCCATGTCCGCGCCCAGGATTCGAACCGACGAAACACTGGGCCGCCTGCAGCAGAGCGCGCGAACTTAACCGCTCGGCCACGGGGCCAGCCCCAACCAGTTGTCATTTTTATCATCATCTTTTCTTTTGGGTAATAGAATTCTGTGGTCACTTTAAATTTTAAACTCAATTTTGACTCAGTAATTAAAACTGGCCAGTCCAGGTAATACAGTCATGTGTCACTTAACGATGGGGATATGTTCTGAGAAATGCGTCAGGCAATTTCATCACTGTGCAAACATCACAGAGTGTACTTACACAACCCAAGACAGTATAGCCTACTACACACCTAGTCTCTACAGTACTAATCTTATGGGATCACTGTCATATATTTGGTCTGTTGTTAACCCAAATGTCATTTTGTGGTGTATGACTTAATCAGAACTCTAAATTTCATTGAGAGTTGAATGCTCTGTTCTTCTTTATTCCTCTTTCTGCAGCTTGCTAACTATACTTTTTGACGTTTCTGGGATTGCAGTCAGAGAAGAAGGGTAAAGGAGAGCAAGAAAGTTCCTTCTGGACTGGAGCTCTTGCTAGATGGTTTCATGTTTTCCCGGCTTGATGGGTACCGAAAGCCGCCTCTTCCTCTCGCGGGCACTGTTAGGGATTCGTCAGCAACTCCTCCTCATGAGCTCACCCAGCTGCAATTTCTCTGCAGTGGGCAGTGCTTCTTGGGCTGGCTGCTGCAAAGCTTCCTCAGCTTCTGCCTCTTAGCAGTATACATACTTTCATTGCAGGAACCACTCTTGTGAGCAGGATCCCTTTGAAAATAACCCCACATATGGGGGACTAGAAACTCTAGTTTTTCTTTGCTTGCTTTCTAAAAGGCATTAAGAATATATGTGCAAGCGTAATGGGCTGATGATAGCCTGGACTCAGAATGGTGGCTACCTCCATTCCAGAGCAAGCTGTAGTCTGAGAACGTGTCAGGAATATCGACCCTGAAGACTATGCCAACGTAACAAAGTGGTTAAGAACAGGTTTCGGTATCACACCGACTCAGCTTTGAATTCTCTATGTGTGACTGGGCAAATCACTTAACCTATCTCTCTGAGCCTCAGTTTTTCTACCTGTTAAATGGGGATAATAATACTACTAACCTCAATGAGAATTAAGTAATAATAAATTATAACAATAATTAATAAAATTAATAATTAATAAAATTATTATTATTTATTAACTAAATAAGATAATGCATATAAATTGCTTAGTACAGTGTCTTGCTCATAGTAAAGTGCCCAATACTTACTACAATTATCTAATGAGGGGTACATTTGAAATATGCAAGAGATCATACCTTTGAATTATACAAGGTAACAGTTATAACAAAATAGAAGAAAGATATATCAGTTAAAGGCAAGGAGATGGTGTGAAAATTCAGCCATTGTGAACCGGAGTCAAGAGATGCGACTGGAGTCAAGAGACACCTCGCCTCCCCACGCCTTAGAAGCTGCGGGTTTAAGGAGACTCCCTTGGTGGCTGCTGTTCCCAAGAGGGGAGGTCATCCCATGGTGTCAGTGAGGCCAAGTGGTTTTAATCATCTGTTAAAACTATGTCAATTTGTATGTTTTTCTGCTGTGGCAAAACACGGGCTCTTGGGTCACGGGAGCTTGACTCACAGTTTCTTTCCAAACACATGCAATTAGCCAAAGGACACACATCGGCCTGCCTGAGTCAGCGGAGAATTTCAGATGTTTGTAGCTCATGAACCACCAACTCGACAGCGATGGAGGCTGTCAACGCTGAACAAGTAGTTCTCATTAGCATCATGTTCTCCCGGAGAAGGAGCTGTCCCACAGGCATACTTCTGAACAGGGCTATCTACAATACGCAATCTTTAAAATACCTTTAAAAATTCTTCCACTATTTCCCTTCTATGTAAATTCACCAACTCCTCTTACAGATCCAGTGTTAGAGAAGCAGCCGGAGATAACGTGGAAGGGAGAATAGTCACCTCAAAGCCGGGAGCCTGAGACTTGACTTTTACCCTAATGGTGGTGGCACAGATCAAAAGTCTTCCCTATATATTTACCCTAGTAATTTCACCTCCAGGAATTTATTTAAAGGAAATTTATTTAAAAAAATGAAGATTTATCTATATGGATATTCAGCTCTGCATATAATAGTAAAAAATTGGACGCAATAGTAGGGGATGGCGAAATTAATGACAGATGATCATCACATAAAATACTGTTAACAACGATATAGATATATACAAATACACAGAAACATGTTCGCAATATACTGAGTTTAAAAAGTGGAAAAAAATCAGGTAACAAAAGAATATACCATTTATTACCCATTTTTATAAACAGAAAAAAAAGAAAGCTCAATAATAAGGGCTTTCTATGTGCCAGGCATTGTCCCATGTACTTCAAAGCTGTTGACTTATTTGCTCCTTACACTAACTGTTAGGTATTGTTATTATCCTCACTTAACGGATAAGGAAACTAAAGCACAGAGAGGGTAAAAAGCCTGCCGAGGGCACACGCTAGTAAGCCACAGAGCCGAGATTTGCCTCTGGACAAGCTTTGGAGTCTGTGCTCTTAGAGCTCCATACTGCTTCTCAGGATAGAAAAAAGACTGGAAGGACGCGCTCTCAAACCTTAACAGTGATTACCCCTGGGAGGTAAGATGTTGAGTAATTTTTATTTTATTCTTTGTTTATCTGCCTTTTCTACAGCGAATACATGTTACTTATGTAACAAGACAAACTCCAATAAAAATGTTTAAGATAGAAAATCTTTGTTGTGGGCTCGAACCAGTCTCTGTGAGCCTCAGTTTCTTCATCTGTAGAATGGTAATAATGCCTGTGCTGTAGAGCTAATGCCAAGATTGAGGGAGATAATAAATGTGAAAGCACTCTGATAGTGTAGATTTAGAATATGTTAAAAATGCTAGGTGCTACAATACAATGCACCATGAAGCAGTAATAAGGCTAAATTGTCTATAGGAATTCAGAGACTGTCGAGGTGAGCAACCCTGGTGTGGGAGCTTGAGTGTTTCCACGTCTCATTTGATTCTCTTTAGAGCCTTCCGTGATTTCTTAATTGAGGATTGTGTCTCTTCTTCATGCCAAGGGTGTGAATAGTTGGGAGACAGGTATTGTCATGGTCTTTTATGTAAGCAGGTGGTTCCCAGAGTCCACCATTTCTTTTTCAGTGAGTATTGGATATCCCAGATTTCCTCTTATTATCAATCCATTGCCAGTCTGAGCCTGTTTTGGTTGTTCTTCTCGAGGTTGCTGCCCACCTTTCTGTTCACACTACTTCTTTTTTTTTAAAAGATTTTATTTTATTTTTTTCCTTTTTCTCCCCAAAGCCCCCCGGTACATAGTTGTATATTCTTCGTTGTGAATCCTTCTAGTTGCGGCATGTGGGATGGTGCCTCAGCATGGCTTGATGAGCAGTGCCATGTCCGCGCCCAGGATTCGAACCAACGAAACACTGGGCTGCCTGCAGCGGAGCGCGTGAACTTAACCACTCGGCCACGGGGCCAGCCCCTGTTCAGACTACTTCTGGCCTGAAGGACTGGGAGCTCACACCCTGGAGTGGGACAAGAAATGGATAGCTGGGATCAACAGACTAGCAAGGAGTCTGATGGTACAGGCTGGGAGCCCACTTATGCGATAAACACTTTTAAAAGCTAATCTAAATAACTCCAGGTGTTCAGGAGCTAGTTTCTCACTTTTTTGGTTTGCTTGTTTGGTGTGATCACCACCTTTGAGGATTACAGAGGACAAAGGGGGTCCCCTTCATACACACACTCCCACATCAGGGGACTGCCCTTAGAAAAACTTAGAGCAGTAGTTCCCAACCAGAGTGAGACACTGGAATCAGCTGTTCAGGGGAAGCAAACCTTCTCCCCAAAATCTCTACCCTCTTAGCGTCTTCAGCTGGGTCTGAGAAATGACCATAAGACAGATTAACAGGAGAAAAGCATTCAAATTTATTTAATATCAATTTTAAGTGACATGGGAGCTTTCATAAGGAAATGAAGACCCAAAGAAGTGGTAAAGCCTGAATGCTTTTACAATAGGTTAAACAAAGAGGTCCAATTGTGGAAAAGTAACTAAAATATATGGAGAAGCTAAAAGAAGATAAGGATTACTTTGACAAACTCAGTTTGTACAGAATTCTCTCGGCCTCACCACCCTATCTCTGGTGATAAGAATGTTTCTTTCTTCCTGGTATAGGAGGGTGTCTTTCACGTGTGAATTTTCTCTCCTGTTTTCAGGAAGAAAAGAGGAAGGGGCTCAGAGTGCCCTTCTTGCACCTGCTGTTTTTCACGTGCTTTTAGCTCAAAATAATCCTTAAGCCAAAATGGCATAGTTTGAAGTGGCGTATTCTCCACCCTTCAGTTGCAACACCCAAGCACTGATCCTCACAGATTCTGATTCTGGGGTGGGAGTCCATGCATCAGAACCCTTTAAAGGTCCCGGAGGTTGAGAACCCCTGGGTCAGAGTCACAGGAAGTATGGGAGTTCAGCATTGACTTCCTGTGCCCCATTTAGTAATTAGACTGAAATGAGTGTAACGGCTGAGAACTGATTTGCAACTGCTCGGGAATGTGTGAGCAACTGGGGAATCACACAGATGCCTCCCCAGGAAACAGATGCACGGTGTGTGCAGGGGCGTGTGTTTGGATACCAGTGTGGCAACAAGATCAGAGCCCTAAGGCACATCACGACACCTGGCAGGCATTCCACTTTACTCTTTTGGCAGGTTCCAAGAACTTGCCTCTCCTAACTGAAATAAGCCATCAGCTGATAGACCTGCAAGTGTTCAAAGCTGTACTCTGAATTCAGAGATGAGCTCGAGAAAGAAAAATAACCGAACCAGTTTGTTTTGAGATAGACACACTGGGAGGTAAATGATCCAGGCTGAAAGCCAGTCAGTCCAACCAGAGACTTGTTCGAAAGGTTTGGCAAACATGGGTGATTGCCCCAACTGCTCTGGCACTCGTGGGGTCTAAAATAGAATAACCGTGAGTCTGCAACTTGCTAGTCCTCCAAAGGTGGACTTTCAGAACTACCTTTTTGCCTCACTTCTATTTACAGATTAGGTAGGCAATGTTTACGCAACTGGTTTCCTTGATTTTGATACATCATTCAAAACCGATCCTCCTGGGAAAAGATTTCAAGGAGTGTGGGAATCCTTTTCCCCTCCAAGCCACAGAGTCCGGGTGTAGCATCTGCAACCAGCTCTCCTTAGGGATGTCAGCAGGTTGATATTTGTGTTTACAATTGGCACTGTCTGTCCTTGACTCTCAGGGGAAAAACCAAGGAAATAAATCTTCCCAGACACTAGCTTTCCTCTCTGATAAACATTGAAGAGAACAGCTTTTGAGTTCCTTTAGGGCTGGGATGGAGCCTTATTTACCGGTGTATCTCAAGGGCTTGGCAGAGTGCCTGGCTCAAAGAAGGCACCAGATAAATCTTTGTTAAATACATATTTGGCATTAAACACCCACGGATTTATTATGCATTTGGCTCCCAGCATTGGTGGCTCATCTACATCCTGAGAGCTGTCTGTTTGCATCAATATTTTCCTATTTGAACTGAGAACCACTAATTGGATTGTGTTGGTGGAATGGACTTTAAAGACCAGTATGGGACAGGCAGAGGCTTATCGGATGTCCTCAAGAGGGCATGATTTAATTGCTGCTCTTTAATTCTGGCTGTTGTGGGCACTTGGTGAATATTAATGAAGAATGAGGCAGGAGGTCTAGTGAGAGGCTGCTGGAGTCTGGGACATGCTTAAGGCTTTCACAGAGCTCTCTCGAGGGCACCCCGACTCTGACCTACTGGCAGAGAACCTGGTTGGCTTCATACTGCCCAAGCAGCCCCAGCAGCCCAGGCAACAGTCGAGGCAGGGTCTGCTCTGGGCAAAGCAGCTTTCAGGTACTGGAGAGGGCACAGGTGGCTCAGACACAGACACTGCGGGGACACAGAGCCTGGGCTCTGGAATCTTAGTGTGTGGCTTTCGGCTTTAAATGCCCTGAGCCTCAGATTCTTCACCTGTACAGTGATCAAAATAGCACCTACCCCATAATTTGTGAAAATTAAATGAAATGATGCAAGCAAGACAATTTAGCACAGGGTAGCGGTGCTAAATTTTAAGTATCCAGTACATTATGTGTGTTTATAAATATCCAATACATTACCTATGTGTTTATACAGATAAGATTCCAAGGGCGACTGAATTCTGTAATACAGTTTGGGACCAGTGAAGTGTTTTTTAAAAAAGTAACACATGGGCCAGCCGGTGGCACAGCGGTTAAGTGCGTACTTTCTGCTTTGGTGGCCCAGGGTTTGCCAGTTCGGATCCCAGGTGCGGACATGGCACCACTTGGCAAGCCATGCTGTGGCAGACATCCCACATAGAAGAAGATGGGCACGGACGTTAGCTCAGGGCCAGTCCTCCTCAGCAAAAAGAGGAGGACTGGCGGCAGATGTTAGCTCAGGGCTAATCTTCCTCACAAAAAAAGTAATACAATCAGATCCACGGATGGTAGAGAGAAAGGAGGGAGGGGTGGGAGTGTAGCAGGGATGAATTTGAATGATGATAAAAAAAAGAAGTGGGAAAAGAGCTCATACTGTTCACTTTACAATTACGTTAAGAAACCTACCTTAAGAGTCTTTTCTGAAGTCAAAGTTTTGAATCCATTAAATACAGCCTGGCTATTATCTGGCCGGCTGACTAAGCCAGCTTTTTGAATTTTTAGTTAATGGATTACGCTTTCAGTAAGCTAGCAACTTACCATGTACCTCTTATTTTACTACAATATGATTAGCACCAGAAAGTCCCATGCTCAAAAATATCCCTTCTGCATTCTACCAAATTAATTTGATTAACAAACGTCTCTCTTAACATGCGGTAGCTTAAGCAGTTTTAAGAAAACTTAAGGTCCATGGCTAGAAGAACACAGGGGTGGGGGATGATGGTAGCGAAAAACTGAAGATTAAAAAAAGAATTATGTGGGACCTATAAAAAGTATATAGAGAGCCTATAACGAAAATGTTCACATGTTCATAGAAATTGGTGTTCTTTTCTAAAACCCTCACTTTGGGGTGTTTATCCATTTACATCACAGAAGTTGACCTCTTCCGCTTCGCTGCACTTCGCTGGCATAATCAACTGACCTGTATCTTTTCTCCCGCTCTTTACTTAAATTGGGCCAAAGGGGAAACTAGCCCCCAATCTCTCAGCAAACGTTTCGTGTGCACTTACACTGTGCGAGGCACTGTGGCTCTGCCGCTCGAGGGTGTGAGGGACGGGCGGACAGACAGACGTAGTCACAAGTGGTGACAACAGGCTATGATGGAGGGCCCTAACTGAAGGTAAGGACCCGTGGAGACACCCAAGAGGATCCGCGCGCGTCTCGGAAGCGCCTTCGCACGCGAGGTAACTTCTCAAGAGTTTCGAGGCCGGGGCGGGAGCCGAGGAGGGAGGCGCAGGGGAATCGAAGCTCGGCGAGCTGCGAGAAGTGCCGGTGACCGGGGGACGGGATGAGAGGGGCGTCGGCGCAGAGTGGGCGGGGCTGGGCCTCGGGAAGCAACTTTGTCTCTCCCATTCGTAAAAATGGGGTACGCGGCTCAATAGACGTCACTCGGGAACCGAATGCCCCTTCAGGGATTCCCCCGGGGGGGACACCGGCTCCCAGGGCCGCGGGCCCGGGCTGGAGCCCCAGGAGGGGCGGCCGCCCCTTCCTAGGCGCCGGGCGCGCGCGGGCAGAGCGGCTCTGGAGTCGAGGGGCTGCGTGCGCAGCCTGGCGGACGGCGGAGCGCGCGGCGTCCCGGGCCCCGGCAGCGGCGGGGGCGCCTCCCGGAGGAACCCCGGGTCGGCGAGAGGTCGGCGGGGGGCCAGCAGAGGGCCGCCGCGCTCGTTCCCGACATGCTCCTCTCGGGAGCATTTCAAACCCTCGCCACCACCCCCTCCCGCCCCGCCCCGCCCCGCCCCGCCGGCCCAGCAACAGGCGGCGGCCCGCGCGTCATTGGCCGGGCGCCGCGTCGGCGCGCTCTGATTGGCTGTGGCGCCTCCCGGCCCCGCTGCTGCGTTCGCCGCCGCCTCCATTTTGTCGGTAGAGGCCGAAGGAGGAGGTCGGGTCGGGACGGTGAGGTGGCTAGCAGCTAGCTCGTCGGCGCTCGTGGGCCTTGTTCGTTCCGTGCCTCATCGCTCCCTGGGAGGGGAGGGGGGCTTCGCCGCCTAGAGGAGCCGCCGCGCCCGGGGCCCGAGCGTGAAGTCGGTGAGTGGCGGCGGCGCCGCGGGCGCGGCCATGTTGGCGGTCGCGCTCCCCATTGTTGGGGAAGGAGGCGAGCTGGGGGGCGAGGGCGGGCGCCGGGGCCCGAGGGGAGGGCCCCTCGGGAGCCGGCCCCGTCGGAAGAAGCCACTTCCGGGCTCGCGTGCGGCGTGAGTCGAGGTCCAGGGCTGGTGAGATGGCCCTCTGGCCCTTTCGGAGAGAGGGCGGCTCGTTTGGTAACTTGGCTTCTCGGCGTATCAGATGGAAAGCAAGTCTTGAGCGTTCCCCCCCGTAGGCAGGCATCTTTACATACTCGAGGGGGAAAACTGGCTTAGGTGGTTCCGGCTCGTGAAAACTCATCTTGCAGCGGGGAGGAGTCGCGAGTGTTGGGAACTGAAGGAAACACTTCGCGTGACGTAGACACGTTGGGAGAGGCTTTGCGAAAACGATAGGTGATGTGTCGAATGGTTGAAGAATTCTGGAGAGACTGTAAAAACACGGTCTCTTTGGAAAACTAATTCTAAGCCAGTTTCTTGGCAATGGCTGTAAAGGTGGTTGCTGCCCTGGATTGACTTTTAACATTTTGGCCACAAAACCCGTGTGAGCATCTGAAAGGTCCCCAGGAAGAAGATAGAAGCAACTTGTTGCGGGACTTGGAGACACTGTCCCCAAAGTCCCCAGGAGTTCCTGGATCTCGAGGCTGAGCAGAGTTCTTAAATGATGACAGCTAAAAGGTCAAAGAAAGCCATCTCAGAGACAGCTTATTTTCTGCCTTTTAGTTCAGGAAGTAGCCATTTTAACTATTTCTGTAGTGAATATAAATGACCACTTTCTCCCATGTTTTTGAGTTGAAATAATGAAGTAATCTCTACTTTTCTAGCTAGGACTTCTCTCAAACTTGTGTGCTGAGGAGACTCAGATGTTGGCCTCAGCGCCTAGGCTGAACTCGGCAGATCGGCCCATGAAAACTTCTGCATTGAGACAAAGGAGAGGATCTGTCAGAAAGCAACATCTGTTATCCTGGGCTTGGCAGCAAGGAAGGGGACACGTAGTGGAAATCCTGCGCTCTGAAAAGCAGACTGAAAGGTATGAAGACGTCCACGTTGTAATGGGGCAAACTTGTGATGATGGATTCGTCCTAAACCAACTGTTTGTATTTTCAAATAGAGGATTTTTCAGATTTTTGGGGAAGCTCATTTTTCTTAGGAAGTGATAAAGGCTGTGCACTAATGAGGTGTCAACATATAGTTAGAAGTAAGGTCTACTGAAGTTTCTTAAAGGTTTGAACTTTTCTTATTGGAAGTTTATTCAGTATTTGTTTCCATTCACTTACAGGTGACAAAGAAGCTGAAGATGGGTGGCGGAGAGAGGTATAACATTCCAGCCCCTCAATCTAGAAATGTTAGTAAGAACCAACAACAGCTTAATAGACAGAAGACCAAGGATCAGAATTCCCAGATGAAGATTGTTCATAAGAAAAAAGAAAGAGGACATACTTATAACTCATCAGCAGCTGCATGGCAGGCCATGCAAAATGGGGGAAAGAACAAAAATTTTCCAAATAATCACTCTAGCTTATCAGGTCCCAGCTTGCTTTTTAAGTCTCAAACTAATCAGAACTATGCTGGAGCCAAATTTAGTGAGCCGCCATCCCCAAGTGTTCTTCCTAAACCACCAAGCCACTGGGTTCCTGTTTCTTTTAATCCTTCTGATAAGGAAATAATGACATTTCAACTTAAAACCTTACTTAAAGTACAGGTATAAAATAAAGTGCTAATGTTTAAATTTAGTTACATTTAAGGGTAGTTGTCAGTTGTTTCAGACCAGATTCACTAGGGAATTAATCTGTTTGTGTAAAACTGCTAATTAACATAGAAAAATATAATTAGACTTCATCTCGTTGTGTTGTGTGCACTGTGATCTAATGGTAGCATCAGTGCAACTTAAAATATCTGAATTATTGATATTTGTACTTGATATTTTGATATTAAGTATTTTCAATTTGAAACTCAAGTGAAACCATTCAAATTTAGATTTGGGGAATGATAAAGGAATCGACTTTTTCTACTGCTTGTTGGGGGAAAATACTAATTTAAGATTACCATTCGTGGACCACTAGATTATTTGTTGAAAGCTAGTCAGTCTGATTATAAGCATCTAGTTAAGACACAGGGATTGAAAACTAGTTGAGTATTTGAAAGTTTAATGTCCTAGAAATACCCAAACCAGTACCATGCCAACAATCTGATGCACTGCTAAGAGAAAATGTGAATTTTTCTTAGTTACATTTTAGTAAACTGTACCGAATGTGGAAAGGGCACTAGGGGCTATTTAGATGAGACAGTATACCCCAGTGGCCCTGTTTCTTACATACAGTGGGGTATGTGTTTGCCAACAAATGCGCCAAAACCATTTTTATAGAAAGAATATTTGGCGGTCACTGAGTAGCTCTGAAAATACATTTTTGTATTACAGCACCGCACAAGCTATTCTGACAGTGATCTGGCCGCAAATCATCCCTGCGAAGCTCGCTTAAAGCAGGGAGCTGTATAATGTGAAAGTTTAAAGTACCTAGGAAAGAGCCATGTAAATACATGTAATAAACTTGTAGCATATGTAAAGTTTTGTTGGCATTTATTCTACAAAAATAGAATATTTTAGTATGAATTCGCTGAATGTAAGACCATTGACTTTTTTATACTATGGCCTAATTTTAAAGGTCCAAAATAATCTGTTTTTAAAGTTTGCCCATGTGCTAAAGTGCCAGTGATATGTATAATTGATTTGGTTGTAAACTATATTACAAAGTAAATCCTAGTGTAATAAGTTTTATATAACTGAAAGGTTTTAAGCTGCTAAAACACTTCCTATTTTTAAGAGATGTGAAATGCAGTATGGGACTATTTTTTATTCCTTAAACCCAAAGATTAACTATTAAAGGGTCCTTTCAAAGATTCATTTTGGCTGTCAACAATTTTTGTAACCTATGATACAAGTATAGTGCACAATGCCAGTGTATTTTTGTCACCAGTAAGTGTAACCCATGGGGCCACTTATACACATGATGTCATTTCTTCCTTGCTACCTTGATAATGTTTTACCTACCTTAAAGGTAAATGCTAAGTGTAACAGTGAACAACCCAGTAGTAAAAGAATGTGTGTGTGGGATCAGTTAAAAATTTGATCGTTTCTAATTTGGCAGCGTTTTTTTGTTATTTTTATGCAGAATGGCTAATAAGCTGTATTTCTCCAAATAAATTCAGATGAGATAATATTGCCCAAGTCAAACAATATCCTAAAGACAAGTTTATATAGTACTTAACGTACATATACGAATTTGAAGCATGAAATTAAATAAAATTGCTTTTCTCCCCAGTGGCTTGTTTTTATTTTATAAAAAATTATGACTGCCTGACATTTATTCTTAAAATGTACATAATTAACCCAATTGAAATACAATGGGAGTGTTGGTTTTTGCGGGGTTTTTTGAGGAGGCCAACTCGCCCTGAGCTAACATCTATCTGTGCCAGTCTTCCTCTGTCTTCTATGTGGGTCGCTGCCACAGCATGGCTGCTGACGAGTGGTGTAAGTCTGCGCCCAGGAACAGAACCTGGGCCACCAAAGCAGAGCGCACTAAACTTAACCACTCGGCCACGGCACAGGCCTCCAGGATTGTTGGTTTTAAGAGACAACCGATGTGACTGACTGATGAAGACATCTGGAGTAGTTCAACAGTTAAAGAGTTAAAAAAGCAACCTGCTCCCAGCAGGGCTAACAGTAAAAGGCCACAGGATACTTCGGAAACTTCATAAAGCTGCCGAGTCCACCTGATAGTTTAATTACCTCTTCCCTTTCCTACATTCTAAAATGTATATTTAGGTTTATAGAAAAAAAATTGGCACAAAAGAATTCCTCAAACTGGTAAGAACCCTTGTGTTTAAATATTTGTTAATATATAAAGTAGTTTTTACAAGGGGACCTTGGGAGAAAAAGGCATCACAAAAACCATATTTGCTTTCTAATAGGTTCCAAGTGATAGACTGAACTAGCTGAAGCTAGTTCAAGAATAATCCTTTTTAAAGTTCTACACTAGCAGTGAATCCCAGGACAAGGACCTTTTTTCATGCAAACTGTAGGAAATAACCGATTTGGAGGAAAACAACATTTGAGTCTTAAGGCTTTTCCTGTTCTATCCCCAGTGTAATTTCTATGAACAATGCTAGGGACTGCCAAATTCTCATTTGTACTGGCACTGGAAGTTCTCAGCCCAGGTGTCTTTGTGGTAGTTTTTGGTCTGGGATTGACTTAAGTGGTAAAAGCATTCAGAGAACTGAGGGTGGGAGTAGAAAAGGCTTTTAAACAATAAAAATTTTACTAGCTAAGGGTAACCTAAATAAACAGTTAATCCTATCAACATCTCATCTCTCAGAAAGGTACTAAGACAACTGTTGGCCTACAGGAAGTATGGTGACAGGATTTTCCCAAATCATTGCACTGTAAGAACCAAAAAGTTGTTACAGAGAACCTATTCTGTAGGGCTGGTCAGCTATACTGTGACCCTTCAGTCAGTGTTGTAGTTTAAATTTGTCATACGTTTTTGACAGCAGTATATAGTATGATGGAATCTGAATCCATAACCTATCCTGACACCTAAGTTCTCTTCCCAAAAGCAAGAAGGTGGAAAAAAACTGGCTTTCGGGTAAGTTTTCTTGTGTTTCTCTAATTGCGTTCTCATAGGCAATTACTTTGTAAAACAAGCAGGACAGGGTGTATCTCTAAAACCTCTTACACAAATGAGGAAAGCCTACCTGGTCACAAATCTAAGGCAGAGCTAAACCTAAAAAAGAAAATCCCCAAGATTTTTTTTTGGCTCCTCAATCAGTTTATTTCACCCTCCAGCATTCAAAAAGATGTGATCTACAACAAAAAACTAGACACAAAGGCCTTTTACCTCTTTACAAAAAACTACTCTTGTCAATTATTAATGAAATGAATTTACATGCCTTGCTTTTTATTCCAAATAAAAAAGAATGCCATCTTAATATGAGGGTGAAACAACTGTTAGGCATACACAGAAACATAATGGAATAAACACTGTTGGAGAGGGCAGAGGAAAAAACCCAAGAGAAGGAGCCTTCCATAGTGACTGCTATGTCTTGTAGATGTCAAGAGGTGAACAAAGACAAGTTGCTTGCTTCATTTATCAATGAAAACACTTTACTCCTTGGATTCCTAAAAGTTTTGAGAGACCTCTTAGTAGAAGGCCATTAGTTTACTCCTGAGCTACCACTGTGCTGTCTGAAGTCATGGCCTCTCCATTTCAAAATATCTCAGGATTTTGTAAACAGGTATGGTTAAAATGCAATACAATGACACTGAAGTGCGGAAAGCCAGGATGGAAAGAGAGAGTCACAGAGCTGTGAGATCTTAGGTTACATTTGACTGCTCTTTTCCATCCAGGAAAGTTAAAGAATACTTTTTGTAATTAAACTATTTTATAAATCTTAAATCTTCCCTAAGTGAATTCTAGATTCCATTATATTAATTTTATGAAGCTATAAAAATTCCCCATTTGATTAAAAAAAAAAAAGCAGGGGTAGGCCCCTGTGGCCGAGTGGTTAAGTTCACACACTCCACTTTGGCAGCCCAGGGTCTCGCCAGTTCACATCCTGGGTGTGGACCTAGCACCGCTCATCAAGCCACACTGAGGTGGTGTCCCACACAGAACGAGAAGGACCTACAACTAGAATATACAACTATGTACTGGGGGACTTTGGGGAGAAGAACAAGAAGAAGAAAAGACTGGCAACAGATGTGAGCTCAGGGCCAATCTTTGGGAGGGGGAGGGAAGCAAAGCAAAATGGTTACAAATATGAACCAAATGAAAAACCCTGGACTCGAATCTAGGCTCTGCCATATACAACAATGCTGTGTGATCTTGGGCAAGTTTGAAATTTTTTTTTTTGGGTGAGGAAGATCATCCCTGAGCTAACATCTGCACCAATCTTCCTCTATTTTGTATGTGGGATGCTGCCACAGCATGGCTTGATAAGCAGTGCAAAGGTCCATGCCTGGGAACTGAACCTGTGAACCCCAGGCCACCAAAGTGGAGTGTGTGAACTTAACCATTATACCACCAGGCTGGCCCCTGAAATTTTTTTAAAATAAAATGAGGGTAAAAACACCTCCATTTCATGTCTTGCGTAGTTATGTGTATTCCGTATTTTCAAAATCCTTATAAAGGGTTAAACACTTCCATATTTTTAGATGAGTAACTTTACATGAAATGTTTTAAAAATGTGGCAGAAATATGACAAAAGTCAAATATGTAAATGATGGAATCAATGTATAAACAAACTTCATATCCTAATAAGGAACTAAGGAATCCAAAACATTTTGTGATGCTATAAAAGTTATTTATTCACTATACACAGAACATGTCCCTATAAAATGTACATGTAAATCACTAAAAAGTATAACTTGGTGAACATTTTCTCAATTACAGAACACACTAAATCAACTGGGATAACAGCTATCTGCCTCAAAATAGTCTAATTATAGCACCCAGAGTCTCCTTTATATCTAACGCAAAGTTAAATACTTATTTTGGGGATTATTTCCTAATATGTGTTTGAGGAGGCAGAGTTAACAATTTAATATAACTCTAGTATATTACAGCCACTGCACAATAAATCAGTTTATTACAGATTAAAACAAATCATTTTTTCATTATTTGTATTAACGGGATGCAAACAGAAATACTGGATACTTTTAAATGGCAGATAACCACAAAATTACTTATCTTTGATAGTATATTGGGTTTTATAATTACATTAGGATATGAATGGTGTAAAATATTGTTACGAATAATACACCTCAAACAAAACAATGAGGCCATACTGTAATGATTCACTGGATTGTGCTCAGTAGACATTTATTGAATAAGTGAATTTTATCTATTTTTCTCCCCAATCACCCAGTACATTTTTTTGCCCACACTAAGGGCTCAGTAAATGTTTGCTGAATATACTGACTAGGAAAGAGGTGAGACGAAATGGACCCTCTTAGCTGGCTGTCAAATATTATAATTGGAATTTACCTGGGAAAGAGTGTTTAAGGAAGATGTAAACTGCACATGGCACACAAGTAAATAAACTCAGATGCCAACAAAGCAAACCGTTAAGCAGAAAACACTGGCACTGGAATAAACAAAGGCAAGATTTGCCAATAGCGAAAATGCAACTGACTTTAAGAAAGAACCAAGAAAAAGTTTATAGTGGACCATACCTTTTCTCACCCAATTCCATTTGAGACAGACCAATACAGGCACTGTAAGAGACTATGGCTGTCTTCCTTGATATTCAGACATCCTAGTTTTCAATAATTTATTATGGACCTGTTACCCAAGAATCAATATAAACCTATTCAGATTTAGGGATTAGTTTCCACAAGTACAAAGTTGAATTTCCTTTTATTTGTCCTAAAATGCTTACTTTCAAACTTGAAGGGACTTCAATTATTCCATGTAGTTTCGATAACATTCTTTTATCTTTTCAGACCAGAGTCAAAATATTCGTACAGTATTCATACTGCAGCACCTTCCACCCACCCTTTGGTCGCTTGAACTGCCCTTCTTTGGTTCTTTATCCGCTTTCTCAGATCTTTCTTGAAGTGTAGTAAGCAGAACTGTACTGGGTATTCCAGCTGCAGTTTGGTCTTAAATAAAAGAAGGATGTTTGTCAGTTTGGTTTTCTTTATTCTTCTCTGTGGTATACAGGATTTTGTTAGTTGAACTGGATGTAGCAGCTTACTGGGCCAAATTTTCAAGAGAATAGCACAATAGTTCCCAGGTCTTTTTCCCTGGGTTGTAACTTAATGGCTCATACTCTATGTAGCACCTTTCCTTTCTCACTGAAGCATTATCTGTCATTTTTCTTCTTGCTTATTTGGCTTAAAAAAAAAATGTAGAGAGATCTTAAGTAAAAAGAGAGGTGAAGTGTTAGCCCTCAGATGAGTCTTGACATGATATACTCGAACACTGAGCACAGTGCCAGACACAGTAGGTGCTCAGTAACTGCTGAACTCAACTATGTAACCCCAAATTAAAGCACTGTGTAAGGATCCTCATGAAGTATCAGCAGGATCCTAACTATCATGGGTTCAACTATAATATAGTCCTTTTTACGCTCTGCTAGGTATGTCACTTTAGAAATAACACGTAAGGTTCTCAAGAAAATAGTCTGAGTCTAAAAATAAGTGACAGAAGTAAAAAAATAAAAATGAAACTATCAGGCCTTCTAGCTCTATACAGACTGATAACAATTTCAATGGGCTATCTCCTTAATCTACTCCTCTTCAATTATAGTCCATTAAAAAAAAAAAAATCTAAGGATCAGGCCTGGGTTCAAATCCTGGATCTGCCTTTTAAAGCCTTTTCTTTGCGCCTTAAATTCCTTATCTGCGATATGGGGAAAATAAAAGTATTTTTCTCATAGGGTTTTGTGAAGCGTAAATGAATTAACACACAAAGCTTTTAGAACAGTGTCTGGCACATCATAAATACTCAATAAATATTAGCTCTAATTGTTGTCATTATGAAGGAGCTAGAGTTCAAACCACAAAACCAGTTCCCCAAAGTGATTATCACTTATATTAACTGCTCACCAACATTCAATGCAGAAGTATTTTAAATCATGCCATAAACACAAGGCCCAATGCATCTTGTTTAGGATGGGGAAGAGCAGAATTATCGGTCCATCCAATAATGAAAACATAAATTTAAATTAGCTGATCCAAATTTCATTTTAATACATATCTCAACACTACCAATAACCTCTAAGTTATTTAACCCAAGGGGCTTAATAACTACCAATAACCTCTAAGTTATTTAACCCAAGGGGCTTTGACATTACACAAGGAATCTTTAAGTACAATGTAAAAGATGTACCTTTCTGGCAAGTTTTATCACTTCCAAAGTAAAAGTTAGTTGTGCCTAGTGCAACACTGATTAAAAATATTCCTAAATCTACAAAGGATTGTTTCCATTGTTACTTTAGAATCTCATTCAAAACTATAATAATTCCAGTTAATCATTATTTCCTTCATTTTGTTTTTATTATAGCATGTTTGCTTAATTTACAGCAAGCAGAAAATAAGCTGGGTCTTGTTTTGATCCAAACATTGATGTTTTAAAGGTTGTACACAATATTTGTTAAAAAGAACATATAAAAATACCTTTTTAGAAGCTTCTATAAGAAAGAAAATACAAAGTTTAACCCCACAACTTTCCTCTTTGCTAGAACTGCAAACTACTGCTACAGTTTTAAATAGACTTTTTGTTGTTTAAACTATACATCCAGGAAAATCTAAAAAAATTAAAGAAACGTGCATATAAATGATTGCATAGCAGAACATGAACATTAACTGCAAACAGTAAAGAAATGAAAGTTAGAAATACTATCAAATATACAAAGGTTCTAGAATCAATTCTTTAAACACATTCCACAAACAGTATTTAAAAACCATCTTTTGTTCTTTACAGGCAAGGCCTAGATTACTAAAACAAAAACTGAAAGAAGTAATCCTTTAAAAGGAATCGTTTCCCCACAATATTTCTTACTCGTAACCTGGAAGCAAGCAATCTAAAATTTTTAAAGATGCTAGCTTTTATTCTGAAATGAGACTGGACACGTCGGGTCATTTTTATTGCCCCCAAAACAATCTCTCTGAGAAATGCTAGAAATTATAAATGGTTAAGGGTTATTATTTTCTCATTTTTAGTCAGGTACCTGCTAGGTACTAGATTGATAATAAATCAAAAAAAACCTCAGATGTAACTTATTTATAATCAACTTTTTTCAAAGTTATTTTAAATTTCATGGCACCACAAAACCACCTAGAATGGGAGTGTTGTCTTTCAACTCGCCTCACGTTAACTGAACGGACGGTGAAGAACAAGCCTCCTTCGGAAAGAGGCAGGCCAATTTTGATACAAACGCACATACCGAGTGCTATAAGCATCAAAATTCGGTTCTTTTACACTACTACAACACACGAACAAAAACAAAACCTACTTTGAAACAATTTACTTGCTTTTAACAGCAGTAAGAAAACTAAGCAATATTAGGGTCAACAATGCTCCTTAAAGTTTAGAGTAACTACATAAGAACATTCTTTCCCCCTTAAAATTGTTTTGCCATCATTGACCTGCTCAAATTTTAAGGTGAGTTTTTCTGATGTTTGTATGTTCCAAATCTTCATAGAATCCAGAAAAAAAAAAAAAAAGCAGTGAAGGCTCCATGTTTCAGTCAAAAACTCCATCTCCCTGAAAAAGCTACTTAACCCAGTTGGCATCACGCCCCAAGACAGTGGGGTTAACAAAAGAACTATCCACACCGTGTCATAAATTAACTATATCACGGGCCTAGACATTTTGACAAGACAAAAAGGTCCACCCTGAACCTAAATGTGTCTGATCAGTGTTGTACTGTGGCTACAACTTCACTTTGTATCATTCTATCTTATTAGCAAGCTACATTTCTAGGTTAACAGTTCTACCAAATATGGATATGAAAGTTTATTTTTAGTAAGACAATGTTGCAAATTATGGTCAACCAACATCTTTTCACCAATACTTCAAGCATAAAAAATGAGAATCTTTACAAAAATATACAGAGACACCACAAATTGGTAGCTGCCCATAACATTAAACAAACTGGACTCTTAAGAGTGGCTTCTCAACAGCATATCATTTTAATTATAACCATTGCCTGGTACAGGGAAAACTGACAAGTGTTTTTTAAGCATCATTGCAACATTGTATTCCTGATAATTTAAGTAAACCAAACTATGAGTAAATGAATGATACATGCCTAAAAATATCACGGTTTATCTATCAGTGGCCACTGGACTTAGGACTAGTCCAAGACCTTGATCTAGACTTTGACCTAGACCTAGACTGTGATCTTGACTGAGATTTGGATCTAGGTGGTTCTTTTTTCCTTGATTCCTTTTCATATCTTGAGCCAGACTTATAATGTGTTTTGGAATCTGTTTTAGAGGTGCCTCTAGCTTTGGTGTGAGATGCAGACCTAGAACGTGACTTAGCCTTCATTTCTTTCTTGGGCTGGGACTTGGACCGTGATCTTGAATTGGATTTAGATCTTGAAAAAGATCGATTTCGGTGTTTGAATCTTTCAAAACAGAGGAGAGATACAATTAGAGTAAAAATTAGATTTTATATTAATCAAATTTGTTATTTTTAGAGCAAAAGTTCACTCTGAAATTGAAAAATGTATAAGTCTTTTTCAAAGCAAAGTTATTTACCTATCATTGTCGGAATGGCTTCTGCTACGCCGTGGTCTTCCAGTCGGTCTACTGCTAAAAAGTACATCAGAAAAAGCAAACAGTGACAAACGTCTATTTACAGAGTCTTTAAAAAAGTTTCTAATTTAGTGAAGCATAAAACTTTTTAAATGAAGCACTAAAATATCTTTAGTCTCAATGAGCATACAATGTATATAATTAAAAGTATACAAAAAAGTAAAAAAAACGGGGAAAAAAAAAACAAGAAAAAAAAACTAGGAAAAAAAAAGCTAATCAACACAAATTTTTCCTGACAGATCACGGTGCTACACGTCACACTTACTTTCTAGGACTATAAGATCTTCTGTAGTTGTAATCAAAGGACCGACTTCTTGATCTCCTTCTTTCATAACTTCGGCTTCTAGAACGTCTGTATCTGTCATAATCATCATAGCGTGAAGAACTGTACACATTCCTTCCTTCCTTGGCTTTCATCTGATTTGGAGCTATGAAATAACACAGAACAGAAATATTTAGAAACATTAAATACTTATGTATTTAAGTCTTCAAATTATAGGAAAAATTACTGCATCCTCTCCCCTTATACCCTCAATCTGTATAAAGATTAATTGTGAATATTAATCATGACAAAGTATTTGTTTGTCTTCAAGGAAGTCTTACCAGAAGACTGTTTTATGTTAAAAATGATACTTTCAAATACCTTCCCAACTATTTTTTCCCCCAAAGACATCTATCTAGCTTGCTGTTCAAAAACAAGCCAACTACTTTGGCATTAGGAAAATGTACCATTAAAGTATTTTTTTAAAATTCCAAACTAAAATATGAATGGCTTTTGAACCATATCCTATTTTGGAGTTATCCTGCCATGGTTTCCATTCATTAGGAACACAATTACCAAGGATAAAATACTCACTGGTGACCTATGAACAATGTGTAGGGTCAAAATGCAATAATATATACACAGTTCTAAGAGACTAAGACTGCTACACTAGCCACTTGTGGAGACTGAATGCCTCAGACACACCCACACCCCTGGACAGTCCTCAATTCTTATGTCATGTCATTCAATTCTATGAAGCAGATACTTTATGTATGTGTGCATGTATGTATAAATAACATAGCAAATACCCAGGAAAACATCACCCAACCTGAGAAACAGAAAATTACTAATAGCTTGTGTCTACCTAAGTGCTCTTCAGGAGCTATTTTAACTTCTTTTAGTATTTTGCCCAAGGTAACATAACAATTGAGCCAGAATTCAAACCCAGGTCTATTTGACTCCAAAGCCTGTATTCTTGCCTCAATAGCATGCAGCTAACACCTGGTGTATGACTGCATACCATTAAAAAACAAGTGCTAATATAAAATCTGTTCAAGGTTTAATTTATATAGGCGTTCCCAATCTAATTCTACTTGTTCATTTCCATAGCCTTGCATCCACATTAAGTACCCAATTCTACCTTGAAGATCTTTATGAGGAAAAGAAATGGCACGAGAGACCCAAAACTTTCCAAATTTTATCCCTTTCAATTCCACCCCCAGGATACTAAACATGCCATGGCTGACAGTACTGATCCACTTTCTTAACAGTCCAAACATATTTCAGGCATTCTGATCTCCACTTTCTACCTTATGTCTACCCTGAAACTTTGTAATACATCTAAAAAATATGATGAAGCAACGAATTCAAGATACTCTGTCTTCTCAAAAACTCTTTTTGGGTTTTGAACAGAGACAAATCGCAGAAATTCTTTCAAGAAATCTCAAAATGCTAAAAAGTGATATAATAGGCATAACGGTACTCACTCTTCCGATCACCCTGTGCAAACTGTATTTCAATCTGGCGTCCGCAAATCCATTTTCTGTCCAAATTATGTAAAGCATCTTCAGCATCACGAACATCCTCAAATGTGCTAAATGTTAAGGGGCTTGGGAAGTTTGCAAACTTTGATAATGAATGAAAGTTCAGTTGGCAAGCCTGGAACGATTCACAATCTCTCGATATTATTCTAGAAAATCAACCAGACCCCACTTTTACTAGTTGGTTCATTCAGCTATAAACACTTCAGAGTATTAAAGCACTTGAAAGATTTCCTAAGGCATATGTTTGAAAACACGTGAATACATACCATAAAGTTATTATTGAAATAAGATCTGTTATAGCTGAACTACCAAGTAATTCTATCAAATTTTTTCCCCTGTGTTTTAAGAATTAACTTTAGAAAACAAGACAAGAGAGAAACAAATGTCACGTCTATGTTGTATGCTAAAACAAAAATTTCTTAAAATAAAACCAAAAGTGTTTTTCGGATTTTTTGTTTCAAACGAAAAAAGGAAAATGCCAATAGTTCTTGTGTAAGCAAGCAGAATATACCTTACCTTAAAAGAGATGAAAGCATTAACCTCAAATTTATTTTGCTATTTTTCTCAAATTTATCTACCGCTATTATTTCATGTAGTTGTCTTCCTCATACCACGCAGGGAAGACTGCTGCACTAGCCACTTGTGGAGATGAAGACAGAATCAAATAATAATCAAGACATCACTATATCAAAAGATACTACACTCATGCACAGACTACAAAAGCATACTACCAAGAAATAACAGGACTGGAAAAATTCCTGGACTGGGAAGCCCTAACCAAGATACTAAACATAAGAGTTTCCTGTAAAGAAATAGGGTTGGGACTGGTTTTCAACTTGAGAATTTCAAGATAATATTTACCAGCCTGAAGCAGGAACTGCTGATCTAAGAGGCTAAATTGCCTTCTCTTCCTCCCTCAATGTCAGCAATACCACCACCAAGAACTCTCGGCTTTACAAAGTTACTGTCCAAATCTAGCTCCTTTCCAGAACCATATTCTGACAGAAGCCAAGCACATATTCAGAACAGTGTTTGATATAAAAGCTTTGGACAGAAAGGTTAGGTCTGTGTGTACATTTTCATTCTATCCTAAAAGTCACTATTCTAACTTGCCCATTTCTTAAATTTGAGAGAAGAATGCAAATCTTGAGAGCTGATTAAAAAACACCTGTGAGGTGACATACTCCCTTCAACACTGACACTAAAATTCGTTTATTCCAGAGATTAAAAGGTCCGCCTCACTAGATTTCCTTTTTCCTTTGTTCTGAAAGGAATTAAGGACCACAGCAGGTTTCCAGCTCTCTCTTCCTGAGGCTATCATAAAGGAGAGATTTTCCCAAGTCCTCAATCACAGCGCTTTCAACATGAAAAGGCAAAGGTCGATGGGAGTTTGGAACCTTGAATACTATAACTGAACACCCCTCTCAAGGGTAACGCAGCTGGGCTCTAAAATAATTAAAAATAAGTTCACTTACTGCGTGTACTACTTTATTTGCTACTGCAAAAGACTAAAATAACTTTATAAAGGATTTAGATCAAGAGGTGTAAAAATTATTAACAAGAGCAAATCATCCCCTGGGGCTACCCTCAAAAACAGAATCCTGGGTTGGATGAACCATGGCAAGGTTCTACTCCACCTGTTAAGAGAAGACTAATTGGGAATGGGGTCAGGCAGAACAGAGAGCTGCAGCAGGGGCAGCCAAATATCACTCTGATGTCAGTCATGGAGAAATCTGTACTGAGGGTCTTTGCAAAATATCGATACTTATTACTTTTAAACTATTTTAAGACTACAGAAAGACTCTGTAGGTATATATTATATTGTAGGTAAAAATTTAAAATTTTCTTTCAGATTCCTTTGGAATGACAACTCTTTTCTGGCTCAAGTATCACATACTCAGTCAAACTACTGCTGATCTATCTTGGTTCCCAGGCCACCCCTAAACCAGGGTAAAATCAGGTCAAAATTAAAAGCTAGAATGCATCACTATCTTTTTTTTTTTTTTTTTTTTTTTAACCAAGCCAGATATAGCTCTTATCCTCTCTGTAATAGAGCTTTGCAACCAATTCCCACAACTGTCCTTGATCACGGGCCCTGTAGGAATGGCAGCTTCGGCATTTCCCTTAAGTCTCACTAAATTCTAAGTTTCAAGACCCACTGAACTGAAGCAATAAGAATTTTTCCTAGCCTGAAGACCACAGCTCAAACCTTTCTTGCAGCAGTGAGATGACTCACTGAAGGAAGTAATGTCACCTAAACTCTGGGTCAGGGACTGACTTCCCACAGATCCTGATTAGGCACCCATACCAGGGATAAGGCCTTCTGCAATCTATTCAGGGCCAACTGATCATACGTACTAAAGCAGCGTGGGGCCAACAGGCTTCACAGAGCTACATTTCACAAGTTAGGAGTATGTGTGTGCTCCCCAGCAGCCACTTTAAAATATATCCACAAACAGGTAGTGTCTCTACTGGATCTGACCCTCTAAGACCACTTCTAAGTGGTCCCCAGGGCATGCACCTGTCTCCCCTTTAAGCATGGCTCTGTGGAGCTAGCTTGACCCCAGAACCTCATGGTACTCCAAAGAGTAATGCCTGCTACCCTGTGGTGTCTGACCGTCTGGTCCAAAACAGAAATATGCTGAGTTTAAGCTTAACGACATTACATCCTGGTACACTTTAACTTGACAAGCTAAGAGAGAGTGCATTTATACAAGACCACAATCACAACATCAAAGGCCCACATAAATCAAGTTACAGGTTTTGTCACTAGACCAAACCAGAGTAATTTTGAAAATTAACTGCTTACAAAACATTAAAAAAAAGAAAAAGAAAAAAAGGAAAATAGTTATTCTGTAGGATACATCAGGTATGACTCCTTTAATCTTGGCCATCATTCAACTTCATCTTGACCTTTAACTCTTTAAGTGCTTGTCAGAAGGACTTGTCATGAGATGCTTGGCCAAATATGACAGATGGCTTTATCTTTAACTTTGAAAAACAACCTTTTCCCCCTTTTGTAGATAAAGCGAGGCTTTGTCTCCCATTAGGCTTGTCCTTCTTCCAGCTTTTCTTTATTTTTTCTTTTCCCAAACTCTCCCTTCTCTTCAAGCCTGATCCTTAAGAGGTCTTTGGCTTGTCTACTTGCCTTAAGTGTTGAACTCTACTCTAAAGGTTCTTTCATGCTTTCTCTTTGGGGTCGCCATAACTGTACAGCTTTACATTCTCTGAGGTAACAACAGAGGACAGCAAATTAGGGGACAATATTAAAGAAGTTTACCTCATTGTTATACAATTTGTTTTTGATCAAGTGATTCAAATTAACAAACAAGAATACCAAACTTTAATTGCTAAGCACAAGAACATATTAACTTTTAATTTGACTTACATTAAAGGTGGTAGCAACCAGACTCTATTCAAATTTAAATCACATATTATAATCATTGATTTGCGTTTCAGCAGCATGAATGGGAATTTTAATATTTTACCATTTTTGGATTAACTTTAAGAAATAGTAAGAGCAATGTGCGAGTCAGAATTAATTTTCAGAAATTTGAAGACATAATACTATTAGAGGACAAAAATAAACTACTTTTTAGATGTTACCTCTTACATAAACTTGAATTTCAAACTTCAACACCCCTCACTAATCAGTCATCTGAAGAAAGGATATTGAACATAAGCAAATCCTCTTGGACGGCGAGTGTAGAAATCAAGTGGCACATACACATCAACTATAGGACCATAACGACCAAATTCGCGCCGTAAATCTTCGGACCTAAAACATCATAAAAAGACCCCAAATTTTTATGTTCACTCCCGTAACAGTTTCTTTGTAAGAAACAGGTGTCTTTCTGTAATATTTCAGTTAACGAAAGGGACTGTGCTGTGCCCCTGAAGCAGACAAGTTTTCTAAATCTCAACATTCCAACTATAAGAACATACAAAACCGTACAGGCAGTATATCTTTTTGATAAAGCTAGGATCCAAGATTTTGGAAGGTAAAAAGGCAGTTTATAATAAAATCTACTACTAGTCTACATTAACAACAGAAAAAAAGCAAACATTTAAAGAAACGATCACAATTTATCTCTATTGTTTTTATCCACATCCTCCATTTTTCATAAAAGGTAGAACCATTAGGCTGCATGTATTGCTAATGCCTTTCTTTTACAGTATCAAGTCAACTCTAGTACTCCGAAAAATAAAAAGCACTTATTTTTATCCCAAAATTTTAGCGACAGGGTAGTCACATCTAACTCTGTAAATAATAAATGTCCGAATGACATAAAGGGGAAAATCTTCTCGATACTAAAATAATTAACATGGCTTACTTGCCCACTTAGGACAGAAAAATATAAATCACACAAGGCGACCAAAAGAAATTTTGATTTCTTTTTTGGGGGACAGAGTGATTATTTGTGAAACATAAAAGGTCTCATTTTGTGATGAGATCTCTTCCAAAAAATTCTGACGGCAACTCCAAACAATCAAGGGAACTGGCGAGAACAAAGGCATGGTCTAGATTAATCCAATTTAGGTATCCACGTCTTAATGGCATTAGACTTCCTAAACCCCCCCTTCTCAAAGGGAGACCAGTATTTCCGGGAAATGGGAAGAACTAGTTCGTACCGTTTTACGAGGAGGATCTGATTTCCCAAATCTCAACATTCCCTTTCTCCAAACGTCTCCATTTTAAAAACGACAAATATAACACAACCAAAAAACAGAAGGGGTAGCGACTGCTTCGCCACACTCCCCTCCCCCGATCCCGTTATGTCGCTACAAAGCACATTTCAAAAAAAAAAAAAAGTCCGGGCGAGGGGTCGTGCACCCCAAAGAACGCCAACTCCGAACCGATGGGGCGCGGGTGCCAGGCGGGGGCTGGACAGGCGGGAGGCAGCGGGAGGAGGGGGCCCGCCGGCGGAGGGGGAGGGGGCCGACAGCCAGCCACGCGGCCCGCGCTCCCCGCGGCGGACCAGCAGGACCGCGGGCGCCGCCCTCGCCCCACGCGGCGGTTGAGCCGGCGCCGCGGCCTAGTCGGGGCCGGAAACCCGGCGCGGGCCCCGCCATCTTCGCCCCTTCCCCTCCCCCGGCCTAGCGCGCCGCCGCCGCCGCATGGGTCGTCTCCGGGCGCCTGCGGCCTCCCCGCGTAGGCCCGGAGCGCCTTCCCTGTACATACCTCGTGTCGTCGGCCACGTTCCTTACGAACAGAGATGTGTTGGGGGGGCGCAGGTAGCGGGACATGACGGCGGCGGGGGTCTCGACCGGGGCGCTAACGGGCTCCGTAAACTGTCCGCGGCTCGGGCGGCGGATCCTCAGACACACAGCCTGAGAGCTCCGCTACGGCAACCGCCTCTTCTCGCGAGACTTCACTCCCGCCTCCACCCCCTCCTACCTGGGCGCAACGCCGGGACCGGCAACGGTTCTTTCCCGCGAGATCACTGGGCGTGCGGCTGCGCATGCGTGCGACTGGGCTACGTGCCGCAGCCTGGGTCTCATTCATTGGCTTCTGGAGCTGCCTCCTCCCCTCCCCCCAGCCCGCTCTTTCTTTCTTTAGGGCTTTATTTTCCCGCCCTTTTCTGCCTTTGCACTGCGTTACCCCCACCTCTCCCCCCAAGTCAGGAAGCAGATGTTTTAACCTGTAGGCCAAACTTTACAGTTATGAGTAACCGGACGGAGTTTTAAACAATATGATTCGGAGAACCCGCCATAAGATTTTCCTGTCTGGTCCAAATTATGTCCTGGCTTTTATTAGATCGCTGACCAGCAAGAGAAGAATTTAGAGCTTCTCGTATTGAGCGTGAAAGGGAAGGAGGTGTGTGTCCTTGCGGAGAGATGGGTCTGCCTGTCCAGTGCTTTCTTACGCCGCGAGCGCCCTCCCTGCGCGCCTTTGCCAGGGCTGCCCCTCGCCCACACCCTTCTTGGTCTTCTCCTCCACAGATCCACTGTTTCCTCCTGATTCAGGGCCGTTCCCAACCTTTTGGTTGGGCCGCAAACCTCACATGTTAGTCTCCGTTGTCATCTACAGTGTATTCTTCGTTGCTAACGGCTTCCTGGGTACGCATCCTTCTTTATCGCAGTGGTCCTCCACTTTCTGGTCTCAGAACCTCTTTGCACTCTTAGAAATTATGGAAGACCCCAAAGAGCTTTGTTTAAGTGGGTTATAGCTATTAATATTTACTGAACTAGAAGTTAAAATGGAGAAAATTTTGACACAATAACACATAAGCACACATTCCACTACCCTTCATCACATGCCATGTAGCCCCTGGAAGACTCCACTCTACGTTTGTGAGAGGCTGAACGTGAAAAAGGCAAATAATGTCTAGTATAGTTTGGACCTTGGAGACCCCCTTGAAAGGTCCTGGGGACCCCTCCCAGACCACACTTTGAGAATCATTCCCTGCTCTGTCAGACTCAGCTTTTGGAGAGGAGGGACCACCTATTAGAATGCCTCTGGCATTGCCAAACAGATAGCAGGGACTCAAGTACTATTTAATTAAACGAGTTTTTGTTTTATAAAAGGCCATAAAAGTGTTATTTTTGCATCCGTCAGCATCCAAAGCAAGTAAATGATTTGACGTGGGCGGTTACAGCCTATTGTGCTTTGCAGGAGAGCCATTGTTTTTCTACGTTTCCGTTTTCCAAGAAGCTTTGGACACAATTTATTAATTCTCTATTATGTGTCAGACATTGTGCTAGATGCTAGAAATTCAATGATGAGAAACATGGAGCTTATGTTTCCATAGAAAATAAGCAAGTAAACAACTAATTGCAGATTTGTGATATAAAAGAGCCAGCAATGTGATAGGTTTTAAAAAAAATTTTTTAAACAGAGGGTTGCTGAGCAGGTGGCTCCCCGCTCCCCACTCCCAAGTTAAGAACTTTTTAGTGGCTGGAAAACAGACTCCTGTAAATTAAGTAACGGAAGAAATTTACATAGTCTGGTGGTACCCCTGCCACTGTAGTTTAATACAGTAAAGGTTTAGAACAGAATCTAATGCATAGTAAGTGCCCTGTAAATGTTAATAGGACTGGCTACATAATTTGTGGGGCAAAATGGAAATGTTAAAAAATTTAGAAAATTGTTAAGATGACAAGAGCGGATCATTAAGCCAAGTTCAAGGTGGCTCTGAGTGTGGGGCTCTGTGTGACTGCACAGGTGGCATGCCCATGGAGCCTGCCCTGAGTGTTAGCAATTATCATTATTACTCATAACACCTTGGGGAATAATGAGAGCAAGTGAGGTGCAAATATTTACTCACTGGAATTGCTTTCTGCCTTACACACTAAGTGCCCCTTTGATCTTTTGTGATTTAGGATCTCAGAGCCTTGAAAAAGATGATACTGGGAAAAGTAGAGAAAGTAAGCACCTTTCAGCCAGCTGGGGCTTGAGAGAGGCAGTTTACCAAACTATAAATCTGCTGCAGTTGGAGCGGGGGATGGCGAGGGGAGAAGACACACCAAGGAATTTTGAGAGTACAAGGCTCCCTCACAAAAGTGCTACCCAGTGTGGTTAAGAGCATCACATTTCCTTCTGAGCACAATAAATACCAGGCCTGGTAATGTTTTTGAAGGTCAAGTGTTAACCTCTGAAAATGGTCTGTTGGCGCTGCACCTCTTCTGGAAGAAATTATGTTTTCTTGGGATTTGTGTCAGAAAACCACTTTCCTTGGGTCCTGTTCTCAGAACTGCGCAAATAAGACCCAAATGTAAAATATCTAACTGTGAATTGCCTCCATCCTGAAACAGCTGTGTCTCGGTTTGTGAGCGATGGCACAGACATGACGCCTGAGCGAGCCATGCTGCTTGCTGGAGGGAGATTGCGGGCACAAATTCTGCGTGTGAAAGCCGAGGACTTGTGAGCCTGTCTCCGTAATTAGAACTAAAACCTTGAGTCAATACATCAAGATTAATTTTATTAGTGCAACTGTTCAATTCAGATAATTGCTCAGCACTCTGTCTCCACGGGCAAACGATCAGTTCGAAGCGGCTCTTTCATTGTTTCACAGGACACGCCTGGTGTTTCCTATACATCTTCTCATTCTAATGAGTAAGCCACAAGCTGCGTTCCCCAGACTAACGAGGACTCAGTGTTCCCTTTTACACGTTCCTTACTTGTGAGCCAGAAACTTTGGGGCACACACATATAAACACATTATCAATTTACCTATGTACAGGCCCTTCTTTTTTTTTTTTTTTAAAGAAATATCTGTTGTTTTCGGTGAGGAAGATTGGCCCTGAGCTAACATCTGTTGCCAATCTTCCTGTCTTTTTTTCTCCCCAAAGCCCCAGTACAGAGTTGTGTATCCTAGTTGTAAGTCATTCTAGTTCTTCTATGTGGGACACTGTCACAGCATGGCTTGATGAGCAGTGTATAGGTCCGTGTCCAGGATCCAGACTGGCGAACCCTGGGCCGCTGAAGTGGAGCACCAAAACCTAACCACTGGGCCGTGAGGCCTGCCCCTTTACAGGCCCTTCTTTTAACCTCTGGATCCCAATAGTTCTGCTCTGTGGGTGAATTCACGGCTAATGGACACATTTGTTCATCATCTTCCTTAGATGATCTATTCTAGTACATAGGTTACTACTTTGAATCTGTTTAAGGTAAAATCATTTATTATATCTTAGCCTCATTTTAATGTCTTAAAATCACATTTTCCTTAGTTATAAATGTCCTGTGTTTCTTGTTAAATTTTACAAAATAAAGACAACTGTGAAGAAATCAAACATCACCTGTGATTGTACCACTCAGAACTAATTACTATTAAAGCTTTTATGTATTTCTAAGCGTTTATATAGTTGTTAAAATTGGAGTCATACTGTATATACAGTTCTATAGTGTTTTTTTCCCCCACCAAACATTTCATAAAGAATATCTTCCCTGGCCATTAAATAGTTTTACTAAATATTGTTGCTGTTGTTGTTTTTTGAGGAAGATTGGCCCTGAGCTAACATCTATTGCCAATCTTCCTCTTTTTGCTTAAGGAAGACTGTCGCTGAGCCAACATCTGTGCCACTCTTCCTCTGTTTTATGTGGGACGCCTCCACTGTGTGGTTTGACGAGCAGTGTTAGGTCCGCACCCAGGATCCAAACCTGTGAACCCCAGGCTACCAAAGTGGAGTGTGTGAACTTAACAACTACACCACCAGGCCGGGCCCGTAAATATAGTTTTTAATAACTGCTGTATCAATGATAAATTGAGTTCAATGGCCAGTAACAAAAACTTGAAATAATAATAATTTTTATCATGATAGCTAACACTTATTGAGCACTTGAATGCCAGTCACTTATCTCACAAAAGAGCAAAGGAAACAGCTCAAGAAGTCATAGCATGTTACAGCTTTAGAGGTCATCCTGCTCAAGGTTTTTAGTTACTTTTTTTTAAAGTCACATGTGTTAACTCATTTAATCCTCACACCAAACCTATGAGCTAGGTTACTATTATTCTTTCCATTTTATAAATGAAGAAACAGTTTGTTCCTAAACAAATTAGGAGTTTCACTTATTTATTTTTTGCATAACGAGAAGTCAGGAATAGGGAGTCCAGGATTGGTGTGGCAGCTTCAGAATATCCAGGCTCTTCCTTCTTTCTCTCTTCTCCATTGTCCCCAGTACTGGCTTCTATATTCAACTTGCCTCATGGTCACAAGATGGCTCCCGGAGCTGTAGGCATCATGTCAACATCCCAGGAAAAAAGAAAAAGTAGGACAAAATTTGAAAGGCATATGCCGGCTGAGTGGACACCTGCCCACAGCACCCTGGGAAGTTTTGTTAAACCCAATCCAACAACTCTCGCTTATAGTAAATTGGCCAGAACTGAGTCTCATAGCCAACTCTGTCATCAAGGGAGGCTAACAACTGCTACTCTCAATAAGATCAGAGTTCTGTTTGTAAGGAAGAAGAGGGGAAGGAAGGATTTTGTGGATATATTAAAAGGGTACATTTCATATGGTTGTAGCATAATTGATTTATGTAGAAATGGTGATGATGATGATAATAAAGGCTAACATTGAATAAGAATGAACTATATGCTAGATAATCATTTTATCTGTATTATCTCATTTAATCTTCACTAGTATGAGGTAGGCAGTATAACCCTCCCCATTATACAGATGAAGAAACTGAAACATTGAGACACTATAGGGCTTTCTGACAATAAATAAGGCTTACGGGCTAAAAGATAATTTAAGACAGTTCCTGTGTTTTCAAAGCGTTCTAAAGCCAGCAAAGTAGGCTGTATTTATAAAACTGAATTTTTGGTTGGTTTTACCTAGTTTATAATTCACTTGTCCTAATTTTAATCAGATTTCTTTTAGATCAGCCAAGATGCCCGTCAATTACTATCCAATCCCATAGAATAACAATGGGCCAAGTACAAAAGACTGTTGCCAGCTTGGTTAAAGGGATCTACTTATTTTATGAGTGTTGCTGAGCCTATAAGCGGAGACTGAATACAACACACAAGCAAACAAACACAGTCAACTTAACTGGGCCTCAGGGCGCCGGACTTTTGGTTAAACGTTATTTTGGGTGTGTCCATGGGGGCGTTTTTGGGTGAGACTAGCATTTGAATCAGTAGACTGAGTGGAGCAGACTGCCCTCCCCACTGCAGGTGGGCCGCGTCCAATCAGTGGAAGACCTTAGGTAGAACAATAGAGGAATAGATATAGCTATCTACATCTATAGATAGAACTATAGAACAAAGAGGCTGGGTAAGAGGGAACTTCGCCTGACTGATTGATTGAACTGGGACATTGGTTTCTCTTGCTCTTCAACTGGAACTTACGCCATTGGCCCTCCTGGGTCTCCAGCTTACCAGCTGCAGAGTTTGGGTCTTCTCAGCCACCATAATCACGTAACCAGTTCCTTATAATAAATTTCCTTATATAAGTAAGTAAATAAATAAATACACATGCACATCCTATTCGTCCTGTTTCTCTGGAAAATACTAACACATATGGCTATACTACGATTTCTTTATCCATTCATCTGTTGCTGGCCATTTGGGTTGTTTCTGGTGTGGGACCATTATGAATGAAGCATCTGTGAATGTCTGTGCATGAGTCTTTTTGTGGATACGTTTTAAGTTTTCCTGAGTAGATACCTAGAAGTGGAATTGCTAGGTCATATGTTGTATCCTCCAGGAAGCAGATACCAAGATGGAGTGAGAAATGCAAGAGATTTCTTGGGGTTAATGCCTGTGAAATAAAAAGCAGGAAGGGAGCAGGAGAAGGGAGGGAGGGTCTTCAGACCACATCTGACCCTGTGCAAGGAGAGGAGGAAGGAAGGACGATTGGTTAGGAAGAACCTTCTATGGCAGTACAGCTCTGAGAAAGTTTCACCAGCTCAGTGGGGGAGCCCTGGCACAAAGATTGCCCATGCAGGAATTCTATGTTGCACAGAAATGGCCAGGCCATAGTACACCCCACCGTGCTGGGATGGTAGGGTCACTCTTTTTTTTAAATTTTTTTTATTAAGGTTATGAAAGTTAACATCCTTGTGAAATTACAGTTGTACATTATTATTAGTCATGTTGTAGGTACACCACTTCACCCCTAGTGCCCTCCCCCCACCCCCCTTTCCCCTGGTAACCACTGATCAGTTCTCTTTGTCCATATGTTAACTACCACCTGTGAGTGGAGTCATACAGAGTTCGTCTTTCTCTGTCTGGCTTATTTCACTCAACATAATACCCTCAAGGTCTATCCATGTTGTTGTGAATGGGACGACTTTGTCCTTTTTTACTGCTGAGTAGTATTCCATTGTGTATATATATATATATATATATATATATATATATATATATATATACCACATCTTCTTTATGCAATCATCAGTTGCTGGGCACTTAGGTTGGTTCCATGACTTGGCTATTGTGAATAACGCTGTGATGAACACAGGGGTGCATGGAACTTTTGGAATTGCTGATTTCAGGTTCTTAGGATAGATACCCAGTAGTGGGATGGCTGGGTCATAAGGTATTTCTGTTCTTAACTTTTTGAGGAATCTCCATACTGTTTTCCATAGCAGCTGCACCAGTTTGCATTCCCACCAACAGTGTATGAGGGTTCCCTTTTCTCCACAGCCTCTCCAACATTTGTCACTCTTGGTTTTGGATATTTTTGCCTTTCTAACAGGTGTAAGGTGATATGTTAGTGTAGTTTTGATTTGCATTTCCCTGATGATTAGTGATGATGAGCATCTTTTCATGTGTCTGTTGGCCATCCGTATATCTTCTTTGGAGAAATGTCTGTTCATGTCCCCTGCCCATTTTGTAATTGGGTTGTTTGATTTTTTATTGTTGAGTTGTGTGAGTTCTTTGTATATTATGGAGATTAACCCTTTGTCGGATAAATAACTTGTGAATATTTTTTCACAATTAGTGGGCTGTTTTTTGTTTCAATCCTGTTTTCCCTTGCCTTGAAGAAGCTCTTTAGTCTGATGAAGTCCCATTTGTTTATTCTTTCTATTGTTTCCCTCAGGTGAGGGGTTATGGTGTCTGAAAAGATTCTTTTGAAGCTGATATCAAAGAGTGTACTGCTGATATTCTCTTTTAGAAGACTTATTGTTTCAGGCCTAATCTTTAGGCCTTTGACCCATTTTGAGTCTATTTTAGTAAATGGTGAAAAAGAATGGTTGATTTTCATTCTTTTACATGTGGCTGTCCAGTTTTCCCAGCACCATTTGTTGAAAAGACTTTCTTTTCTCCATTGTAGGCCCTCAGCTCCTTTGTCAAAGCTTAGCTGTCCATAGATGTGTGGTTTTATTCTGGGCTTTCAATTCTGTTCCATTGATCTGTGCATGTGTTTTTGTACCAGTACCACGCCGTTTTGATTACTGTAGCTTTGTAGTATGTTTTGAAGTCAGGGGTTGTGATGCCTCCAGCTTTGTTCTTCTTTCTCAGGATTGCTTTAGCAATTCGGGGTCTTTTGTTGCCCCATATGAATTTTAGGAGATTCTTTGTTCAATTTCTGTAAAGAATGACATTGGAATTCTGATTGGGATAGCGTTGAATCTGTAGATTGCCTTAGGTAGTATGGACATTTTAACTATGTTTATTCTTCCAATCCATGTGCATGGAATGTCTTTCCATCTCTTTATGTCGTCGTCGATTTCTTTCAAGAAGGTCTTGTAGTTTTCATTGTATAGATCTTTCACTTCCTTGGTTAAATTTATCCCAAGGTATTTTATTCTTTTTGTTGTGATCGTGAATGGGATTGAGTTCTTGAGATCTTTTTCTGTTAGTTCATTGTTAGCATATAGAAATGCTATTGATTTATGTATGTTGATTTTATACCCTGCAACTTTGCTGTAGTTGTTGATTGTTTCTAATAGTTTTTCTATGGATTCTTTGGGGTTTTCTATATGTAAGATCATGTCGTCTGCAAACAGCGAGAGTTTTACTTCTTCGTTGCCTGTTTGGATTCCTTTTATTTCTTTTTCCTGCCGAATTGCTCTGGCCAAAACCTCCAGTACTATGTTGAATAAGAGTGGTGAAAGTGGGCACCCTTGTCTTGTTCCTGTTCTGAGAGGGATGGGTTTCAGTTTTTGTCCGTTGAGTATGATGTTGGCTGTGGGTTTGTCATATATTTTTATGACAAATATGTCATATATTTTTATTATGTTGAGGTACTTTCCTTCTATACCTGTTTTATTGAGGGTTTTTATCATAAATGGATGTTGGATCTTGTTGAATGCTTTCTCTGCATCTATTGAGATGATCATGTGGTTTTTGTTTCTCGTTTTGTTAATGTAGTGAATCACGTTGATTGACTTGCGGATGTTGAACCATCCCTGTGTCCCTGGTATAAATCCCACTTGATCATGGTGTATAATCTTTTTGATGTATTGCTGTATTTGGTTTGCCAAAATTTTGTTGAGGATTTTTGCATCTATGTTCATCAGTGATATTGGCCTGTAGTTTTCCTTCTTTGTGTTGTCCTTGTCAGGTTTGGGGATCAGAGTGATGTTGGCTTCATAGAATGTGTTAGGGAGTACTCCATCTTCCTCAATTTTCTGGAATAGTTTGAGAAGGATAGGTATTAAATCTTCTTTGAATGTTTGGTAGAATTCTCCAGAGAAGCCATCTGGTCCTGGACTCTTATTTTTGGGGAGGTTTTTGATTACTGTTTCTATTTCTTTACCTGTGATTGGTCTATTCAGATTCTCTATTTCTTCCTGATTCAGTTTGGGTAGGTTGTATGAGTCTAGGAATTTATCCATTTCTTCCAGGTTGTTCAATTTGTTGGCATATAGCTTTTCATAGAATTCTCTTATGATCCTTTGTATTTCTTCGGTATCTGTTGTGATTTCTCCTCTCTCATTTCTAATTTTATTTATTTCAGACTTCTCTCTTTTTTTTTTAGTGAGTCTGGCTAAGGGTTTGTCGATTTTGTTAATTTTTTCAAAGAATCAACTCTTTGTTTCATTGATCCTTTCTACTGTCTTTTTGTTTCAATATCATTTATTTCTGCTCTAATTTTTATTATTTCCCTCCTTCTACTGACTTTGGGCTTTGTTTGTTCTTCTTTTTCTAATTCTGTTAGGTGTCGTTTGAGGTTGTTTATGTAAGATTTTTCTTGCTTATTGAGGTGAGCCTGTATTGCAATGAATTTCCCTCTTAGGACTGCCTTTGCTGCGTCCCAAATAATTTGGTATGGTGTGTTTTCATTTTCATTTGTCTCCAGATAATATTTGATTTCTTCTTTAATTTCTTCAATAATCCATTGTTTGTTCAGTAGCGTGTTGTTTAGTCTCCACATTTTTGGCCCTTTCCCAGCTTTATTCTTGTAGTTGATTTCTAGTTTCATAGCATTATGATCAGAAAAGATGCTTGATATTATTTCAACCTTCTTGAACTTATTCTTGCTTGCTTTGTTTCCCAAGATATGGTCTATCCTTGAGAATGTTCCATGCGCGCTTGAGAAGAATATGTAACCTGCTGTTTTTGGATGAAGTGTCCTATATATATCTATTAGGTCCATCTGATCTAATTTTTCATTTAATTCTATAATTTCCTTGTTGATTTTCTGTCTGGATGATCTGTCCATTGGTGTTAATGGGGTGTCGAGGTCCCCTACTATTATTGTATTGCTGTTGATGTCTCCTTTTAGTTTTGTTAATAGTTTCTTTACGAATTTTGGTGCTCCTGTGTTAGGTGCGTATATATTTATAAGTGTTATGTCATCTTGGTGGAGCATCCCTTTTATCATTATATACTGCCCCTCTTTGTCTTTCTTTATCTGTTTTGCTTTGAAGTCTACTTTGTCTGATATAAGTATGGCAACACCTGCTTTCTCTTGTTCATTATTGGCTTGGAGTATTGTCTTCCATCCCTTCACTTTGAGTCTGTGTTTGTCTTTGGGGCTGAGGTGTGTTTTCTGGAGGCAACATATTGTTGGATCTTGTTCTTTGATCCATCCTGCCACTCTGTGCCTTTTGATTGGAGAGTTCAATCTATTCACGTTTAGAGTGATTATTGAAACGTGGGGGCCTACTGTTGCCATTTTATCACTTGTTTTCCAGTTCTTTTGCATTTTGTCCTGATGAAGAGCTGTTACTTTGTGTTATTGTCCTTCTGCTTATCTCCTTTGTTCTGGATTTTGTAGCCCTTTCCTTTTTTTGATTTTTCAGGAATGAGGTTCTTCCTGAGCATTTCTTGAAGAGGAGGTTTTGTGGTGATGAACTCCCTTAACTTTTGTTTATCTGGGAAAGTTTTTATTTCTCTATCATATTTGAAGGATATTTTCGCTGGGTAGAGTATTCTTGGCTGCAGGTTTTTGTCCTTCAGAGTTTTGAATATTTCATTCCAATCTCTTCTAGCCTGTAAGGTCTCTCCTGAGAAATCTGCTGATAGCCTTATGGGGTTTCCTTTGTAAGTTATTTTCTTCTGCCTGGCTGCCCTTAGTATTTTCTCTTTGTTGTTGACTTTTGCTGGTTTCACTACTATATGCCCTGGGATTGGTCTTCTTGCATTGATAAAGTTTGGAGATCTATTGGCTTTTGTCACATGAAGTTCCATCTCTCTTCCCAAGTTTGGAAAGTTCTCAGCTATTATTTCTTTGAACAGACCTTCTGCCCCCTTCTCCTTCTCTTCTCCCTCTGGTATACCTATAATCCTTATGTTGCATCTCCTAATTGAGTTGGATAATTCTCGGAGAATTTCTTCATTTCTTTTTAGTCTTAGTTCTCTCTCCTCCTCTGTCTGCAGCATTTCTGTATTCCTAGCCTCCAAATTGCTAATTCTGTCCTCCATATTATCAACTCTACTGTTCAGAGAGTCCAGATTTTTCTTAATCTCCTCCATTGTGTTCTTCATCTCCAGTATTTCTAATTGGTTCTTCTTTATAGTGTCAAGCTCTTTTGTGACATAGCTCCTGAACTCATTGAGTTGTCTATCTGAATTCTCTTTTAACTCGTTGAGTTTTTTAATAATGGCAGTTTTGAAACCATCATCATTTAGGTTACAGATTTCATTGTCTTTGGGATTGTTTTCTGGGTGCTTATCATTTTCCTTCTGTTCTGGAGATTTAATATATTTTTTCATACTGCTTGATGGCATGGATTTGTGCCTCTGCATAGAGATAGAGTTTAATCGGTGCTTCCACTTGTGACTGGTGTGTGTGTGGGGGGCAGCTGTTTAGACTACACCAACCAGGAACACTGTCAGCTGTTACTGACTGGACCTGGACCCCTCCTCAAATCACAGTGGTCCTGTGTGGTCCCTCGTCAGTTGTGGGGGCAATCGCAAGGGGGCCTCAGGCTGCTTGTGCCTACTGCTGCAGCCCACTTAGATGTGCTCACTCCTTGTGGTCTGCAGTGGTGTTGTGGGCTTTCCCAGCAGCCAGTAGCAGGATCACCTATAATCGCTGCTTTGTCCCTAACGGAGCCCACAAGATCAGACTTGTCCACTATAGGTCCCAGCAGAGCTATGGGTATCTTCTGCAGTCTGTCGTTAGCTCACCTAGCTGTGCTACTTTTGCCCCAGGGCCTTCCCACCTTGCGATTGCCAGTTGGGACCTCTCCACTAGTGCTGTGCAGAGGCTTTTGCTGAGGCTGCTGTAGGAACCTGGAGATCCCCCCTGGGCTACGTAGCCATTTCACTGGAGCTCCACTCTGCCCCACTCCACTCTCATGGGATCTCTGGGAGCCCTTTGCCTCGTCTGGGACATGGCCAGAGTCTGTGGGCCTGGCAGTGGCTTGTAAGCTGCTGCCTTGTGGGGAATTCTGCTCTAGGGAGCTTCCTGGTGTTCTGAATGCTGGGCGGGGCCTCCCTGCCAATGGCGAGCAGAGGCCCTCCCTGCTGGGGGGGGGTGCAGGACCCTGGAGCATCCCCCTGGGCCACAGAGCCAGGTGTTGGAGCTCCACCCAGTCCCCAAGCATGTCCACGGGACGTCTGGGCACCCCCTGCACCAACCCGTGCGCCGGAGACCGTGGGCCCAGCAGCGGTTTGCGGTCTGGTGTGGTGTGGGGGAATCCGCCCACCTGAAGCTTCCCTTTGTCCTGGATTCTGGGCGTGGCCTCCCTACTAATGGCGAGCAGAGGCTTTCCCTGCTGGGGGCGGGGGGGGGGGGGGGGGGGGCGGGGGGGCGGGTTCGGGACCCCAGAGTGGTAGGGTCACTCTTGAATCGAGATGTAAGCGGCACACTTCCCTGGTGGCCAAAGTCTGTGTAGGTCTCCTTCTCCTTAACATTGTTGGGGAGCAGCTCCTTCAAGGGGGAAAACTTAGAAAAGGGAGGCTATTGAGATGAACTATAGCCCCTGGAGCTGCAGTTGGTCTTAGGCCACAACTGGTACTCATCTTCTCCCTCCTCCACTATCCTCACCCTCACTGTCACTTCTTCAAATCTTTTTTTTAATATTTTTTTTCATTAGGAAGATTGGCCCTGAGCTAACATCTGTTGCCAATCTTCCTCTTTCTTTTTCTCCCCAAAGCCCCAGTACATAGTTGTACATCCTAGTTGTATGTCCTTCTAATTCTTCTATGTGGGATGCTGCCACAGAATGGCTTGATGAGTGGTGTGTAAGTCCACACCTGGGATCCGAACCGGCAAACTGTGGACCACCAAAGTGGAGCATGCAAACTTAACCACTACACCACTGGGCCGGCCCCCTCTTCAGATCTTGATGGCTTACCTGGTGGTGCAGGTCACCATGCCCTTCTCAGGCCAGGGTGCAGCACTTGTCCATTCACAGTACAGTTGTCAGGGGCTATCAGGAGGGACCTAACTAGATTACCTGGGTCCCACACATATTCCTCCCACCCCCTATAGTATAACAATAACCCCACCTCTTCCTGCTGACAGGGTTGGTTGAACAATTGTGAGGAATCATGTCAAGGGCTCAGCCTTGACCTTTGTACCTCATGGCTTGGCCGCAGCTGGGTCAGCCTTGGTAAGTGGGAATTTATGTCTAGACTCAGAAAACTACAGCCCTTGTGCCAAGTCTGGCCTGCAGCCTCTTTTTGTATGGTCCGTGTAATAAGAATGGGTTTTACATTTTTAAATGGTTGAAAAAAAACAAAAGATTAATATTTATTTGCTTATCTATTACCTTACTCCCTCTGCTGAATGTCAGTTTCATAAAAGCAGGGACTTTGTCTGTTTTATTCATGCCGGGACGGTCTCACACTGCAAAAGTATGTAATAACGTTTTAGTGTATGGAACCCTTGTGCATTGCTGGTGGGAATGTAAAACGGTGCAGCCGCTGTGGAAAGCAGTTTGGCACTTCCTCAATAAATTAAATATAGAATTACCATATGACCCAGCAATTCCACTCCTGGGTATACACCCAAAGGAATTGGAAACAGGTGTTCAAACAAAAACTTGGACATAAATGTTCATAGCAGCACTATTCACTATAGCCAAAGGTGGAAACAACCTGGATGCTCATCAGCTGATGGGTGGATAAGTAAAATATGTTACATTCATACAATGGAATATTATTCAGCCATAAGAAGGGCTGAAGTACTGTTACATGCTGCAACATGGATAGAACCTTGAAAATATTACGCTAAGTGAAACAAACCAGATGTAAAAGACCGTGTGTTATATAATTCCGTTTGTATAAAATATCCAGATTAGGTAAAGCTATAGAGACAGAAAGCAGACAGTGGTTGTCAGGGCCTAGGAGAGGGGAAAATGAAGAATGACTGCTCAGTGGGTATTAGGTTTCCTTTGAGGGTGATGAAAATATACTGGAACCACAGCTAGTCCTGATGGCCTAGTGGTTAAAGTTTGTGCGCTCCGCTTCAGCAGCCCAGGTTTGGTTCCCGGGAGCAGAACCAGACCAGTTGTCTGTCAGATGCCACACTGTGGCGGCAGCTCACATAGAAGAACTGGAAGGACTTGCAACTACAACATACAACTATGCACTGGGGCTCTGGGGAGGGAAAAAAAAAAGAGGAAGATTGGCAACAGATGTTAGCTCAGGGTGAATCTTTCCCACCCAAAAAAGAGAAACATACTGGAACTAGATAGTAGTGATGGTTGCAAAACATTGCGACTGTATTAAATGTCCCTGAATTGTACACTTTGAAATGGTTAAAATGGAGAATTGTATGTCATGTGTATTTTGCCACAGTAAAAAAACGCTGTGAAAATAGAAAAAATTTTTATTCTATTACTCAATTTTGGATATTTGCATTATTTCCAAATTTTTATTATTAACGCTAACCCCGAGACGAACATCATGTACACCCAACTTTTTGTACATTTTGGTTAGGACAGATTCCTGAGTGTTGAGTTGCTGAGTCAAAGAATATGAAAAATTTTAAGGACTTGATATACATGAGCAAAATGCCCTCTGGAAGGGTTACACCAATTTCACTCTCCTTATTTTTATTTATTTATTTATTTTTTTTGAGGAAGATTAGCCCTGAGCTAACTACTGCCAATCCTCCTCTTTTTGCTGAGGAAGATTGGCCCTGAGCTAACATCCGTGCCCATCTTCCTGTACTTTATATGTGGGACACCCGCCACAGCATGGTTTTTGCCAAGCGGTGCATGTCCACACCCGGGATCCGAACCAGGGAACCCCGGGCCGCTGAGAAGCAGAACATGCGAATTTAACCGCTGCGCCACTGGCCGGCCCCTCACTCTCCTTATTTATTCATTAAACACAGAAACATGTGGAGTTGCTACTCTGTGCCAGGTTCTGTGCTAGGACTGAGAATACACTGAAGAATAGCCACAGTTCCCAGGAGTTTGAAATCTAACTGGATGGTCCAGTCGTGTAAATAGCCAGCACCAGCAAAGTGTAATAGATGGAAATTAACACAAAGCAGCAGGACTCAATTCAACCTTGGTTAGGAAGGGAGGCGTTTTCTAGGAGATCAAGTAGTTTTATCAGCCTGGGTTGGCCACTCTCACCAATTCTGGATACTATCTTAAAAAAAGGAAGTTGCAGTATATTTATAGATTAAAACTTTTACTTCCTACTGTGTTTATTCGATTGCTAGTGAAGAATATTTTTCTGATGTTTATTGATGGTTTCTATTTCTTCTTTTGCCCATTTCCCCATTGGGATGTAAATGTTTTTCTCAGAATTTTGAAGAGCTCTTTATGTTGTAAAGATACCTCTATTGCTGTTATTTTCATGGCAAATATATTTGGCTAATGTGCAGTTTGCTTTCAAATGTAGGGTGGTGTTATTTTTTTAATTTTTATTTTAAGATTGACCCTGAGTTAACATCTGTTGCTAATCTTCCTTTTTTTTTTTTGTTCTCTCCAAAACCCCCCAGAACATGGTTGTATATTCTAGTTGTAGGTCCTTCTGGTTCTGCTATATGGGATGCCACCTCAGCATGGCTTGACAAGCAGTGCTAGGTCCGCACCCAGGATCTGAACCGGTGAAACCCTGGGGCGCTGAAGCAGAGCCCTCAAGCTTAACTACTCGGCCATGGGGCTGGCCCCTAGGGTGGTTTTTAAAGACATCTGCATTGGGGTATAATTTGGATAGCATAAAATACGCCCATTGTTAAGTGTACAATTCAATGATTTTCAGTAAAATTTAGTAAAACTGTACAATTCAATGGTTTATATATATACGTATACGTACACAAATTCTCTCTCTCTATATATAAGGTATATAAATATATAGTAAAATTATAGAATTGTGCAGGGTGTTTAAAACATAATACATATTTCATATTTCATAGTTTTATTATTCTTATCTTTAAGCTCAAACTATTTAGAGATTAAAAATGCTGGTAAAGTTTTCTTTTCCCTGCTTTTTCTCCCCAAAGCCCCCCAGTATATAGTTGTATATTTTAGTTGTGGGTCCTTCCAGTTGTGGAACAAGTTTTTTAACAATTTCTTTTGGAACCCATTCCATCACCGGGTGTTCTGTATTTTCATATCTGGAACATGAGAGGAGGCACACAGTTATGGGGAAAAACCACATTAGGTTTTCTTCACATGGGGAGACCTCAGGCGTGAAAAGCAAAGATGCAGAGATTTAGTTGTTGAGTTTCTCTGCTGCTGTACTTGCAACTGTGTGACTTGGTTAACACACAGCCCACTGGCATGTGGGAGGATCAAGTGACTTGGAGCCCTGGTGAGAAGCTGAAGCTGTTAGCCAATCCTGATTCAGGGCAAGATGACCTCTGTTTCAGGACTGCCCTGTGTTTTGACTTTCCTCCCCCTCCTGGCTCTGTGTGCACAGTGTCCCACTTTAGAACATCTTTTTCTTTCTCTTTTTCCTTTTAAGTCTGACTCTTGTGAGAATTCTCTTTTCTCAGTGATAACTGTTGGAAAGGAATGACTTCTGGATCATTGTCACTTTTTGGGGGCATTTCAGCTTAGGTTCTTGCCTTAATGATCAAAACGTTGTCACCTCCAGTCATGTTCCTCATCCCTCTCCGGGATTCAGTCTCTTCTTTCGCCATCAGCCCACACCCCTGAGACACAGAGGCTGGATCGCCCAGGTTGGCCTTTGTCCCCTGGGCTTCACGCTGTGAGGCAGGTGTTATTATCCTTATTTTCAGTTGAGGAAGCTGAGGCTAATAAGAGAGGATGAGGGGTTTCCCCAAGAGCCACAGGTTAAGCTGTGTACACATTTGTCATTCTTTTTTCCTGGCTATGGTCTGTTTGGGGAATTCCCCACTTTACGTGTCTCAGTGAGAGGCAGAGCCTACCTCACAGTATGGATGCTGTAGAGCCCGACACTGGTTTTCCCAGCCTCCCTTGCAGCTAAGGTGTGAACCTGTGATCTAGGCTTCACCAATCACATGCCCCTTTTCTGGACTTAGACAGCAGGGCTGGAGTCACAAAGAAGCAGGGACTACAGAGAATTCTCACTGGTGGCTGTGGTGGTCACAAGAGTAGCAGACAACAGTGCCCATCCACCATGCAGCCTTCCAGGAGGGGCAGCTCCTCTGTTGGAGGTGGTTCCTGGAACCCTGAGGTTTAAATGCTAAGCATGACGGGAGTGATGAGGTCCCCATGGTTGAGCTGGGCGTGGAGGGAGTGGATGCTATGAACTTTTAATGGGCCTATCATCTTTGGATGATATGAACTTTTAATGGGCCTATCTATCATTTAACTATCATCTTTTAATGGGCCGTATGGTCTTGGGTAAAGAGCATCTTAGTGTCAACCTTGACAGACTGAGGATCAGAGAACCTTCCCGCAGATTTTGGGATTGCTTGAGCGCCCTGATACCCACGTACCATTCTGGGAAGGATGCTGGCCTCTACACATAACTAAGATTATATTTTTCCCATCCAAGTAGATAAGAGTTCAGAGCCAGATATAATTTGATGTGGAAAAATTAAGAAAAGATTACATCTTGTAGCCAAGTGTTATGGAGCAGAAAATATTAACTGTTACTTGGGGAATAATTCACATGCTTTAATATTATTTAGATCTCCATTTCCCTCCACCCTCATAATTCTAGCCATGATGATTTAATTATTCATGTTGAGAGGAAAACGTGGTCTGGATATGAAATTTTTGTGGTTGCTCATTAGAACATCTTCTAGTTCTGCTGAGTGATGTTGAGTCAAAGGACAAGGTCTTGAAAGAGCCGACAGCATCCGTTCTTCCATTTCACCCACCCCTTGTTTGCCCACAATTCTAATGTCAACCCTTTTTTAGGTGTGCAACACATGATTCATTGGGAAAATCCAAAAAAACCTGGAGACGTGAGATGGAAGGAAATAAGGGCTTCTGGTAACAAGCATGTGTCTCAAAGCCTATGAGTCTACATGGAATAAGCTCTCAGACCTGGGGTCTTGAGGGTGAGGGGGGAGTCCAGGAGTACCCTTAGGGAGGCACAAAGAAGCAGGGACCACAAGGAACTTTCCTTAATGGCTGAAGTGGTGACAAGAATGGCAAAAGAGTTTAGTTGGGCCAAAAAGACTAATAAAAACTCAGAGAACGCAAATAATTAAATGCTCATTGCTATAGGAATTGATGCTACTTGAATATCCTGAAAAGGTCCCGAGACATCTCTCTGTTTGACAGATGAGAACATGGGGCCCACAGAGAGCTAAGCACATCTTTAGTTAGTGACAACATCGCGATGGAATTGGGCGAGGGCTGACTTTCTTTCCAGTGTGTTTGTGCTACATTACTGCTGTTTCCTGTTAATTGAATGTTCTAATTGTTTGCACTTGTTCACAGATGTCTCAAGACTGTCAAGCTTGTAGGGGGATTATGGAGCATATAGAAAGTGTAACGGATAGTGGAGTGGAAAGACAAGGAGCTTTGGAGTCAGAGGTGGGTTTGAATCCTTATCTCAGCCACTTTTTAGCTATAGCTATGAACCCTGGGGCAGTTAACTTAGTCCCCCCTGAGCCTCAACTTTCTCATCCAAAGTTAAGGATGAGAAATTTATGCCTCATAGGATTTCATAAGGATTAAAAGTAGTAACATATGTAAAGCGTCTTGCACATAGTAAGTGATCAGTAAATATAGTGTATTAATGTTACTATCCTCATTTCATGTCCATAATTAAGAGTTAATCAAAAGAGATTACTTTGCTCGGTACTAGATATTAATGTAGTTTTATCTCTGCTGGTAGGGACCCAAGGTCAGGAAACAATAGGTATTAAGAAAATAAAAGATAAACCTTAAATATTTTCAAAATCGAAGAGCATAATCAAGCCTGCTGTGTATGGATGGTCAGGTTGTGCACCATTCAATACAGGGATATAGTTTACACACACTACAATGCGAATGGTGCCCTCTGGATTTGTTCTGTGTATAATCCGAACAGTCATATGTGGTAGCCCTGAGGACAATAGATGATTGACAGTCTTCAATGAATAACTGGATGTTTCGTAACAAGCAGAATAGAAAGCATTAAGGATGTCTTCAGATTTTATGGTTGGAAGGGCCCTTGGGGGTTATTTAGTTCAATTTCCTTGTTTTTCACATGAGGAAGCTGAGCTCCAGAGAGGGAAGGGGACATGCTCCGTTCAGGGCAGAACTGGGACAAGAACCACGTCTCTAGGTCCTTTGTTAATTGCCCTTTGTGTTTATGAACTATTTTCTTTGTTGGTAGGAGTTAGCATTGTGAACCATATCTTAAAATCTCCCCAGAGAAGAAAGGTTTATAGTTGCTTTTCTTTCTCTAAACTTCATCAGAAACAGACTCAGGATGGCTAAGCAGAAATTTGTTTAGTTCCGGGTCTTTGCACTTCAGTGTCTTGCAAGTTTTCTCAGGGCACACAACCTCTGTTGAGCAACAGGCCTTGAAACTGTTTTGTTTGCTTCTGTCTTTGACTTGATATTAGCTGGCAAGCTGTGTGATTTACTAATACCCTCAGCCAGGTTGCTAGCTTTGTAGTAATCTGAGAACAGTGTCTCTGGAGGCCAACTGAACTCCTTTAAAGTTTGCTATGCAGAATTGACGAACTGCCTCAAATTGTAATTCAGAATCAAACAGGCAGAGCCTTAGTGGGGCCTCTGGGAGACTGCAGGAAGCTGATGTTGGGCAGTAAGTGCTTTGGGCTTCAAATTAGTAGCCAGGCATGCATCGCCAATTCATATTGCCTATCCTCCACAGCCAAGTATCAACCAGTAAATGGTTCTGTGGGAGGCAATATGCCCCTCGGTGCTCTGGAAGGCTAGTTGGTCCCTGTTAGTGGCATAGCCTAGAGGAATTCAGAGAATAGAGAGTCCTGAAGGCTGGTGCCTCTGTGAGAGAGTTGTGTGGAGGAATTGAACCAGAACCACGACTTGAAAATGGGTAGGCTCGGAGCAGAGGAGGTAGAAAAGAAGAAGAGATGGGGAATGCATTTTGCATGGGGGAAATGATAAACTTAAAGGCTTAGAGGGAGAAATACACAAGATGTGTCTGGGGAATGAGACATGGATCAGTCTGAGTAGTAAAAAGTTATGAAAGGAAGTTTGGTCTAACTGGGTAGGTCCTTAAACTCCAAGCTATGGGGTTTTGACTTTGAAGATAATGGAGAGCTATGAATGGTTTATGAAAAAGAACGTTATAAGATGAAAGCGGTGTTGGCAACTAATTTCAATTTAGTCTCTGAATTACAGAATATCCAGATGGGATTGTGATTGGTCTAAAAGAGGGTTTAGCATCATGCAGAGATGAACATGGAGATAGATTTTACATTTCACTTTTTTGGGGGTACAGGGTGGGAAGGATTATTGCATCTTCTTAGGGAGGAAAGCATGAAGTTGTTATCATTGTTGTAGTAGGAAAGTTAAGTATAGAGAGAAGAATGAGAATGGAGGCTGAGTAACCAAAGGCGTGGACTGTGCTAGTCATTTGTCTATTGCTCTTAGTACCTATCTGCCCCTCTGTGCTCTACTATGTATCTGAGAGAGACAAATGATATTTTCTAGACTCCCATGCTAGCTGGTTTCTGTTTAGGTTTTGTCAATGAAAGGCACTGGTGAGATACTGGAAGATGGAAGGATTATACTGGAAACCTTCCTGCCTCTGGTTTCTGGTAGCATCTTTGGCAGCAGTGACAGCAACACAGCTGAGATGACAGCATTGGTGGTGGTGACAGCATTGGCTCTAGAGACAATGGTAACAATGGATCTGGGTGGTGTCTGCAGGGACAGGAGCAACAACTTCGAAGTGCAGGCTTCTGGGTTCCTGCTCAGCCAACTGGGCACCAACCGCCAACAAGAGCCTTAGGGACACTGTGCCCTGAGCTTTCGGTAACATTTTTTATTCTTCTAGCCCAGAGTGGTGATGGTTTCCTGAAGTTAATAACCTTTGAGTAATTTCCCCACTCCTCTTTCTCCTCCATCCTTCCTAATACTCTTGTAGCCAGTTCCTTCATTAATTTCTTCTGTTTGAAATACCTAGACTGGTTTTCTTTTCTTTGATTGGATCCTGGTTAATACAGTACCTAGTATACTTTCTTCACTTGGTTTCTAGGACACCACAGAGGTTTTCCTCCCATCCTAGTGGACATTCCTTTCAGTCTCTCTTACTGGCTGGTTCCCCCTCTTCAACTTGGCTCTTAGTATTGGAGTGCCCCAGAGCATGAGAACTGTTAATGGCTTTCATGTGAATAGTTAACTTTCCAGCAATCTAGAGATCTAAGCTTGTCGGTAATACAGCTCTATCACCCAGGAGCACAGGAAGTACTTTCATTTTACAGGTGGGGAAATTGAAGATTTCTTGTCTTAGGAACTATTTCATTGCTACTCTCTTGAGAGGCAATTTCACATATTGCTTCTACCTCTGAAGCTGAAGCTTAGTCCTCGACTTTGATAGCTAAAGAGGAGTCAAAGAAATTTGCTCACTGCTGGAATATTCACTCAGTAAAAATCCCACAATCCAGGGTCTGGTCATCTCCTTTGCAGGTTCAGAAACAACTTTTTTTGTGGAGCCTACCCTGAAATCAACAAAATTCAACAACATACAGTGTCCCAATAAAATGCTTATACTTTTCAGACATTAATAATATAAAATGTAAACCACCATTTTAAACAATGAATTACTGATGATGGGCATTTGTGGTTTTAAGGTAACTGAAATATCTCAACAATATTGAGTGTTCCATTCCATGAATGTGGTATATCTCTCCATTTAATTAGGTCTTCTTTAATTTCCTTTAGCAATGTTCTGTCAGAGTTTTCAGCATCACAGTTTTGCATGCGTTTTGTTGAATTTATGAATATGCTCTTTATACAATTTCATATCCAACTTGTTTTTTCTATCCTAGCATTACTTCTAAAGTATTTTATCTTGTCCTTTAAGGGTTTTATAACATTTATAATGGGTGCATAATCCATTGGCAACTGTTAAACCACTAATAATGGTTTTATTCATTACCTTTCCTTAATGATAACATCTGTACCATGTTTTATAACGTGAGCTTTACTGTGTTGAGCGGAAGGTCTAGCGTTGCACTGAGCCCCTTGAGGAATGCAGTCTAGAGTAATTTCAGACTCAGTCCCAAAGCCAACACTTCAAATAAAGAGAGTTTTTAGTGAAAATGTCAGTTTATCTTGAATATATTCCTAATCACGTAAGCAATCTTCATTTTCTTCCCAACATTAAATGTAATAGTTTATGATCTCTTAACTACTTCATTGTGGTCAAAAATTACCTCCATTTTGACCACATCAAACTTAAAAACTTTCGTGCATCAAAGGACACGATTGGTTGGTTTGCCTGCATAAGAGTGTCTTCAAAAGCACAACCAACTTAGGACAAGACTGACTTCTTCCAGAATGCTCTGAATTTCCCTGTTCTTCAGCAGACTGCTAGGACTGATGTTTTGCAAATGTTGTGGTCAGAACCTGACCTCCCCCACAACCCTCTGGCCCGTGGTTTAATGGTCAAAATATAAGCCTTTCCGGGGTCTATCTTCTTTTACACCCTCCTCTGGATTCTCCTCAGAATCTCCTTTGCTTCTCTGAAGCTCCCCACTGCACCCTCCAGAGCCTCATTCCATGCTAAGCAAACCCTTCTAGGAGGGTGAGCTCTTCATGAAAATTCCCCTCTACCTCCTTGCCTAATGGAAACCCAGACCTCCTCTGAGAGTCTTCTCTGCAGCTCTCTCAAAAGGACGCTGCTCACTGCCTACTTCTCAAATACCTGGGAGCAGGAGGTGGCTTAGGAGCCCTCCTTCCTTCCTAGGGCTACTTCTGAACATTTTCTAGCCTAAAGGCCCTTGGTCCTTCAACTATCATATAACCCAGGATACCCACCTCTGCCCTGTCCTCTCCCCACTTTCTGGCCACTCCCTCTCACTCACTGAAGATTTTTTGGAGGTGGTATCCTTGAGAATGTGGGTTTAGAGTCAAGTATTCCTGGGTTCCTGTCTCAGCTGTGCCCCTTACTAGCTGTGCCATCTTGTGCAAATTAATATCTGAGCTTCAATTTTCTTATATATAAAATGGGATAGTAATAGTAACTATCTTGAAGAGTGGTTACTGGCATTCAACAGTCATTCAACTAAAAAATAAACAGAGTAAAATAATGATAAATTGATAGGTGTTCTGTGAAGGGTTTGAAATAGAGAAGAAAGGGAGGCTGTGTTGGGGAGGGGGTTTAGGGAGGAGGTGCCATTTAAGCTGAGACCTGAAGGAAGAGAAGGAGGATCAAATGTGATAAAGCATATGGAAGCACCCAGCACAGCGCGGGCATAGCGAGCATCAGTAAATGTAGGTGATTATTATTACCCTTAGCGCTGCTGTATTCAGCATCTGGCTCTGAGCCTTCCTGCGAGTCTGCAGTGTCCATGCAGATGACCCATTCCACATCCACCCTGTTAGTTCTTTCTCCTCTTCCTCGAACTTTATTAAAGAGAAAGCAATTATAGTAATTCTCTAGGACATAGAAATTTCCGGGATCCCTCCCTCAAAAATGTTACGTTCAATTTCCCAACACATGCCAGAGTGACATGGCTCCCAATTGTACGTAAGAAGCTGAAATCCTAAAATGTTCATCTTCGAACTTTCCCCAGTTGGCAGTCTGCCTTTGGATCAGCAATAATTGCCTGAACAGCTACTATGGCTTCATTAATGTTTGTCTGCAGCTCTCTGAGCTCTTCGATAGGCAGCAATCGCAGTCTTTAAGCAGCTTCTTTAAGAACTGCATCTCCTGTGTCAAAACCAAGAATATGTTTGTCTAAAGCAACAAGCAAGACTTCTTTTTTTTGATTTGCTTTGGCAACTGCATCCTGCATCAGGCGCTTGGACCAAAATGCAAATTGCCTCAAGCGTTACCGGATAATCATCTTGCTGCTGAATCTGAAGAAGATTAGCCAAAGCTATTACACTAGACTGAAAATCAGGATTATTTACATCCAAACTGATCAATGGCTCTGCATTTTTAGTTGCATTGTCAGCAGTTTTTGCACTATCAGTTACCAAGTCCTTGTATTTTTCAGCATTATCTCCATATTCAAGTCTGACAGCTAAACCAAGAAGCCAGTCAAATGCTTCTTGTTGATCTTGAATCTTCAAAAGACAGTTAACATATCTGAGATATTTTTCAAAGAACTTGGGCCAGTCTCTGCTGGATGGGTGCCGCCAGTCATTCATCACTGTGGATGTTTCTTAAATTACCTGTCTTCAATCTTGTAGTATCTGATTTTCTGGTCTTCAAGCCAAACAATAAAGTTTCTAAATTTTGTTTCATCTTTGCAGTTGAAGCCAGCAGGGTTGTGGTAGTCAAGGGCCATCAGCTTGCGTCAGAACTTGGTCCTGGCTTCTCCCTCTGGTCCCCCTGGGACTTCACCTGGGACAGGAGAGGAGAGGCAAGAGAAGCAGGTGGCACAGGCACTAGTGATGCAGGGAGAGCAGCCTGTTACTTCTTTGACCTCCTCGACTCTAGTGACTTCACCTCTGCCTCACCTAAGGTACCCACGCCGTGGCCACAGCCTGGGTCTTGCATCACCGAGGACTCCCTCATTTCTTAAATCTTAAATTCAGGCATTTCACTGTGACCACACCTTCTCATCCTCCAGCACTTTTCCACCCAGTTGCTCCTACTGTCCCTGCTCATCAAATTTGCTAGAGCTGACAGCCCTCTCTCGTCTCCCTCTCGAGTCCCTTTCTCTGTTCTAAGTTCCTTTCCTACACAGTAGAGACTGAAAGCCTTCACCTCTTCTTTGCTGATCACCCCTCTTTTGCCCCACTGTCCTTCTGTCCTATCTGATGCTATTAATGTTTGGTGCCATAACAAGGTCATGGTCTCTGTCAACTGGGTCTTCACGGTTGCCTAGCAATCTTTCTGTACTTTCCTCATCAGCTTTCTCTGTCATCCTTTAAACCTTTTTCATCCTCAAATATCCTATCTATAGAATAGAAGGATATAGAACCTTTAACGTGTTAATCCCTTAACGTCCTGCCATCCCACATCTGTGTACGTAGCATACGCTGTCAGAGCTCTGCTCATGTCGCCTTGGATTCCTTTGCTGTCTGGGAGCACACCAGATACCCATGAGCTTTCGCTCCCCACAGCCAGCGTCTCTGTCTCTGTCTGAGGACTGCCCTCAGGCTGCCTGAATCACTTTGCCTGTACAGAGAACCACAAGTGACTGGGAATTTACATCTCTCCTCCATCCCCCTGTACACAAAGGGCAGCTCTTAACCTTCTACTGAAGGATTCGGGAGCGTAAATACCCCCAACAACCTTGCCCTATGATTGGGACAACTCTGAGATGTGAAAGCTCCCCTCTGGGGTGAGCCCAAGTCAAGTTGCCCTTCGTGGCATTTTGTTGTCATTGCATTCTTGCTCAGCCTCCTCCTCTTCCTGCTCTCTCTTCCCACTTCCCCATGAGTTATTCCTGGGAATTCTTCCTAACAGATCACTGCACAGAAGTCTTCATCTCAGGCAGGGTCTGCTTCTGAGAAATCATGTCTCAGACAATCTGCACCCTGTCACGATGGAAGACATGCTTTCCCCTCGATGTCTCCCCCAGATATTAGCCCTCCCTCCCCTTCCCTGCCCTCCCCTTTTGCATCCACACAGTCTTCCTAGGCAAGCTTAGCTCCTCCTATGGCTTAATATACCATCTGTATTAGTTTCCTACGGCTGCTATAACAAAACATCGCAGACTAAGTGGCTCAAACAACAGAAATTTATAGTTTCACAGTTCTGGAGACTAGAAATCTAAGATCAAGGTGTCAGTGGGGTTGGTTCCTTCTGAGGGCTGTGAAGGAAAATCTGCTCCACCCCTCTCTCCTAACTTCTGGTAGTTTGTTGGCAATCTATGACGTTCCTTGGCTTTTAAAAGACTTCCTTCATCTTACATGGCATTCTCCCTGTGCGCATGTCTGTGTCCAAATTTCCCTTTTTAAAATAAAGACACTAGTCACATTGGATTAAGGCCTATCCTAACGACCTCATTTTAACTTGATTACCTCTGGAAAGAACCTATCTCCAGATAAGGACACATTCTGAGGTACTGGAGGTTAGGATCTCAACATATGAGTTTCTGGGGGACACAGTTCAACCCATAACACCATCGCTATACTCCCTCGCCCAAGGAGCCCTCCCAAACTATAGATATGCATATTCATCACCTGCCAGACTGTTCCCCTGAATGCCTCACATAAACCATGTAGGGGACAGTTTATGCTTTCTGGCTTCTCAACACTTTTTGCTCCATTTGGGGACTTTCCAGCCTCATGAGTCCCATTTCCCCGGGGTGGAACCCGGAAGGGTGTTTTCCAGTCTCTTTTGTAGTCAGGCATCTGGCCTGTGACGTATACTCTATCAAGGAGACTCACCCACGTGAAACTTGGATTCAGAAGGGAGCCACTTGAGGAAGGAGGCTCGGAGTGGAAACCGCGTTCCTGGCAAGCGTGGTGGCAGAGGTGAATGCCCTCCCGGATGCGGTAGTTGCAAGTTGAGTTGGGTTCTTGATGCAGAAGTGATAGCATTCCTGGTTGTAGCAGGGGTTGTAATCAAATGGAGATGCTGGTCAAAGGGCCAGTGGTGACATTGGTGCATCACGGTGGCAGTAGCAGCAGCAGAAGCAGCAGTTTCTTCATCAGGCCAAGTTTTCGGTTTTAGATACTTTTCTTGGAGGCTTAATCTTGAGCCAGTTTCTTCAGTTTCTGAAGCTATTTCTTCAGATTCTGTGGGCTATTGGCATCATTTTAATAGATTTATTTTCTGTTATGTCAGCCAGACTCAGTGTCTATTGTTTACAATTAGGAACCCTGATGCATGTAGATTTTAGTATTTTAGGGTGGTTTCTGGACATAACAGACCCTAATTTATAGAATTGGCTGAGTGAAGGAGGCAGAGTGATAGTTAATGGGGTCTCAATCACTGCAGACTGGAAAGCTAGTGACCTTTGTTTGCAGTGGCATTTAGCCAAACTATTTCCTGCTATACATTGGGGCGTTGGCACACCAATCAAAGTTAGAGAAAACGGTAGAAAAAATTGAGAAGGCAGGTGTGTACTGGTGATTTCTTGCCCCTTTTAGCAACGTCCTCCAAAAGAGGGTCAGGCCTTTCAAAAGGGTTTTCCACAAGAATTATCTTCAGTTAAAGGGAGTAAGTCCACCAGCAAAGAGGGCATTAGGGCATTTCCCTCCCCACTCCAGCCCTCCGCCATCTACTATGTTGGATTGTCTCAAGACAATGCCCGTTAGATTGGGAAAAGGATTAGCAGAATACAGAAATAAAAAAAGCAGGTCTCCAGACACAAAGGCTCTGTAGGGGAGGCAAAACTTTACCTCTATTGTCTTAAAATCTCCAGCTGGGCCTGAGAATTAAATTGACAAGACAGGTTAACAAGAGAAAATGCATATGGATTTTTACATGGGCATGGGAACCCCCGTAGGAAAATGAAGACCCTAAAAGCAGATAGGCCCAAGTGTTTATATACTAGGTTGAACAAAGAGAGGCTATTGTGGAAAAGTAACTAAAATACATGGGCAGACTAAAGGAAGATCAGTTATTTTAACACAGGCTGTTTGTATAGATTTCTCTCTGCCTTGACTGCCCCATCTCTGGTGGCAAGAATGTATCTTTCCTCCTGGTATAGGAGACCATCTTTCACATGGGAGTTTTATCTCCTGCTTTCAGGAAGAAAAGGGGAGAGGGTCAGAGCATCCTTCTTGTACCTGCTGTTTTTCAAGTATCTTTAGTTCAAAATAATCCTTACGCTAAAGTAGCATGTTTTGGGGTGGCATATTCTGCCGCTCTTTAGCTCTACCTGGACAAGAACTTTTGATAAGGGTTATTCATGGAATTGAAGCAAATAAAGGAAGTCTGCTAAGATCTTGAAGGTTTAGATTGTCCAAGAACCCCCAGGGCTGTTCAGCACAGCCTGTGCAGCCCCTAAGGCAGCTGATATACATACAAAATGGCACTCATCACCTTCCCCCTGAAGTGCACTTCTGTTCCTGTGTTCCCTACTCAGTTCATTTGACCACCATCTACGCAGAAATCAGCACATAACTTCTATCCTTTATTTGACCCTCCCCCAAGTATGTAATCAATCTCTAAGTCTTTTTTGTGTGTTTTTTTTTTAGGAAGATTAGCCCTGAGCTAACTACTGCCAATCCTCCTCTTTTTGCTGAGGAAGACTGGCCCTGAGCTAACATCCATGCCCATCTTCCTCTACTTTATATGTGGGACACCTACCACAGCATGGCTTTTGCCAAGCGGTGCCTACATGTCCGCACCGGGGATCCAAACCGGCAGACCCCAGGCTGCCAAGAAGCAGAACGCGCGAACTCAACCGCTGCACCACCGGGCCAGCCTCTCTAAGTCTTATTGATTCAATTTCTTAAATCTCTCCCTGTTACAAGTTGAATCGTGTTCCCCAAAAAGAGATGTTAAAGTCCTAACCCCTAGAACCTCAGAATGTGACCTTATTTGGAAACAGGGTCATTGCAGATGTAACTAGTTAAGGTGAGATTATGACGGAGCAAGGTGGGTCCTTAATCCAGTACAACTGGTGTCCTCATAAGAAGACAATGTGAAGAGACAGAGACAGAGAGAAGAGCATGTGACAACAGACGCAGAAATTGGAGTGATGCAGCTGCAAGTCAAGGGACTCCAAGGATGGATGGCTGCCACCAGAAGCTGGGGAGAGGCAAGGAAGTTTCCACCTAGAGCTTCAGAGGGAGCTTGGTCTTGCTGACACCTTGGTTTTGGACTTCTAGTCTTCAGAACTGCGGGAGAATACATTTCTGTTATCTAAGGCACCAAATTTGTGGGACTTTGTCCCGGCAGCCCCAGGGGACCAATACATGCCTGTACTGGATAAAACTACACTTCTCCTCCTGTGTCTTTCTTCTCTACTTTCACACAGAACACTTCACTTCTGATACTTCTGGTCACCAATGTGTGGGTTTTTTCCCACACACCAAGCAATTCTGCAACATCATGTGGATGTCCTACAACTTAACTCAATTCTGGCACTCTCTACCTGGGAAGGGTGTCAGATCCCATTGGTTAAGGGCTCAGTCCCATGAGACTGCCTCCCACTTCAGATGCCAAGCAAAAGCCGTGGGTCCTCCGGTCACCCACAGCTTCTGTCCAACTTGGCTACAAATCAGAGGTTCCCATGACTTCCTCCCCTTTGGATTTAATTAATTTGCTAGAATAGCTCACAGAACTCAGGGAAACACTTATGTTTACCAGTTTATTAAAGGATATGATAAAGGATACAGACGAACAGCAGATGAAGAGGCACACAGGGCGAGGTCTGGGAGAGTCCCCAGCACAGGAGCTTCTGTCCCCATGGAGTTGGGGTGTGTCACCCTCCTGGTACCTCTCTTTGGAGAGGTGGGGGGCAAGGCTGAAAATTCCAAGCTTCTAATCATCGGTTGGTCTTTCTGGTGACCAGCTCCCTTCCAGGAACTATCCAGGACCCCACTCAGAGCCGCCTCAATAGGACAAAAGATGGTCCTAGTGTTCTTATAACTTAGGAATCTACAAGGATTTCAGAGGAGCCAGCCTGTATCAGGGACCGGGGGCCAAGACCAAATATGTATTTCTTACTATAAATCATAATATCATAATGCCCTAATCTATTCACTTTCTACCCCAGGTCACCAGACTCTCATTTTGCTGCAAGAGCCTCTGGAGTGGTCTCCCAGCTTCTAGTGTTGCTTCTTTTCCGTTCGTTCTCTCTGTAACAGCCTGAATGAGCTTTCTAAAGCTCAAATTACTGCCCTGTTTGCACACGTTTCAATGGCTTTCCAGTACTCTAAAGATAAATTCTGCACTCCCTCACCTGATACAAGACCCTATGTGCCTTTCCAGCATCAATTTCTTCCATGCTTTTCAGCTATTCTCAGTGTCTGCAATTTCCCAATGTTCCTACTGTGTTTGACCTCTGGGCTCTAATCCCCATTAGATGTCCCTTCTTCCAAGAAGCCAGCCTGGACTCCCCCAACACTGAGTGCCCTGCTGTAGGCTCTTGTAAAGGCTGGCTCTTACCCTATCGGAACACAGATCCCACTTATTACCATGCATGCCTGCTTGTCTCTCTGCCTCCCTAGTCTGTAAACTCCCGGGGCAGGGATCGCGCCTCCGTCAGCACGATAGCATCGCTGTGCAGCAGCGATGGCCCCATTTCAGGTGCTCAATACAGTGGATTAAAGGGAACAGAGGGCTGACTGCTTTTATTATCTTTTCCCCATGGGTTTCAGATTTTGAAAGATTTAAATCACCGAACACCGTTTATTTATTAAGTTAATCTATTTGGGCTTGTCAGGGGATGAACGCATAGTTTTATTTTTTTATCTAATATTGAAAATTGCTTGAAGAACTTCCATGCTGTTTTCTTTTGGGGGAATAACTCAGGGCTTAGTGATCCTAGTTTTTTAACCTAAGCAATCCCCCCACATTTAATAGATAAAGAAATTGTTGCCCAGAGAAGTGAAATGACTTGTTTAAGGTTTACAGTGAGTTAGTAATGACACCAGACTAACACTCAAGTTTTCTGAATTCTATCCAGGGTTCTTTCTGCTCTTTCACAATAGCTAAGCCAGCTATTGCGTGTTGGAGCAATGTTTAACAATTGGCTCTCTAGGGGAAAATAAAAGTCAGTTTCTGCGGTGTAAAAAGGTATACCATGGCTAATTTCAAACTACCTACACGAAGTCACTCGACACAGGAGTTGGTTCAGGCAGGCTCCAAATTCCATGCTCTCTGCCTTCTTAAAGGTTTCCAGTGCTGGAAGCTCCAGCCCCTGGGAAAGTGGCTGTTGCCAGAACATGCTAAAGTCTGGCAGTGAAATGACACAAAGGGCTATAAATAAAAATAAAGGATCCCAAAGGAAGGACCTGCTGAAAATATGCAAGATGGAAAACTGAGATGATTAGAAAGTACTTTTCGTTGTCATCTGTTGGAAGCAAAAGCCAGTGATAGCCTCTGCAAAGATGAGTTAAGGCACCAGAAATATAAGTCCCCAAAGCAGTCCCCTCTTCCCTCTGTAGCTTTTCTGATTTATCTCAGGGGAAAGAATTCCTCCTTGCTTAGTGGTTCCCATATATTTATACTCAGTCGCTTTTTTATTTTTAGAATTGTCTACAGACTTTATCCAAACTCCCCAGCTCAGCAGAGAGGCCTTTTACCAAATGAATTTCAAAGAAGGCGGGGTGGGACAGCAGGAAGAACACAGAGTTCTGGACTTAGCACTTCTGGGTTCACTCCTGCCCACTGCTTACTGCTGTGAGGTCTCGGGTCAGTGGTCTAACCTCTGGCTTCAGTTTCTTCGTTCTTAGATACCTTCCTTGTAAGGATGAAACAAGGATGAAGCAACATAAGATATGTCAGGTGTCTAACACGCCACCTGTCACATGGTAAGGATGCAAGAAATACCTGTTTTCTCCTTTACAGGTTAAACATTACCTGCCTGTCCAGATCATCTTCACATTTTTCAAGACCTTACTTTTCTAAGAATTAGTTCCTTTACTCAGTCTCTTAATAAATATTTAGAGACAGGAGAATGCCTCTGTGGACCGAATCTCTCGAATTGAATCCATTGTCTTTAGTATCTAGTGGTTTTGGAGAACCAGGACGCAGTTTAGTTCTTGGGCTCAGGGAGGCAGGATAAGATCCCATGAAAGGTGTTCTTTAATGTGGCCGAAGTGCTGAAGGGCGGTCCTGAGGGTCCTGTTCTGCATGGCGCCTCACCAAGTGAAGCCTGTAACCGTGAATGACACTAGTGCCCCCGCTGAGGGCTGGGCACTAACCCACAGCCTTAAACCCACTCCTTCAACCTCCACATTAACCCTGTGGGAGCAGAATTATCCCCATTTTGCTGATGAGAAAACTGACATTCAGAGAAGTCCATGCTCTCTAATGTTCCTTGGGCGCTCCTATGTGCCAGGGACTGACGGAGACAGAGCAGGGACAAAACAGAGAAAAGCCACTGCCCTCGTGGAGCCAACATCGATGAGGCTATAGACAGGGCAAAGGAGTCAACTATATCCTGAGCTGGGTGGCGCTAAGTGCCATGGAGAAAAATAAAGCAGAGCAGTTCTGGGTGGCATTGGGGTGGCATGGGGGAGGCTGCAACTTGATTTAAGTGATCAGGGAGGGTCTCCAGAGGGTGACCTTAGTATAAAGACATGCAGAAGGGGAGGGAGGGGCTGTGTGGATAACTAGTCCAGAAACTTGCCTGAGGTTACTAGGAAGCGACAGTAGGCCCTGGAGTCGCTGTTTGCCAGGCTCTAAAGCCAGGGCTCTCATTTCAACAGGCTTCTTTTTCAAGAAGCAGGGATGCCGTCCTTCAAGCAGGGTGTGTGTGTGTGTGTGTGTGTGTGTGTGGCGCGTGTGTGTGCGTGTGCACGCGTGTGTGTATCTATGAATGTGTTATATGTCCCCAGCAGATCCTGTTGGGACCCAAGCTTTCCTACTGACACCTCCCAGGGGCTGAGGCCTCACATTGTTGGTTTTCATGGAAACTTGGCAACTTTCTAGTCACCCCACCCTGAGCCCTGCTCCACATTCCAACGGCTTTATTTATGTGCCTTGGAGCCCTGCCAGGGCTGGGCCTGGGACAGGTTGCCATGGCGATCTCCTGCTCTCTCCAGCTTAGAACTTCTCAAGGATGTTGCCCTTGGGGCCGACAGAGCTCAGGCCTGCTCTCAGCCCGCAGCAGGGCAAACTGAGATAGGAAACTCTTTCTCTCAGCTTTTGCACTTGCACAAATCAAAGCCGGGGTGAGAAAGACTGCTGGGGAGCGTGGTCCAGGGCCCCGGGGATTTAGGAGTGGGGATGGCTTTCCTTGGGATACGGGGCAGCTCCTTCTTTCATTTGTTACATGGGAGCCTGCCTCTGAGAGCCCTGCTGAAACTGAACATTTTTTACTGCTTTTCCGTTACCTCCCCTCCCCCACCTCTGGCCCCAGGCAACCGCTGATGGCTGTCTGTCACCATAGATTAATTTTGCCTTTCCCAGAAGTTCATATAAATGGAACCATCTAGGATGTGCCCTTTCGTGGCGGGGTTCTCTGCTCCGCATAATGTTTTCGAGGTTCATCTGCGTGGTTGCTTGTGCCAGTGATTCATTCCTTTTCGTTGCTGCTTCCATTGTACGTAATGACCACAGTCTGTTTATGCATTCTCTTGTTGATGGATATCTGGGTTTTTTCCGTTTTTGGTTATTACAGATAAAGTTGCTGTGTACATTTGTGCATAAGTCTTTGAGTGAACACATACTTTCATTTCTTTTGGGTAATACCAGGAGTGGAATGGCTGGGTCACACGGTAAATGTATGTTTAACTTTATAGGAGACTGCCACACAGCGCATTTTGAGGCAGCGCTGGGTGCAACTGGTTTTTGCTCACAGGGACGGGAGCTACCAGTGCCTCGTGAGTCGGGTGCAGAGGGGATTTCAAGAAGGGAGAGCAGGGTCCTTTATCAGTGAGTAACTTGCCCGCCCATTTAGGGGAGTCCATGGACGTCTACTGGTAGGTAGCTGAGAACGGGTCGGGTAAGAGTCAGATAGGGAAGTGGCCACGAGGAGTATGTTTCAGGGCGGCACGGTGGCTGGGTGACTGAGGACTGTGGGGACCCTGGAAAGGTGTGTGTCGGGAAGGGAGGCTCAGGGTCACAGACCCAAAAATCTAAGTACAAAGTCTGGTTTTCAGTGATCAACAGTTCTCTTGAGGGCAGCTTGCTTTTCTGTCCCATTCTCCACTTCTATCTCTCCACCATTGTCCAGGAGAAAGGTAAGGAAAGAGGAACACTTAGATGTCACTGGGTGCTGAGTGCTTGACGTGCTTATCTCATTTAATCCTCCCAAAGACTTGGCGGGTCTGAGTTCTTTCTCCAGTTTTTGAGACTAAAAGTATTTTAGTGATTAGTTATAGACAATCATCTAAGGAGGGTGCTAGGTGGAGTAACTGCTGTTCATAAGAAAGGGATAGCTGGACGTGGGGGGTAAGACGTGGGGGGAGTCAGCAACTGAGAGGGTGAAGAGAGGCTAGAAGATGTGAGGGAGAGACACAGAGAGAGAGAGAGAGAGAGAGGAACAAATGTGGCAGCTGCTAAAAGGAAAGGACTTTGAGGAAAGAACTGAAGGATAGCAGAACAGGCCCCCCCAAAGTATGACTGTAGGAGTTTAGGACAGGGCACCCCAAAATATGCTGCTTTGGTGTGTTGGTTATTTGAGCTGTAGGCACTTGAGAAACAGCAAGTGTGGGGAGAGGCTTTCTCTGAACTCACTTTATCCGCCTAAGGATCGATCCTCCAAGGAACTCAATTGTCATAAATCCTCCCCACAGAGTTTCATCGACCAGGGAGGACTGACTCTGATCACAGAAGAGGAGATGAGAAGCTGACACCACACCCAGACAAACTTTCTCCCATTCATAACTCCTGCCTATTCTTCTAAGGGCCCATTCATCTTTCCTGATAGTCACTTACTCTTCCCAAGAGGCCTACATCCCCCCTCCCCTTTCCCTATGAAGATGGCATTTAACCCTGAATTCTAAAGCCACCTCTTTGGGGTGCTCGCTTTTCCTGGGTCTCTCCCATGCATACATGAGATATACACATTAACAAACTTCTGTTTGCTTTTATCTTCTTACTCTGTCTTTATTACAGGGGTCTCAGCCAAGAACTCAGAAGTGTGGGGGGAAAATTATTTTTCTTCCCCTACAGAGCCACGATTTGGGGAAGTTTTGTTATGTGATATGCACTGTAATTCCCTCCCCAAAACGTTCAGGAAGAACTCTCATTACTCAGCTTTGCCTTTGGAGTTGGGGGTGTGTGTGTGTGTGTGTGTGTGCGTGTGTGTGTGCATGTTTCAATGTGATTATGTCTGAGGCTGACTTTAAGTCTTGGGTAGGTCCAAGGAGGTCCAGTTACTTTTGAATTACATGTAAATGGAGAAACAGAGAATAATTGATTTGAGAGAGAATAATTTGCCCAAGACCACACAGATTTGAACTCAGTTTCCTGACACCAGTGTTCTTTCCCATTTCACTGCACCGTCCTGCTGAGGTCCTAGGACCTTGCCTTGGGTGCTATGCTAAGATACTATCCTCTGTTTCCAAATTCCCAATTTTTTCAGTGATTCCATCTGCAAATGGAAGGCTGGTCCACATAACCTGTGAACTGAATCAGAATATGTCCCCTCAAAATATGCCTCTTTAACACAAGAATTGTTTTGAGCTGAAGGCAATTAAGAAATAGCAAATTCAGGAAAAATTCTCTATATTTTCCCCCTTTCTGCCTAAAGGCAGGATATAAATCTTCCTTTACTGGAGATGCCTCTAGATTCTTATCAGCTCAGAGATGACAGCAGAGGAATCTGCAAACAAAATTTACTCATTAATTTCCCCCATATTATTTGTCTTCACACAGTTTGCCACCCTTGGAAATCTAAAAATGCTTTCCTTTGTCTTGCGATTTCTCCTCAAATTTATTGTTCTTTGTTGAAGATGCTACATAAGCCCGAGTTCTAAACCACCTCTTTAAGTTACTCATCCCTGAGTTTCTCCCATGTATATATAAGATACACATGTTAATAAAGTTTTGTCTTTCTCTTATTAATCTGTCTTTTGTTACAGAGCTCCAGCTGAGGACTCAAGATGGGTAGAGGAAAAATTTTTCCTCCCCTACAGCTGACTCCTGAAATTCACTGTGTGGCATTAGATTCACAGCAGCACAAAACAATACTTGCCTGCAGATGTCTGCTTAAGAAACTCACATCCTTGAATCCGGATTTAGAGCCCTGTCCATATGTTAGGCTCCCCCTGGATATGGTATTAGTTTTGTAATTTTCACTGTGTGATGAATATGCCACCTGAGCAGAGAGAGAGAAGGTGAAGAAAGGTCAAGGACTTCAGAAGTGGAACGATGCCCAAGATAGCTGAGCCCAATTCCCTTGTTTTAGAGATGAAGATCTGAAGCCCAGAGAGGGGAGGTGCCACCCCCTCTGCCTCTACTCTCAGATCCTCCCCCATGTCATTCATCCAGCATTTACTTATTTTCAAGCCTCTTCTGTGAAGTTTTTCAAGCTGTCCCGGTGTGCTCATTCCCTGCTGCGCCCCATAGAGCTGTCCGTTTGCTTCTTTGCGCCTTTCTCCTCCATGCTCAGGTTGCTATCTGTGTCTGCATCACTTGGCTGGCTGTCACTGTTAGGCTAGGAGCTTTCTGAGGGCAGGGACGATGCTAGCTCACCTTTGATCCTAATGCCTAGCATAGTGCCTGACACATCACCAATTACTGAGTAAATTTCCTTTTGTTATAAATGTGATGCACATTTGTAATCACACCTATGGAAAGTATGCTTCCCTCTCCCACAGCTCCTCTCTCCAGCCACTGTTCAGTCTCTTGTGTGACCTTCCAGACATTTTCTCTGCATGCACAAAGCATACATAGATATATCCATCTTTAAAAACATGAGTCATGCTATAGAAACGAGTATGTTATTTATTTTTCTCATAAATACTTTGAGCAAATAAAGTGACTTGTCCAAACTCACTGGACCAGTTATCTATTTCTGTGTAATAAACCGCTCTCAAGCTTAGTGTCTTATAACAACAATCATTTTATTTGCTCGGGATTCTGTGGGGCAGTTATTTGAGCTGCTGCTCTTCTGCTGGTCTTGGTTGGGACCACGCATACAACTGCAGTCAGCTGACTGGTTAGTTGGGGCCTCAGCTAGGATGACTCTGCTCCTTGTGGTCTTATCCTCCAACAGGCTAGCCTGGGCTACTTCACATGGCAGGCCTAAGTCCCTTGAGGCCTGCTGCTTGGCCGGGCTGTGCTCAGGAGGTGAGGCTCAGGGCCCTTCATGGGCAGATCCTGGAGCATGCACAGTTCCGGGGGCCTAAAGAAAATAAAAAGTTACTAGTATAAAATCAGGTTCAGGCCTTGGAAGAGGGCTGTGTGCATGAGGGGCCCAGAGCTTGAACTTTATGAGCTTCCCAATACATCCGCTCCTGGCCTTCTCTGCTCTTGCGTCCTCAGTGAGCCTTTATGGGATTCCATTGTCTTTCCCATTCTCGGGAACGGCCGACGATTGAGGATGGCAGAGAGCAGGGCCCTTCTCAGTGACACACCAACAGCTAAGCTTCCCAGCTCTCCTCTCAATCCCGGGCCTGGAAAGACTGCTCTTACTTTATGTGTAAGAACATGTGTGTGAGAACACATTCTTCTGAATTTATTGAGACAATAAATTTCATGCTCTGAATGTTTCATGATTTAGATTTTAAAATTTGACATCTTCCTCCACCCGCCCCTTTTCTCATGTACAGCCTCTGCCATAAATTTCAAAGGTCTGTTTTGAAACTCACCAGCTAAGAACGGACTCACTGCCCTGCTGTCTCCTCCTGCAAGGTGGGCTTCAAATGCCCTGGCTGCCTCTTGATGAGGGGGCAGGATTCAGGAACAGAATCCACTCTGGACAACGTTGTAAAGTAGGACCCCACTTCATGGTTAGAGCTGCTTATTTACACAGGCCTAGGAGCACCAGGGGAAGTAATTTGAACTTGCTGTCTCTTGGGGTTTGAACTCATCTGGGCATATTTGGGGTGGAGGTGGGGGTAGGGTGGAGGAGTGAGTGTACCCACGTAAGTTCAGCTGTAGGTGGAACTGTGTTCCAGAGAGACGTGACAATGGGGAAGAAGGCATCTGGCCGCTCTAGACTCGGCTATGGGGCTTTGAGTGGGATGTGAGCAGCGGCTCTTGCAGAGTGAGGCTGTAACCGGAACACCACGATGGTGGCTCATGGTGACACTGGGGAGGGAGAGTGCTCTGGGTATAAAAGCTGAGAGAGTTGTAGCACCTAGAGCCCAAGCCACGGAGAAAGTTGAGTCCTTCCTCTTAGCAGCAGACTGGCGAGCAGCAGAGTTGGATACCTAAGTGACAATTGGTGGTAGTGCTGTTGGCACTTGTGGGCAAGCATGGAGGTTGGTGGTGGGCAGGCAAGTAGCAATGGCTAGGTCAGTAACCCAAGGGTGGGGACCTGGTTTGATGGGTGGTGAGAACTGCAAGAACTTTTGGCACATGACAACTCCATCCAAACCCCTGCACCGAGAGACCTGGCCAACCTGAGTCTGGCTTCCAGCAGCCTAAAGTGGAGTCACCGGGACAACCCAGTCTCCTTTTGAGTTACTGTCTGGAAAAGGTCAGGCTGTCAAAAGAATTTGCTATTTGTTCTAGCCAACACCTGACATAGGCCTCTGACCTCCCTTTCTTAGAGCATTTAGTAAAGAGGGCATACAATTCCTTCCTCTGTCCCATTGAGATGTCTGTGTACCTCCTACTACTCAGGAGTGTCTTTCCCAGGGACCCGAGATCCGTAATCATCAGGGAGGAGAGGGCCACAGCCTCCCCGTCTCTCCCCTCCCTGCCCCCTCATTCTCCCTTAAAGACGCCTTGTGCAAATCGGAACAGAGCTCAGCCATTTCCCCACCGTCTATAGTTACTGAGTAAAACCTGTTTTTCTATTTTAATTCATGTTAGGCTTTGTTTATCTTTCACAGTTGCTTAGGAGTTCACAGTGGCCCTGGGGAACTCAAAACTGCAGCCCGGATGAGGGGCAATCGAAGAGTTCAAGTCGCTGTGATGATGACAGCACCAGAGGGTGACCGATGAGACTGGTGACTCAGGGCAGGAGTGGTTTGGGCAGCATTTGAGGGTACGTTAGGAGCTGCTACAGGGGCATGCGGGGGCTTTGGTCCAAGAGCGGCAGCAAAATGTGCAGCCTGGCACAGACTGACGTGGGCGAAGAACCTGGGAGACACCCCCTGGCAGCCCTGTGGAGATACAGGAGGGGGTTGAGAACCGCAGAAAGGAGGCAGTTGGCGTCCTCCACTCTCACACATGTCAGCTGCTGAAACCACAATCTTTCTACTTGTTGATGGGACCTCAATTGTGCACATAAACCACAGAAGCAAACCTCTGTGTGTTATTGTGGCAATTCTCAGAGCTTCCTGTTTACCCACAAATCTCTTTGTTGGGGACCACTTCTGGAGGTCATGGTCACTGGCCTCTTGACTGAAAGAATTTTTTAAAAACTTTTTCCAGCAGGAGGAAAAAATTCGTTTTGAGGAGGAAAAAAAAGTGATGAAAGAAATTTCTAGTAAATGGAAAATGATTTGGAAGGCTCCCCTTGCACTTGATCAGTATAAGGGGCTCTCAGGGTGAATCAGACTTTTAGGACATTAAGGGAGCCCCGTTGGGGGAAGAGAGCTGGAAACAGGACTCAAAGCCGAGACCCCAGGACAGGACGGCTCCCTGCCTGTCCCTTTGGTGACAAAAAGGGATAATTTCAAACCTGAATTTCAAATGATATTCAATTTTTATATGTGGGCTTAATGCTTGCTATATTTTTTGCAGTTAATGATGTTCCTTTCTATATTTTTGTTAAGGTAAATCATTGCTGTTCCAGATTTTTTTTTCCCAGATAAGTGGAGTGGGGCACATGCTAAGTGAAGTGGGGTACCCCAAAAGTAAATGGTACTTAGCTGACACATGGGCTTCGGCTAGATGAGTTTGGCCTCCCTCCAACCTATCTTCAAAAGGAAATATTTTTGGTTTTAGATTTAAAATATATTTAGGGTTGAGCGAAAGAAGCAAGATATAAAAGAGTAATACTGTATCATTCCATTGATATGAAGTTCAAGGATGGGTAGAAACTAACATATGGTTGTAAAACTCAGGACAGTGGTCACGTCTGAAGGGGCTGGGCCATCAGGTGTTCATGAAAGTTCGTGAAGAAACCTTACCGGTTGATAAAAAACGTCCTACATCTTGTTTTAGGTATTGGTGTTATTGCTTTGTACATTTATCAAAACTCATCCAACTGTACACTTCAGACCTATGCATTTTTTTGCATGCAAATTAAACTTCAGCAATAGTTAAACAAATTTTTATGAGACACAATGAGTCCCCAAAATTTAGATGATGAACTAGCTTGGGTTGCTAGCTCCCTTCCTTAAAATCAACCCTGGAGAAATTGTGGAAGCTGGAGGGAGACATAGATTATAGAATCAAGGGAAAATAGCAATGAGGCCACCCTTCTCTTTGTCTCGCCACTCCCTAATTGAGGCTGTCTTGAACCTGTGTGTGGGAGGTAGGTAGCTGCGGTCCGGAATGAGGGTGGGTGTGGAGGAAAATGACTTTGTTTCCCCTCTTTGGAGATCTATATCTATATGTATGTCTAGATCACTGCCTGTTTGATCAAGCCCAATTTGGTTTGGTTACCTATCCTTTCTTGCCTTTCCTCCAAGTGTCTTCGGAAAAATTTTCACTTTCCTTGGGCACAGGTACCTGTGGGATGATATTGACCATACAAAAGCCCTACAACGTTAGAATCCAAGCCGGAACATTGTTTACGCTTCCCTCTTTCTCCAACCCCCAGGCTGTGGCATCAATGTAGGGAGACTATCTCCTCTCAGTGTCTCTTCTCTGTAAGGGGTTGAGGGGAAATTTCAAGCGATAGAGCTGCTGGTGGGGTCAAAGGGAACCATCCTGGGGTTCCCTGGGGTGGGAGTGCTCCCTGCCCTGGGGCTCATCCCCTTCCCTGTCCTCAAATTCATAAGGGCTGATCTAAATCAGGGCTTAAACTAACTCTTTCCAGTACTTACTTCCAGACAAATTAGCTGATCGATATCTGATTTGATTCTGATTTTTTACTCACAGACTGAAACTTTTTTCCATTTCATCAGTTCCCCTTTTGCTTTTTTTTTCTGCTAATTTTTGATTGGATAGGCACAACTCTTCTCCTATATTACGTGCTTTGTTTTTTGTCCCTTAAAACTGTTCCCGCCGTGACAATTCCACATGCACATGCAACATTGCATGCTTCATTTCCTCACCATTTTCAAAGTAAATATTATTTCTACGTTTGTTTCTTTTGTAATTGTTTGCCTTTTATTAGTGCTTTCAAGATTCTCAGTGGCTTTACACTTATTGACTATTATGGGGTTGATAACATGTGAAAAATTACCTGGGCACAAGGACAGCAACACAGAGTAGAGTAACAGATTGTGTGTTTGAAATGGCGAGTCTAAAATGACCTTTCACTATAGCGACGCCATCTGTTGGCAGAGGGAAGAGCTGACATACTTTTCTCTGGAATTTTTATTTCTGTGAATCCGTAGGCGCCGAAATGTAAGTGGAAAAGCTTCTCTATACATATTATTCTGGGGCTTTAAAAATAATTTGTTATATATAGTAGACACCTCTCCTGGTCTGTGTGTATAGATCTACTGCATTGTTTCTATGGCTGCATATTTCCATGGTCTGAGGACACTATAACTTATTCAATCATTTCTCTATTGATGGACATTTAGATTCTTCTGAATTCTTTTTTTTGAGATTCTTCTTTTTTTTTATTACAGATAATCCCATAAAATAGGTATCTTTATATTTAAATGTACATTTCTTTGATTTTCAATGAAACTGAGCATCTTTTTCTATGTTTATTTGCCATGTCAACAAGTAGACTTCTATTTCATGATTTTAAGTGCTACACAGTATTATAAGATACGGCTATATCGCCACTTACCCAGGTAACCCCCAGTGTTGGACAGTGTGTTGTTTCTTTAGTGGCAAAATCAAATGCTTTTTATATCTCCTGAATCTGCTTAAGATGGGAAAGCTTGGCTGGCTGACCAGCTGCCTGAAAAATGTCTTACAGTTAATGAACTGGCTTTTGTCATCAACTTGGTTAGATGGTTACAGATATTCATATTTTATTGTGGGGCCAGAGAAGCATAATTTTTGAGATGTTTGCACTGAGTGCCAGCCGAACTTCCACACTCCCCTCTGCTATTCTAAAGAATAATTATCAAGTTATAGTTGGGAAAGCATTATATCAGAATCCTTTTTTGATTTTATGTGTATGTTTGGATAACTGCCTTCTTTAATAGGACCTGTCTTATTTGTCCATAGGAAGATTTAGGGCATCACTATTTGTCATAAAAGAAGAAACACAGGGATAAAACTAATAGGACAAACTTTTTAGTACTTTAAGGATTTTTCTTCTTACTGTCCATCAAGGGTTCTTGTCCAGTTTGTGGAGCTGACTAGCATAACTTTAAAGCTTTTACAGCAGCTTGTGTTTTTGTTGTAAATGGTTCGTTCTGATGTGCTCATCTTGACTAACGAGGCTGCATCATAGTCGATGGAGGTAAGCACATACTTCTCTTTGAGCAGTCTGCAGATAAATATAGACTATTTGATTTCTCACCATGCTTCCTCAGAAAGGGTGCTTGCCTCCCTCCCTCTCTCCTTCCTCTCTCTCACCTTTTTTCTACTGAGGGATAGCACACATATTGCAAAGTTCATAGCCTGTACTAATTTTAAGTGCTTGCTGGATTTTTACGTATGTGCACATCCACGTGACCACCACCCACATCAAGACGGAGAACATTCAGTAACTCAGCAAGCTTCCTCATGCTCCTTCCAGCTCTAAACTATCCCCCTGCTGGAGGTAACCACAATTCTGACTTCCGTTATCGTCAATTTTGCCTATTCTTGTACACACAGTATGTGTTCTTGTGTGTGGCTCCTTTTGCCTATATTCCATGTTTCTGAGATTCATCCATGTTGCTGAGTGTACAAATAACTGTTCTGCTGTTGTTTCTGTTGAGTAGTATTCCATTGTATGACCATATCACAGTTTATTTATCCATTCGTCTATTGATGAATCTGAATTGTTCCCAGTCGTTGGCTATTATGAATCAAGCTGCTAGGAACATTCTTGTACATGTCTTTTTGTGCAGTCCTTTCTTTCGGGTGTATACCTAGGACTGGAATTGCTGAATGGGAAGGTAGCATATATTTCACTTTAGAAAAATCTGCTGAACAGGTTTCCAAAGAGGTTTTATTCCTCTCAGCAGGATCTGAGCATTCTAGTTGCTCCAGGTCCTTGTTAACACTTGTCATTGTCAGTCTTTTTAATTTGGCCATTCTGATGATATGCTGTGGTATTTCCTTGTGGTTTTAATTTGTATTTCAAGGCTATTTGATTCTGTCAGTCACTTTCCCCAAGCTTTTACTTCTTATCTGAAAAGCCCTTCTATTTTATGTGTGGAATATGCCAGTTGTTTAAAATGGTTTCCAGGATGACTGGACAGCTTGTACCAATTTGCTTATTCCCAGCCTTGGCATCAGTATTCCCATAGCCTTAAGAATGCCTGGTTTGTGTGTGTGTGTATTTATACCTAGTAAGTCTCTGTTTCAGAAGAAGCTTTCTCTAGAATGTTCTTCACATATGGAATCATGCCAGGTGACTCCACCTGTGATAAATCCCTCAGATCAGATATCTTTTCAGTTTTAGGAAAGGACTTGGTAAGCCCTCATCCCAGAGTCAGTAGAGAGCCTGTTTACACAGGATTGGGAAGGGAAAGGTGAGAAATTTGAGCAGTTCTGTTTCTTAAATATAAATCTGGGTAAGAAAAACCTGAAGGAGTGAATTTAGCTGGCCCTGGACAGTTGCTGGCAGTGCAGTAGCTGCCTCCAGGGCACCTTGGATAGGGCCATTGTTAGATTATTGGTAAATCTCATCACTTTAAGTGGCAGCTCAAACATCACCTTCTCAATGAGGCCCACCCTGGTCACCCTATTTAAAATGTAACCGCCTCCCCACCCAAGCCTGATTCTCTTTACCTTGCTTAATTTTTTTCCTCATAGCCCTTATCATCTTCTAACATAATCTGTCTATTTATTATTGTGCCAGTTACAAGCTACTGTAACTGTTTTTAGCTCCAACCCACCTTCCTATATGCTTTGTGATGCTGGGGCGGGGACTCTGCAGACTACATTTCTGCTTTGCCGGCTGGTCCCTGTTAGTCTCTGCAGATAGATGCTAGGGGGAGGCTGCAGGGATGGAGGAGGAAGAAGGGCCTTCCTCCTTCCAGTCTGCTTCCTGTTCCCACGAGCATCTCCCCAGCAACAGATCTTTACCCCCGCAGTGGCAGGTCCTTCCTGTAGCAGCAGCTAAATCCACACTGCGGTGTTTCTAACACCTGCAGAAATAGCTTCACTGCGCTCTCCTCAAAAACACCAGCAGCAGCCAAGCAGCGCCTCCTCCTTAGAGGTCTGAGTTTCACTTCTGCAGGGCCTCCTCCTAAGCTTCTCAATTTTAACAGCCCCAACCTCCTCCCTGCGTTCCCCCTACCCTGGGGTAGTAGCTGCTTCCTGTAGTTGCTACCTCTGATATCTTAGCATTCTCTTTCCACGCTTTTAGTTCCCCCAGGAACAACTTTATACCTAGTTAACAATTCTTTATATTAAATTCTCTCTATTCAAACCTCTGGTGTGGTTTCTGTCTCTGGAAACAATTCTGTCTGTTGTTTATTGTCTGCCCTTCCCCTCCCCCCACCGTAATGGCAACTTCCTAAGGGCAGGGATTTTGTCTCTTCACTGAGCTCCTCCCAGCCGCTAACACGGCGCTGGCACCTTGTAAGTGCTCAATAAATATTTCTGGGCTGGGTGAATGGGTGGGTGGATGGGTGGATGGTTGTTGGTCTACGATTTCTTTGAATTATTTGTTTGAGTTTTGTATTTAGGTTTTTGTTAGCTCTGAGCCAAGATGAACTGTAAAATGAGGTTTAAATGAATTTGAGCGGCATGTTCTTTTTTGAGATAAAGGCACTCCCCAGAACTTGGGTGTTGTGACTTAAGGCTCATCCAGTGATGTTTTAGGAGCCCTCTGGACCGGGAGATAGAAGAGCTGGGTGAGGCTACGGATGACAGGGACAGCAGAATTTCACTCTGGTCAGTGGTCAGCTCAGGAAACCAGTATAGTTAACACAATATGTTTGAGGCAGACTCAGTCTGGGCCAACCAATAACCTGGCATTCTTTTTTGGAAACTAGTGTTTTGAAGTCAGGACAAGACCAGTGGGTGGAAGCTTCTGAGTTATAGAGACAGGAATAGAGACCAGTCAGGAAGAATTTTGAGATTTTTAAAAGCAATCTTTCAAGTGAAACGAGCACCTCTATTTCTTGAAATGGAGAAGGTTGGTTCCCAGTGGGATTAATATCATAACAGAGTTTCTTAGCAACAAAAGTGCAGACAATATTTGTGCATAGCAGGACTTCAATTCTTCCAGGAAAAACCCCCACCTCATTTAATTAGGAAAGAGGATTGATAGGAATCAGCGTTAGGAAATTGAACAGATATCACTTGGAGATGCAGGAAGGGACCAAGAGACACGTGCCTCATCATCCACCATCTTTATGGGCTTACCCTCACCGTGGCTGTGGCGGACAGGGAAACAAAAAGTCTAGTTCAGTCTGATATAAAAACTGCAAACTCTCATCCAATTTAAACTTTCTTGGGGCCTGCCCGGTGGCATAGTGGTTAAGTTTGCACACTCTGCTTTGGTGGCCTGGAGTTCATGGGTTCAGATTCCAGGCACAGATGTATGTACCCTTTGTCAAGCCATGATGTGGCAGTGTCCCACATACAAAATAGAGGAGGATTGGCATGGATGTTAGCTCAGCAACAATCTTCCTTAAGCAAAAAGAGAAAGATTGGCAACAGATGTTAGCTCAGGGCCAATCTTCCTCACTAAAAAAAAAATAAAACCCCCAAACCCCCAAAACTTTCTCTTTCCCCAGGCTTGGTGGGGAGGATGTCATGGTAGGCATCTTCTCTTTATCTCCTTTCATTTCCTCCGCACTCACCCGCTGCTGTTTTGGGTCCCTCAAGGGTTAGAGCAGTGGGAGGGGAAGGTCTTCCTCGGTGTCTTCAGTAGTAATCTGGTGCTGGTGCCTCTGGGTGTGGTGCAAGTGCACACAAGACTGTCTCGGGAAGGTGATTTCGTGGGGAAGGTGATTTCGTGGGTCTTTTGGAGGTCTTCTTACTGGGGACCTCCACCTGCAGTTTCAGAGTGGAGGATGCTTCCTCTGGCTGGCCGCTCCATCTTGGCTTTTGTGTTTGATGGTCCAGTATCCAGCCTCTTTCTCTCTGATGTCACCTGGCTTCGGGCAGGAAGCTTCCCTGGGCGGATTTCTTTTTGGGCATCTCATACCTGGCAGTCCCTTTGGGGTCTGCCCTTGGAAAGCACCTTTACCCTGCCCTCCCTGGACATAGATGTTTTACCAGTTTCTGTTCTAGCCTTCCAAGGATAGTCTGTGTTATTGTTTCAGTTAACCGTTTATTGTGTCTCAGCATGAAAGCCCTGCTTTGTGATATGGAAGCTGGACCCTGTGTCAGCTCTGGCTTCATTCTTTTGAGTAGTTTTTACTCCTTGGTAGTTAATCTCCTGTTATTAGCTAATGATTCTTTCTTTCTTTTATTTTGTTATTATTTTTTTTGAGGAAGATTAGCCCTGAGCTAACATCTGCTGCCAGTCCTCCTGTTTTTGCTGAGGAAGACTGGCCCTGAGCTAACATCCATGCCCGTCTTCCTCTACTTTATATATGGGACACCTACCACAGCATGGCTTGCCAAGTGGTGCCATGTTTTGGGTCCCTCTGTTAGTCAAATGATATAATACAGAGAATGAAAAGGCAAGCCACAAGGTGAAAAAAGCATTTGGAATACATAAAGCCACCAAGGACTAGCATACAGAATATATTAGGAACCATCAATATGAAAATGTCCACACCTGGGATCCGAACTGACGAACCCCAGGCCCCCGAAGCGGAACATGCATACTTAACTGCTGTGCCACTGGGCCGGCCCCAGTTAATGATTCTTTACATTAAGCTTTCCCTGTTCAAATTACTGTGTGGTTTCTGTTTCTTGACTGGACACTGACTAATACATTATTGATTTTTAGTAATTCTTTGTATATTCTGAGTCTTAATACTATGTTATATGTTTGTCACATAGCTTTCTCCAGATTCTCACTTATACAACAAGTACACATATGCATAATTTAATTAATAATTATAAGAAGAACACTTATGTATCCTCCCACCCCAAGGTCAAGAAGTAGAACATTGCAAGCACCCTGAAATCCAGCATGCCCCCTCTGCAGTCACAATTCTATGTTCGCCTCCTCTCCTCCCACTCCAGGTGACTACTATCCTAGCTTTTATAGTAATACCAACCTTGCTTTTCTTTACAGTTTTAGTACATAGGTATACAACCTCAGACAATGTAATTGTGTATATTTTTAATTCTACATAAATTCAGTCTTACTGGCTGTGTTCGTTTGTAACTTACGCCTGTGAGATTTGCCCCGTGTCATTGTGTATAGCTCTGACTGATTTGTTACATTGCTGTATAGTATTTCATTGTGTGAATACAGAATATATAGTTTATCCATTTTCCTGGTGATGGACAAGAGAGTGGTTCACAGTTTTTAGCTATTAGGAACCATGCAACTGTGCGTATTTCTGAACAGCTCTCCAGGTATAACTGGGAAAGGTTTTCTATAGTACATACCGATAAGTGGAATGGCGAGATCAAAGGATATGGATAATCTTCAACTTCACAAGATAATCCCTGTTTTCCAAAGTGGTTGCACCAATTTACGTTCTTACCAAAAAAAATAAAGGATGACATTCCTCCTGTTCTCCAATCACCCTAACACTTGTTATCGGATTAAAACTTATTGGGTTGTTTTGGCCAGTATGGAGGACGTGCAATGGTATCTCATCATGATCGTGTGGCATTTATCTGATTACTAATGAGACTGAGATCCTTTAATATGTTTATTGGCTATTTGTATTGCTTTTCTTGTGATGCTGTGTTAAAATCTCTTGCCTGTTTTTCTATTGGTGTTGTCTGTCATTGTCATATTGATAGTTCCTCATATATTCTGTATGCTAGTCTTTGGTGGCTTTATGTATTCCAAACGCTTTTTTCACCCTGTGGCTTGCCTTTTCATTCTATTATATCATTTGACTAACAGAAATTTTTTCCTTTAAAGATTTTATTTTTCCTTTTTCTCCCCAAGTCCCCTGGTACAGGTGTATTTTTAGTTGTGGGTCCTTCTAGTTGTGGCATGTGGGACGCCACCTCAGCATGGCCTGATGAGCGGTGCCATGTCTGCTCCCAGGATTCGAACTGGTGAAACCCTGGGCTGCCGAAGCAGAGTGTGTGAACTTAACCACTTGGCCACGGGGCCGGCCCCCAGAAGTTTTAAATTTTAGTGTTAACAGATGCATCAATCTTTTTCTTTACAATTTTGCTTTTTGAGGAAGATTAGCCCTGAGCTAACTACTGCCAGTCCTCGTCTTCTCTCTTGTTTTTTTTGCTGAGGAAGCCCGCCCTGAGCTAACATCCGTGCCCATCTTCCTCTACTTTATACATGGGATGCCTGCCACAGCATGGCGTGCCAAGCGGTGCCATGCCCGCACCCGGGATCTGAACCAGCAAACCCCGGGCAGCCGAAAAGCGGAACGTGTGAACTTAACCGCTGCGCCACCGGGCCGGCCCCCTACAATTTTGCTTTTTGTATCTTGTTTAAGAAATCCTTCCTCACAAGAAATCCTTCCTAGTTTTTACTTTTCACATTTAGGTTTTTTATGAATAGTGTATGGATATCCAATTATCTAGCACCATTTATTGAAAGATCCTCCTTCTCTCACCGATGTGTCATGTCACTCTGTCAAATATCAAAGGTCTGTAGAAGTTTGTCTGTTTCCAGGCTCTCTACTCTGTTCCGTTGATCTACTTGTCTATTCCTGTGCTAATACCATACTGTGCTAATTACTACAACATGAAACATATCTTGAAATTTGGTAGAGCAAGTGCTTCCACTCATTCTTCTTCCTTAAGATTTCCTTGGCTCTTCTTGGTCCTTTGGACTTCCATATACATTCTAGAATTAGATTGTCAGTTCCACACAAGTCTTGATTGGCATTGCATCGAATACATCAATTTGGGGGAGAACTGACCTTTTACAACGGTGAGCTTCCAACCCATGAACATGGTATATCTCTATATTTATTTAGATCTTCTCTAACGTCTCTCAATAAGGCTTTGTAATTCCTCCACAGACTTGGGTCAGATTTTTTTCCTCAGGTACCTCATATTTTTAATGATACGTAAGTGACATCTTTTTGTAAATTTTCATTTTCTGTTATGCAACTGTGCAAAGGAATAAAATGGACTTTTATATACGTATTTTATGTCCAGAAGCCCTGCTAAACTTTCTGAACTTTAACTGGATTTTCTATGTATACATTAATATAATATGCAGACTAATAGACCAATGGAACAGATTAGGGAGCCCGGAAACAGGCCTAAACTTTTATGGACACTTGACATATAACAATGTTGACAATTTCCAATCCTTATACCTTTTATTTCTCTGTTTTGCCTTATTGGCTTATTGCATTAGCTAGGACTGTCAGTACAATGTTGAGAAGAAATGGCGACACTGGGCATCTTGGTCTTACTCTTGATCTCAAACATTTCACCATTGCATATGCTGGATGCTGTAGGTTTTTGTTCTAAAATAAATATCTATGATCAGATATTGCCTTCTATCATAATCTGCTAAGAATCTTTACTGTGAAAGGATGTTGACCTTTACCAAATGCATTTGCTGCATTCATTGAGATGATCATATGCTTTTCCCCCCAAACACCGTTACTTTGTGTATTCTTAGTGCCTAGTAGAGGGTCTAACACAGAGTGGATGCTCAGAAAAATGATTTTTGAATGAATTAATGAAATAGATGAATAATTAAGTAACTTGTTCATGGTCATGCATCAAGTAAGTGACAGCCTTAAGATCTAGGACTCCCGACTTTTAGTCCCAATATACTTTCCACTAACCCTTCCCTCACCACCCATGATTTATTCTAAGGACCCTCATATCAACCTCCTGGCTGGGATAATTTTTCCAGGAAACAACAAAGGCCAGGTGACTTTTCCAACTTGATCTTAATACTCTGCTCAAAAACCAGTCTAGCATCAGGATCTACAATGTTAAGCTTACCATGAATTTGTAGGTAATTGTCCAAGTTTTCTTGCTTGTGTACTTGCTGTATTCCACTGAAAGCCATTCTGGACCCAGAAGGTAGAGGGAAGTTGGTAAAGTTGGGAAGAAACTTTATGCCTTCGTGGAGAATCTGAGGTTATGTATACTGAGTGTGGGATCTCCTAAGGCACATGGAAAATTATTAATTAAGGGACAATTGGTAAATGAAAAGGGTTAATGACTAGTAGTTCATTGTGTTTTATGAAAAGGTAATCTGAGTTACTTTTCCACTTGTGTCTTAACCACTGTGGTTCATGATTAGGTTAGACTTCAGATGTCAAGTTGCTGGTTAGGTTAAACCACAATACATTCCCAACGTATTTCCTTTACCACTAGACATACTGTTACTCATGGTACCAAGACCAATCAGTGGTTCCTAGAGCTCTGTCGCAGATGCTGTGAGTGCCAGCTCATGCTCCCTAGGACCACCCTGGAGATGACCTGCAGAATGGCTTCTTGTTTCTCCCTGCCTGAAGGTGTCTCAGGCCATAGGAACTTGCTTGTCTTGTGCAAAGGAATACTAGAAATGTTGGAGAGTTAATGCCCCAGATGAGGGCTGCCCTAATCAATGAGGGATGGAGTTGGGGATAACACCCCAGCTTCTTTGCCCCTCGGGTGGATAACTGTGTTCTATACAGACTCTCAGAGGGTCCCCAGTGGGATGGGGCCTCAGTTGCCCACAACAGTAACCTGCTCATTAAAACACGTTCTCTCAGCGTCCTCCCCTTCCCTGTGTCACTTGGCCCCTCCCCTGCTGGTGTTTCCTGGGAGCTCCTCTCCAATAAACCACTTACACACAAATTCTTGTCTCAGGGTCTGCCTTTGGAAGAACTCAAACTAGGACAAACGCTGTTCTGGTCTTGTCACTCTGCCACTCGAGAAGCTATATTGACTCCTTGCCATCTACTGAGTAAGGTTCAAGCTCTGCTCCCTGGTGTTGGGCGCCATTTGTAATTGGCCACCTAACTTTGCTCCCAACACTCCCCACCCCATTCTCAACTTCAGCCATCACTGTTTCCTCATTGACCCCTACTCGTGCTGTGTATTGGCCCATCTCTGTGCCTTGGATCTTTCTGTTATCCCCCCCGGGGTGTCTTTTAATCATCGGCCCCTCTCCCTCTTCTCTGTCCTGTACTCACAGCAGACTAGAGACCAGCACATAGTAGTTACTGAAAAAGTATTTGTAGAACAAACTCATTAATGATTGAGATGTCATTTTTAGCTCATTAGACTACTGAACTATTATAAAGTTTGATAATAACAAGTGTTGGTTACTGGTGTGGGGGTATAGGTACTTCCTGTACTCAGTGTAGGGGGGTATAGGTACTTCCTGTACTCAGTGTAGGGGGGGGTATAGGTACTTCCTGTACTCAGTGTAGGGGGGTATAGGTACTTCCTGTACTCAGTGTAGGGGGGGTATAGGTACTTCCTGTACTCAGTGTAGGGGGGGTATAGGTAGTACAGTCTTGCTTGGAGGGCAATGTAGCATTATCTATCAAAAATCTAAATACGCCTACCATTCACACAGCAGTTCCACTTCTGGTTATTTATCCCACAGAAACGCTTTATCCTACACAAATACTCTATTCCTCAGAAGTATTCCACATGAGCCCAACAGTATGTGAACAAGGGTCACGTAGAACATCTATCACTATCTTTAGTGAGGAAAAGTAGGAAACTGCCTAAATGTCCATTGATAGAGCAGTCATTAAACACCATGTAGTACATGGTATAAAATACTATACATCAGTTAAAAAGGATGATGAATGGTCATTAAAAATCTTCAACATTTACTATGTTCAAAAAACAAGTAGAAGAATAATATTGCATAGCATGATTCTATTTATATAAAAATAAATGTACACACGGGTATACATAGATATATATATGAATGTACAAAAGAAGGACTGGAAGGATACGTTCCAAATGGTTAACAGAGGTTACCTCTGGGAAGGTCGGTCAGTGAGTGTGTGTGACACTGAGGAGGGGGAGGGAAGGAGTGAATTCTGTTTTTTATTTTAGGTATTTTTGTGCTGTTTGAATTTTTACAGCAAGAACATAGTCACTTCCCACAGAAGGAAGTTTTGGCAGCAGGCCTGTAACCTATCCCTTCGTTTCACCAAGGATCCTTGGGGGAAAGAAAGGGTTCCCCACTCAGAGCCCCTGCCAACACTCTCGTAACCAGAGCTCTGGTCAGTAAAATAATGATGCTAACTAGTAGAAAGGTACTGGTGAGCCTTTATCTGTAAAATGCATTTAGCAGTATATACTCGGTCTGCCTAGATGGCTTATGGTAAATAAACTTGGAATTTACGGACTTATAGGCCACAGCTTTCCGGAAAACGTTACACGAGCTGTATAATTAATGGAAGACAAGAAGAAGATGCTCCGTGAGCACTACGGCTTCCTTGTGCAAGTGCTGTTGGGGAGAATTCCTCAGACCTCTCGTGTTAATCCAAGTCCGAATGTGTTCTATGCGGGAGGAGGATTTAAGGGGAGCTGTGTTGAGGGTCTCAGACTTCTCCAAGGAAGGAGTGTTTCACCTGTCTTTTGATTGCCGGTATCCTTCGGATCAGTAGATTTTGGTCCTGAGTAGGATCTATGATTCACGTGAATCTGATTTATGGGAGACAGAAGTCGGATAACATCAGCACGTAAATGCAGCTTAAGGCCATGGAACTTGGAAGTTATAATCTGGGGAGAGGGCACTGATAGAAAAGAGAAGAGCTTGGACCATTGCAGTGCCCTCCTAACTGGTCTTCTGGCTTCAGAGCCCTTGACCTCTCCACAACTCACTCTCCATACAGCATGACATCACTGTTTGAAACTTTGCCTGGCTTGCCATCACGCTTAGAGTAATATACAAAATCCTTGCCATGGCAAACAAGGCCCTATGTGAGCTGGCCCCTGGTGACTTCTTGGGCTCGACTCCTAGTACTTGTCCCCTTGTTTGGTAATGCCCCTGCTATGCTGGGCTCCTTCACTTGCCAGAGAGCCCCCGGCTCCTGTCCCCGCCTGCAGTATCCTTCCCCGGGGACATTCTCTACGTGGCTGGCCCTCTCTCATCTTTCAAGTCTCAGTTCATATGTCACCTTCTCAAAGAGACTTGCCTTGATAATGCAACTTAAAATAGCTCCAGCCTCACCCTTAGTGTCTATCGCCTCACCTCATTCACATGCTACTCTCTGAAATTGTTGTGTGTTTTTTAACTGATCTTTTTTACTGTGGTAAAACCTACGTAATGTAAAATTTACCATTTTAACCATTTTTAAGTGTACGGTTTAGTGGCATTGTACATTCACAATGTTGTGTAACCATCACCACTGTCTATTTCCAGAACTTTTTCGTCATCGCAAACAGAAACTCCACACCCAATAAACACTAACTTCCCATTCCCTCCTCCTGACCCCTGGGAACCTCTAACCTATTTTTGGTCTCCATGAATTTGCCTATTCTAGGTTCCTCATATAAGTAGAATCATACAATATTTGTCCTTTTGTGTCTGGCTTACAAGAATCATCTATGTTATAGCATACGTCAGAATTTTATTCCTCTCACAGGCTGGGTAATATTAATTGTATGTATATACTCCATTTTGCTTACCCGTTCATTTGTCGATGGACATTTGGGTTGCTTCTAGTTTTTGGCTGTTGGTGAATAGTGTTTCTATGAGGCGTACAAGTATCTTTTTGAGACCTTGTTTTCTGTTTTTCTGCGTATATAACTGGGAGTGGAATTGATGATATTGTTTATTTGTTTACTTGTTTGTCATCTTCCTTCCACTAGAATACAGACCCCTCCCCCGCCACACCTAGAATAGCGCCTGACTCACAGTAGGAGCTCAACACATATTTTTGAAATGAACGAATTTCTCAGGTAAGCTGAACAAGGTATTAAAATAGCAACCTGCCTCACAGAGCTATGAGAGGATTCGATGCAGTCGCTCATGCCGCAGCACCGGGCCCTCGCACCTGCTCATGAATCAGTCTGTTAGCTCCAAATGAACGCTTCACCCAAAGCTCCTGAGGTTGATAATGCTTTTTTGGCTTCTATTTATCTTTCTATTGCCAGCAAAGATTTTTTTGACGTTCTCCAATTTGCCCAATGCCACGAGGGCTCAAAACATCAAGATGACCAAGGCCCTGCGCCTGTCCTCAGGCGATTCAAAATCTAGTTGAATTCAGAACGTGGTCTTAAAAGCGGAACTGTTCATGGAGTGAATTCACTCGGGTTTTAATTTTAATCAAATTAGTTTCACAACTGACAATGTGACTTGGGAGGACTATTCAAAATGGGTGGAAACAGACCCAGAACAGAAAGCCGTCCACTTGTTTCTATTCTTCTGCTACTTCTGATGATCCAAGCAGGATCCGAAGGCCTGGGCTAGAGGACACCCACCCTTCGGCTTTTCACTCCACCTGTTGCATATCAGGTCCCTGGGAAGTCGCTTAAGCTTTGGCCAACATCCCCTCTCATTTCATACTCCTTGGAATTATAATTTGTGAATCTTTTTAGGGGGAAATCCTGGGGAGAAATGGAGAGATGAAGGAAAAGGAAGCAGGGGCTGTTAATAATAGATTTTAAACAAGTATCAAACCACCGGCAAGTTATCTTTAAGTGCCGACTGTGTGCTTGCTACAGCGCGGTGAGAGTGGGGTTGGGGTCAGAGGGGAGATAACTGACTACTGCTTTGTCCTCAAGGAGTTACGATCTGGAAGGGGCAGATAGAACTCCTGGCTGAGAAACTTCCACAAGACAAAGGTGTAAGCGAGTGCTGAGCGCTGAAGCAGTTGCTGGTACAAACCTAGACAGAGTAGAAGGGCTCATTGAAATGATCTGATCCAGACCCTCATTTTATAGGGGCAAGTTGAGACTCAGAGAGGGTAAGTGGTTTGCTTGAGGCCCCACAGCTAGATAATGTCAAAGCTAGGACTTGAACTTGGGTCCCCCAACTTCTCCACCAGTGTTTTTTCCATTGAACCACAGATATCTCTATTCATTGAATAGTCTAGCTTGGCTCTGTCCAATAGAAATAGAACAGGAGCCATATATATAGAATTTTAAAATTTCTAGCAGCTATGTTAAAAAAATAAAAAGAAACAGGCAAAATTAATTTTAATAACATATTTTATTTAAACTAATATATCTGAAATATTATCATTTCATCATGTAATCAATATAAAAATTATTAATGAACTATTTTATAAATCTTCTCATTGTACTAAGTCTTAGAAATTGGTGTTTACTTTATACTTCAGCACATCTCAGTTTGGACCAGCCCCATTTCAAGTGTTTAACAGCCACATGTGGCTAGTGGTTGCTGTATCGTCCGGGACCAGCTAGCTTTTTGAACTTAATGATTAATGTGTCAAATTTTCAGGGGAAATATTGAAGAATGTGAAAGGCGTTACATAGGCATCATGGTATAGTGTCAAAAGAGAGAGTTGGGGGCCGGCCTGGTGGTACAGCAGTTAAGTTCACATGTTCCACTTCTCGGCGGCCTGGGGTTCGCTGGTTCGGATCCTGGGTGCAGACGTGGCACTGCTTGGCACGCCATGCTGTGGTAGGCGTCCCACGTATAAAGTAGAGGAAGATGGGCATGATGTTGGCTCAGGGCCAGGCTTCCTCAGCAAAAAAGAGGAGGACTGGCAGTAGTTAGCTCAGGGCTAATCTTCCTCAAAAAAAAAAAAAAGAGAGAGTTGGCGGCTGGGTTTTGGATCTTGGTTCAACTGTTGACCAGCTGTGTAGACTCTGGCTCATCATTTAAGCTCCTCGATCTTCTTCTCCTTAATTGCTTTACAGCTACCAAAGGGCAATTGTAAAGATCAGTTGAGCAGCATACATAAAATATATACGTACATGTATGTAAATATATATGTTGGTATAAAAATGATTTGCTGGTATAGCATCTGGTACTCAAAGTGTTATGTTTACTTTCCTCGAATACAAATGATGTGGGAATATTATCATGTGGTGAACACCAGATGGATAATGAGACAACTTTATTAAGTATCTTTAGTATCCTGTGAAATCAGTACAAAAGCAATTGGGAAGCAACTAAAGATGTCACAGGATGTTGGGAAAGCCAGCTCATCTGGCCAAAGTCAGAGGGAGCAAATCTTGCCGAGCCGCCAGGCCCTCTGCCCACTGGGCTCCACCCCAGCTGACGGCTGCCGAGAGTGACCACTGCCAGGGAATCTGGGCTCTTTGGCCGGCGAGCGGCATGCTTTTGTAATCTGCCATGTTAACACTCACTTCAATTTCTGACTCAGGATTAGACAGGGAGAGGCTCTGCTGGGAGCTGAATTGCCTCAAGGCCCCGCTCCAACCAATCCTCTGATAAGGGAGAGGCTCACGCTTGCCTGGGTAGGTAGGCACGTTCGTTATCCCCACGTGACACGTGAAAATACTGAGTTCTGGAGAGGTTGAGTGATTAGGCCAAGATAAATGAGCTGAGGTTTGAACCCACGCAGCCTGACCTTGAAGCTGCTTTAGGGACCAGAGACTTGGTTATTAGAGACATATTAAATAAACTAAGTGCTGTTAGTTGCCTTCCCAGCCTCAAAAAGCAATCTGGAGCCTACCGCTTTAAATGGTTCCAATTTTAGTTCTTGTAGTGGTCGATACACCTCTAAAGATAGTTTGTGTGGTTATTTCTCAATGTATCGATTTTAGACATTTCTATTGACTTCCTGCTGTGGGTTATACAACTTCCTTTTCCTCTCTTCCTGTTCTAATTTTGATATTTTATATGCCTGTTAGCTTCATAAACCTCTTTCCTCTCCCATCAGCTTTCCAGTTATCTTTTGACCTCCGATAAACAGTTTCCATATTATCATCTCGCAAGGAGAGCCAAGTCGCGTCCTAGGATGGCATTTCCTTCTCTACCAGTTCAGTGTTGCTCAAAGGAGAGTGTCCCCAGAGTCAATTTCAAATGGATTCTTCTTTGTAAACACCACCAATTGTTTAAAATCAGGATGTTTTAGTTTTGAATTATATCTATCCCATACCATTTCTCCCCCTGGCATTCCCGAGCTTCTATTTTCTTGTTGGGAGTGGCGAATAAAAATTGCTAAACTCTTTTTGAGTAATTAGCACATGCTGAGCTCATTACTAAGTTCTTTACACGTAAAAATTAATTTAATCCTTACAGCTACCCAAAGAGGAAGGTACAACAGCATCCTCATCCTATGGATGAGGAAACAGAACCACAAAGAGGTTAAGTGGTGGTGCTGGATTCCATCAGGGCGGCCAGGCTCCTGTATCCTAGTGCTTAACCACTAGACTCTTCTCAAGAAGAGACATATGCCATCTTCACCACACTCCTAATCCATTCTAGCTTCCTGTTCATTCTGAATATTGATCTGTTTCTTTACATTTGGACCACGTCTTTGTTGCCCAACTATTAAAATTTATTTTAAATGGATATCTTTGGCCTTCCATTATTCTGCCTTCCACATCTGGGAAAGAGGTCCATGTAGGTCCTGGAATTGAGTTTGAGGTCATTTGGTGGGGGAATTCTCTGTTCTGGGCACTGGGTGCATAATTTAGAAAAGGAAGGTTTCACAGGCTCATGTGGCCATGTTCCCCTGGCTCCAAGGACTCCTTGGCCCATGGAGAGGGGTGCAGCCAGCAAAGGGTCATTATGCCCACTAAAGCATGGAACCCAGAGAAGAAGTCCCTCTTGCCTGGGTCTAAGGGCAATACTGTTTTCCTCCAAGTGTTTTTTTTTTTTTAGGAAGATTAGCCCTTAGCTAACATCTGCTGCCAATCCTCCTCTTTTTGCTAAGGAAGACTGGCCCTGAGCTAACATCCATGCCCATCTTCCTCTACTTTCTATGTGGGACGCCTACCACAGCATGGCTTGCCAAGCAGTGCATAGGTCCGCACCTGGGATCCGAACCAGCGAACCCCAGGCCACCGAAGTGGAACGTGCTCACTTAACCGCTGCTCCCCCAGGCCGGGCCTTCTCCAAGTGCTTTTTTAAATAGCTTTTGAAAATAAACTCATCCTCCTATCCCAATGATTTGCAACCACTGAGATGATTCTAAAGGATGTACCTTGAGTTCTGACTGTTCAGTTGTGTGTGAGTCAAACCTGCTAAGCAGTTTCTGGAGTGCCAAGGCAAAGGGTGCCCAAGCCCTATCTAAAAACCGCGTGACAGGTCAGAAAGCAGATGCCAGAAAGCCCCAGGGCATTTCCCAGAAGGAACGGCTGCTCTGAGTGGCGTGCCTTCTTGGTCCTGCAAACTCCTCACCTACAAGGGGCTACCGAAGATTGAAGCCAAGAGAGTAAGTCACAATGAGGAGTTCCATTTATGGCGAGCCTGGGTAAGCTCCAACTAGGCTGATCCTCCTGCAGACGGTAGCTATTAACCTCTGCACACACACACAAAAAATTTACCCAAAGCACTGGAGAATAAAAAAAGCAGGCAGATTTTGGAGGGGAGTCAACCCTTTGAAGACGAGAATGGCACCAGATGGGTTTCTCGTTTTTTCGTAGCTTTCAGCCCATGGCAGTCAGGAGCATTTGAGAGTGTCTAACCCTCCAATAGAAAACTTGCAGTATTTGTGGCCTGAAAACCCAGAGGGCAGAGTCGAGGGCAACCACAGCCACTGGAAAGTGAGGGGGAAATCCCGGGAAGGCGAGAGTCAGAGAGAAGAGGAGCCGCAGGTTCTTTACAAACTCTGTCTAAATCCCTGGCTGGCCTCCAGGTCACACACATAGGGCACAGACTACAAGCAGGTCCGCCAAGGACGAAAGAAATGAACTGATGTTTGAGCTGCTGGCGCAAAGATGAAGTTGTGTTTTGAGTCCGACCAAGTTAATTACCTGACAAACCAACAAGAATCAGTGCTTTTTAGAGGAATATAGCAGAATCCAGAGTCTCCAGAACATAACTTTCACGATGCAGTCCCAAATTATTTGACACATGAAGAGAAGGAAAATGTGATCCATTTTTAAGAGAAAAGAGACTCCACAGAGACTGACCCTGGGATGACCACATAATTTTAAAGCAAGGATTATAGCAATGCTTTTTGCTGAAAAGGAAAATAAGTTTGTAATGAAGGAGAAGATAGAAAATTTTGATAGAGGAGTGGAAACTATAAAAAAGAACCAAATGGAAATTCCAAAACTATAAAATACAATATCTGAAATTTTTAAAAGTCACTAGATCTCAAAAGATCATGAAGCGAGGGTGCCAGGGACCATTGACAAAAGGTTTATGAAAGCAAAATAGGGTTTTGGAACCAGGAACACAGAGAATAAGGAGAGGGAAGTTTGGCAGAAATGGGGCAGATATGTGTGGTAGCTTTTAGAACATTCAACAGTCTTGTTTCTTTTAAACAAGTCTTGTTCCTGTTTAAAATATAACGCAATTTTATTATAGAGATTTTGAAAATATTGATAAGGAAGCAAACATCAGTTGGGATCCTACCACACAGAGAATTCACTGTTAACATTTCGATATTTATTCTTCCAGCTTACTAACATACACACAATTTTTATTTTAATAAAATAAGATCACAGTCTATATTCTGTTTGAAATCTGCCTTTTTATTTTTAAAACCCATCCTGAACATCTTTCCATGCCGCTAAATATTTTTTTGCAGCATCATTTTTGATGACGGCATACCGCTCATGCTATGAGTGGATTGTAATTCTATATTAAGTATATTAACCTCATATTTTCCATACAGATCACAAGTATTTTTCTCGGCTTTTATTTTTAACTTTACAGTGAGCTTGCCCTTTCATCCGTTGGGTATAGTCCAATAAAACCCAGCCACCATTCTCTGGGTAGCCATCTGATAAACGGCGTTTCCCATGTGGGAGCCCATGTCTGTTCTGGTCTTCATTGTATCGACAATGCCTAGCATAGCGCCTGGAGTGAAATAGCTACTCAATAAATGTGTGTTGGCCGATCAACTAATTTCTGACCTGTGTCCCTGAGGGGAAGGCCCAGGGTACCATCACTCATTGCTGACTTCCATTTTTGCTATGTAGCTAGTCTGTTTTCGGTCTAGTAATTCATGCCCTTTGACCCTTCTAGAATCTATCCCGAGAATTTTCCAGAGATGCGAGTAAAGATTTACATACAAGGATGTCCATCCCAGTTTCATTTACAATAGTGAAAAAATTGGAAACCATTTCTAGCAACACGGAAATGATATGTAATTACATGATAGAGAAACACGAATATGGGGGTTTGGAATGCTTTTTGGTGATGTGAGAAAATCTTATGATTCAATGGCATGTGAAAAACCAAGAGTGTAAAATTACATGTCCGATTTCCCAACTCTGTTAAGGCTGGCAGGAAATACACCAAAAAAATGTTAAAAAGTGGTTTGTGAGTTGAGAATGCTTTCAGCTCCAAGAAACTGAAAACTTGACTTAGGGTGCCTTAAACATATAGGAGTTTGTTTTTCACTCGTAAGTTTTCTGAGAGTATTAGGGCCTGGCGTCAGCAGCTTGGTGATGTCAGGGCTGGCATCTCTGTGATTCTCTTTTCTTTATGGTCACAAGATGGCTGCTGCAGCTCCAGGCATCATGTCCACATTTGAGACAGGAGGGAGGAAATGGAGTAGCATGGTGCCTGCAGTGTCTGCCCCTTTTATCAGAAACATCAAGAGTCTACCATGGTGCCCCAGCAGATTTCTGCTTAGGTCTCTGACAAGAAACGTGTCCTGTGGCTGCCCTGCCTACAAGAAAGCCTGGGAAAGTGAGTATCTTTCCCATCTCTAGAGTGGAGGCAGCAACGGGAAAGGGGTGGGAATATCTCTTAGGTTAGTTAAGAAACAGTGTCTTCCACTGTGCTTATTTCTGGTTGGTGGGCTTACGGATATTTTTACTTTTCCTCTTGGTTCTTTTCTGTCTCATCCAATTTTTCTACACTAAGCATTATAATTTCTATCATTGAAAAAATACAACAAATGCTATTTAAAAAATCCCTTGTGAGGTTGTGGGCTCCAGTCTCTGGAAGCGTCTGTACCGTCATCATCCAAAAATGTGCAGAATGGTTGAATTCTGTGGGAGCTGGATTAACCCGGCTATGTTCCCCAGTAGACGGTGACTCTCCCCTCCCCGCATGGAATGAGCAAGTGGGGAAATCCGTCATTTGTTTCTCTCCTATCAGACACTGTGGCAAACGTCCCCTCAGTTAATTCTTACAGTCATCCTCCTTCTAAAGACGCAACGCACCAAGGTTAAATAACTTGGTTAAAGTACACATTGAGTACAGCAAAGCCGGATCTCAGATTATAGCACCAGCCTTTAATTTTGTCTGTTCCTGCCCCATAGCACGCTCAATAAAGGTTGTGTTGAACAAATGCAGAGTCGACGAATCATTTGCATGTGTAATTTTTTTTAACTACAGCCATCACTTGATAATTATTTCTTGTAGTGCATCTGTGTGACCATTAATTTTAATTAGTGCGATTGAAAAATAACAGGCTGTATAAATTGCCTGCAAGAGAAGAACTCTGTGCTCCCTTGCTTGTATCTAATATCCTTGACTAATTGCTGGATAAATACCTAATATGACTCCAGATGAAAAGACAGCCGAGGATTTGTTTCCTGTGGGGTCTTTAAAATTTCTTATTATGAAAAAATTCCAAACACATATGAAAGTAGAGAGAATGATGGTATGAACTCCCGTGTAGCCATCACCCGGCTTCAAGCATCATCAATATTTTGCTAACTTTTTCATTTGTCTTCCTTCCTCCCTCCCACTTTTTTTTTAAACTAAAGTATTTTAAAGCAAACCCAAAGACTCATTTCACCATGAACATTTCTATAATTGGAATGAAAAGGCTTTCGTGTGTTTCTCTTTCTTTAGATCTGCTAGCACAGGAAGCGATGATAGAAAAATCAGCCCAGGCCCGGGAGAGGAGGGGCACGTTTCTCGCCGGCTGTGCAATTTGTTTTTGCTGTCAACCCTGGGCGCTCCTTTGCTGAAACTCCTCCGGCCTTAGGACTTATACTTTTCTCAAATGCCAAAAATAAAATATCTGGCTTCCTCTAGCTAGAGACATCTGGGGAGTGGGGAGAAACTATTTTTGGCATGAAAATGTCACCCAAGTTGCTTGAAGCGATTCGAGCATTTTAAGGTATTGAAAGCATCTGACTAGTGCGGTGGCTGAGGCTGAGTGGGTAGAGGTTAATTATTACACAGGCCAATCATTCCCATCAGAGGGCCTGCTCCCTATGCCCTTCCTGTTTACTGCTCTCAATGCCGTAGGCCAAGGATTGCACCCAGGGTTGGTATGTGAAAGGTGGCAGGATGCAGTGGGGGAGGGGTGGTAGGTGGTGTGACAAAGGGGGAACCCACTGACTGGCTGTTCTTTCTTCAACCTGCACACCCTGCAGAGGGTCCCCAGGGTCCTGTGTTTGCTGATGGGCTCCACCAGATAAGAGAGACAGAGTTCCTGGTACCCCCACGCAGGATACAGGGATCATGCTAGACCAACTGAGATCTTCCTCAGGACGAGCCAGTAGAAGAATACCACAAAGAGCAAGTGGGAATTGTAGGTAAGGAAGAACCAGAGGGTCCAGTAGGCATGATGCTGGGAGTAGCCCAGGCCAGGGTCAGGGGTGGAGGCCACTGGGAACAGGTCGGGAAGGGGAGAGTAAGGTCAAGGCCAGTGGTTCAGACTGCAGAGTGTGAATGGGTCAGGCTGGTGAGCCTGGCTTCATTGGATGATGGCACGCCATTGCCACCTACCCTGGGCTAAGGAAATATGGAATAGATGAACATGGAAAAGACCCCATGGGGAGGTGGTTGAGTCCTAACTCAGCTGTTTTGGCTCGCATCGCTTCTGACACCAAATGTGTGGGTTTTTTCCACACCAATAACCAGTTCTCCAAATCTCCAGATGCTGACTAGGTGTCCTACGGTTCAATTCAATTGCGACACTAATTACCTAGAATTAAGTGTCAGATTCCATGGGTTTAAGGGCTCAGTCCCACAAGACTGCCCTTGCTTACAAGACCAGTCTCAAGCCCCAGGTTACCACCTATACTTCTGACCAACTGGCTATAAATGGAGGGTTCCCATACTCTCTCCTCAGATTCGATAATTTGCTAGAATGGCTCACAAAACTCAGAGAAACATCTTCCTTACGTTTACTGGTTTATTATAAAGAATATTATAAAAGATGCAAATGAACAGCCAAGTGAAGACATACATAAGGGCAAGGAATGTGGGCAAGTATGGAGCTTCCATGCCTTCTCAGTGCACCACCCTCCCAGCGCCTCGATGTGTCCACAGACCCGGAAGCCTTCCAATTCCGTTGTTTAGGGGTTTTTAATGGAGGTTTCATCACTTAGGCATGATTGATTAAATCATTGACCATTGGTGATTAACTCAATCTCCAGCTCCCTCCCCTCCCCAGAGGTCAGGAACTGGACAGAAAGTTCCAACTCTTTAATCAGGTTTTGGTCTTTCTGGTGACCAGCACCCATCCGGACCCATCTGAGAGCCCCCAGTCACCAGTCATCTTATTAGCATACAAAAGACACTTATCCCTCTGGAGGTTCCGAGGGTTTTAGGAGGTGTGTGTCAGAAACCAGGGAGAAAGACCAAATATTTATTTTTTATTATATCACAACATCCTTTAGCAAGGTTCCCCCCACTTTCTCTCACCTGTGGGCTACTTGAGGTTTCATTGGGATTAAGTGGGAAGAGCTGAGAGAGAGAGAACAATGGAAGTTCTCAGGGACGTCCATCCCCACTGCCCCATTCCTGGGATCGGCCCTGTCCACAGTCCTCCTAGGTAGGACCCTAATCGAGAAACCAGCCGAGACGGGGCGTCTGGGAGGTGGGAGCAGGGAAAAGACAGCAGAGCAAACAAGGGTCTTCAAGGAAGGCTGCTCGAGGATGCTGCCCTGGGGACTCTATCTGGGGAGACTGGCCAAAGAGAAACTGTCCATATGCAGCAGAGCAGGAACGACCTTCGGCTCCGCAGCTGACTACAAGTCACCAAATCACGGAGTTGCAGCATCTTTAGCCCCATAATGCACTGCTTCTGAGCCGCTTCTTAGAGTGCAAACCCACTCCCCACCAACAGGGGGCGCCCAGGCCATGCTCCATCAGGGCCAATGAGAGGGATGGATGCTTCTCAGGGAAGAGTTCACGACAAATTGCTGTGTTATCACTCCCCTCCCACTCTTCCCGTGGAGAAAATTTTACCCTCTGGACAATGGGGCCAAGAAGCCACCTCCATTAGCCCAACCACTCGCTGATTTGCTCGCTCATTACTTTGGCAATTCTCAAGTGGTTACTGAGAACTTAGGCGTGGTTCACCTCTGGGCTCCGAGCTCCCGTGCCCCGTGCTCAGGGGCAGTGTGGCAGAGCAGAGCATCCTCTGAACCAGGACCTGGGGACTCTTGGTCCTGTCTTGACTCTACCAATTACCCTCGGGTTCTCAACTGCATATCTGTAAAAATGGGGCCAATGATACTGTCCCATTTGATGCTTCATAACCTTTTAAATGTAGTGCCCACGTGATTTATTGCCATCATCACGTCCTCTGCCTACCTCCCTGTGTTGTGGTGATAATCAGGTGAAGGAGAAGGGAAACTGCCTTGTGTGAACACGAAGGGCACACATAAGCATGCTTGAGGCTGTTCTGGTTTTAAGGAGAAAGTGCACGGATACCGCACTTTCTGACTTCTTTGAAATTGGTGATGTTTTTCATTGACGTATGAGAGAAGCCAACTCTCTCGTCTGAGATTCCAAGTATGAGAGTGGGAGGGTAGGCTGGGGTCTAGCCTTTCTCTTTACCACATCATCAGGAGAAAAGCAAAGCAAAGGAGAATCAAATTCTGAGAGGTAATAAAAATCTCAATGTCAGCTGGAATGGCCCTCAAACACAATCTTTCAGCCTTCTTTTACAGATGGGAAAGTGAGGCCCAGAGCAAGGACAAGAATCGCTCGCAATCACACAGCGAGTGTGTGGCTTCAAACCCAGGTGTGTTTGCCTCCAACACCTGCACAATTCCCCATACTCACTCTCGGTCAGGGCACGGTCAGGTCCCCCGGCCCCCATGCCCTCACTGCACACCTGGCCCGACTACACCATGTGGCCTGCAACACGAGCGGCTGGGGATGTAAGTTACCCAGGGTGCCTTGCTGCCTGTGTAGGCGGTGGATGTAGGAGTGACTCATTTTATCCTTAAGTTCAGAAGTCATGTCAGAAATCAGACACGGGTACTATCTTCCCGTGTTGGGAGTATTTATTTTCTCCTTTAGAATTTTCAGAGTTTTCTAAAATTTTACAACAAACATCTATAACTTTATAAACCCCACCTCCTCCACATCTTATTTTAAAACAGAAGGAAATTGGAGGGCAGTGAAATGCCCAGCTCTGTATGGAGATCCATCAAGCAAGGTCAACCAGGGTCGGTCACGCCAGGCAGAGGCCCCGAGCTGGAAGAGGTTCTGAAGGTCATCCAATTCTCCAGCCTGGCGTCCAAGGCCACCCTGGCAGCCTCACCCCACCTCCTCACCCCTCACCATACCCTGCTTCTGAAATCTCCTCCTCCCGTTACCATCGCCAAATCGGACTCATTTTTCAGGGTCTGACACCAATTATGCTAGTTCCTTGAAGGCGTTTTAAAAGCCCACCTTCCCCAGTTGGGACAAACATCTACCTCCCTTCTCTGACACATCTACTGGCACTCCATGTGGACCTGCCTTGTTATCCTATCATCTGCCTTGTCGTGGATCATTTGCACCCAGGTCTGTCTCTCCTACTGGGCTGAGGCCTCCTTGGGGGCGGGGCCTGCATATTATTTATCTTTGTGCTCCCAATGCCATCCTCAGCCTGGCACATGCTAGACTTCAAATGAATGTTTGCTGAACCTAATTGAACCGAAAATAAGTATCCTAAAAAAGACATATTGTGATATATCAGTTTACGGCATCAACCTCGGCACTACTGACATCTGGGGTCGGATAATTCTATGCGGTGGGGAGCTGTGGTGTTTAGCAGCATCCCTGGCCTCTATATACCAGATGCCAGTAGACACCCCCAGTTGTGACAACCCAAAATTTGGACATTGCCAAATGTCCCCTGGGGGACAAAATTGCTTCCTATTGAGAACCACTGGTATATGGTTTATAAAGGATTTTCATAAACGATTCCTAGGAGAAGGAATTCTCATGTGATAGATGAGAAAGGCAAGGTTCATGGAGGGTTTAAAGGTGAAACCAAGTCTGGCACGTAGGTCCTCCATTCCAAGTCCAGTGCTGATCTTGCTATCCCAGAGGTCTCTCGGGACCCCAACAAGGTCTTTACTTCTCTACTTTGGTGTGTCCACTCCACCCCTACTCCCATATCCCCAGGTTCCACCCTGTCCCCGTCCCCCCTGTTGTACCCTGGTGGCCTATACCAGGCTGCGACCCACTGGTTGACCCTACTGGTCCATGCAGACTAGACCCCAGGCTGTGCCTGAACATGCCCGTCACATCTGCAGCTCCTTGGGCTCCTCCCCGTGCTTGAACACGCTGATGGTGACCTGGCCCGTCTCGGAGCCATACTTGTTCTTGACGAAGACGCCATAGCGTCCGCTGTCCTCACTGTTGACCTTCTCGATGGTGATGGTGACCTCTGAGCCCCTCACCTCCATGTGGTAGCGGTCAAGGAAGGTGACAGGCTTGTCATTCTTCAGCCAAGAGATTTCAGGGGTGGGGTCTCCTGAGATGACGCAGGTCAGGCACAGAGTCTGAAAGGACAAGAAGGGAACCCTCAGCCTCACCTCCTTGTAAGAAGCCTTGGCCTTCACCTTCACTCCCCCAGACAGCTCCCAGGACAAACTGCTCCTGGTGATGTGCTCATCACACGTGTTTTATTGTAACCCATAAAGGGATGACATAAAGGGAGAGACATTTTATTTTAACCCCACATCCTGCATCCTCAACTTTTCTATGGGAATTCTTACTAGTTAGAATCTCAGACCATTATGACTCTAGCAATTATCTGCCACAGAATGGCCTGAACTTTGCTTCATTGCTTTTTGTCATATGTAAGTCATGATGACTTTACCATGCAAATAAAGCTAAATTGCTTTCATATAAAGATTTATGAATTGACTTTGAAAATTCTTGAATAAGCTCTAACGCAGAGCACTATGGTGCAACAGTCAAGCACTCAGAGTCTGAGTGTGAACCTCAGCTCGCCCCTTCAAGCTGTGTGACCGTAGGTAAGTCCCTTAACCTCTCTGGGCCTCAGTTTCCTCAGCTATAAAGTGTGACTAGTGATAACACCCCATTTCATGTGGTTGCCCTGATGGTTAAACAAGCTAAAAGATGTACACACAGGGAATAAAGCCTGGCACAAAGTAAGCACCATAAAGATGTTGGCTATCATTTTCTGGAACACTAGACTTGCGTAATTTCAGCTCTGGAAGAGCGTTTAGGGATCGTCTAGTTCAACTCCTGTGGAAACTGAAGTTCACAGACAGAAGTCATGATGCCCCGGGTGCCCTCGAGAGGTGGGGTAGAGCTGGGGCAGGAAGCCCATCGGCCTGACACCGGGCTCCATGTCTGTCCTTTATACTACACTGTTCGCAATCAGTCAGGTGTGGTCACTTGGCCAGATTCTGGCGGATCCAGCCCCTCTGGCCCTGGAATCCACGGTGCTACAATCCATGATCTTTGATGGATATGCTACAGACAGAACACAGTGTGGGACCGTCGGCCGGGGGCTGGGGACAGTCAGTACCTTATCTTCCATGATTGTGGCCACGTCTGGCAGGCCCCTCACCACTTTGGCGCGATCTGGAAGGGAAAAACGAGACCCCAAGTGATGATGTTTTCCTGCAGGTTGCTTCCCAGAAGCAGGTTTCCACAGAGCTGAGGTTTATTTTTAAGCAATGCTTCTTTTTTTCTATTTCATCATTTTGGGTGGAAATCTTTAAATTTGTATTATATTTCCTTGACGTCATAAATAGAAGATAGGGGACACCATGTGTTTCTCTCATTGACTTGAGGTCATCGTCATGATTGGTGGTACGTGGCGGGGACAGTGAGGGAACTGGAAAAGAAGGTGAGTAAGACTGCTCTGAGCCTTAAGCGGGCAAAATGCACACGGCAGGTGTGATGAACCAGCCAAGGGAGTGAACGAGGAGGGGGGGCAGGGAAAGTGGGATGGAGCTTTTGGGACACTGACTCTGGTCAAGGGACCTGGTGGCCATTGTGGGTGGGCAGGAAGAGAATGTGGTTGTAAATCCCTAAGCAGAAAGCCAGTACATTCCCTATGCTTCAGTCGAGGCTGCGGGAACAGGAGCGGGCAGCACGGACCTTGGACCATGGATCTGGGAAGTGCAAAGAGCTCAAAGTAGCTTGTGTGTGTCCAGTGGACGTAAGGAGAGCAGGACCCTGGATTCGGAGGCGGTAGCCCCAGAGATGGAGGCTGCCGCGGACAGCAGTGTTCACAGGCCCTTCACAGCGGGCGAAATGATTCACTCCCCTTGACTCTTCATTCCACAAGCCCCAGCAACCATACATGGTGAATTCAGCTTCCCTCTGTCAGGGTCCTGGAAGGGGCATCCTCTCCAGGGACATAGCATCCCAGGACGGGAGGGGGCGTTAGCTGGGGGTGTGATTAGACGGGTGGTGTGAGCCCCCGTGAGGCGGGGCTCCTCCGCAGGGCACGGGCTGAGGCCGGTCCTGGGCCGCGCTCCTCCTCCCAAGGGGGCCCCCCTGCAAGGGCTTCTCATGCAGGGCCACTTACACCCCCTCTGCCCCCTTCCAGATTACAGTTATGAAGGCCAAAGTCTGCGCCTCCTGCCAGATGTGGACACTCAAGAACAGCGATGCCATGTAGGGGGAATTATGCCCTCCCACAAACGGCCCCGGGCTAGCGGCGTTTTATCTCTCCTCTGTTTCTCACAGGCGTTCAGTTTCCCTCCTTGCTGTCAGGTTGTCAGGGGCTGCTTTGCTCCGCTGCGAGAATTCTTCCCCCCGTGGAAATTCCCACTTCTGACCTGCCGGGTCAGTGAGACCAGAAAGCCAGATCCTAGAACGGGGCCGTTTAGAACCAGCCGGGGGACACCTGATGCAGATCGAGCGTGTGCACTCAGGGGTGGCGCCCCGGCTACTCAGAGGTCAAGCCTCTCTCTGGATTTGGGGCTGTGCCATAGATTAGATGGAGCTCCAGAGCCCTGACAGCCAGAACCAGCTTCAGCTTTAAAGTCGTCCCCTCCCCACACCTCACTGGGAAAGGCTGGCCTCATTACTGTCTGTCCCCGGCCTTCCGGCTCCCATCCGTGGTCTCAGGTATCCTCAGACTCCTTGTCTGTCTGTCCTTGTGCTGCCACTGCTCTGGCAGCTCCGTGACAGCCCAGAGCCACAGACACCCCAAAGGGAGCTGGGACTTCAGCAGCCTGCCAGGAGGTGGGAGCTCCTGGGAAGCCACCTGAAACTCAGAAACGAAAACACAGAAATATCGGTGGACTCACTCTTCTCGATGATGGCCAAGGCTCTGAAAAACAGAAACAAGGAAAAGGCTCAGGGTTCCATTTGTTAAAGGACAGTCCTGCCCTGGTGGGGGCAAGGGGGTGACAAGGGAATGGTGGAGCTGGCCAGGGCTCCCAGGAAGGGGTCCTGTGCACAGCTCATGCCACACCCCAGAGGGGCCACTGATTCACACTGAGAAACGCAGAGGGAACTCACTTCAGTCTCTGGTGCTCAGCCATGGCGTCTTCAAAAGCTGCGAGGAGAGAAAGTGGGAACAGAGGGGCTTAGCACTGGCTGTTCCTCCATGCTTGCCTCCCATTCCAGCATTTTCTTGGGCCAATGCCAGGACTGGGTGGGGAGATGGGAGTCCTCCCAAAAGACCATGGGGTTTTCTAGCAGGTTTCACTGCGGACCGGCAGGTGGGCGGCTCACCTTGCCCCGAGAGGTCAGTAAAAAGCTGCCGGACTTCCTTCCCGGCAGCTATCTCCAGAGTGTATTTGCCCTTGTCTGAATCTTTGGGGTCCAGGATGTGGAGCCAGATCTCATCCAGGGTGGTGCCAGCCCTCACCCGGTCACCACTCTCCAGGCGTTTCTCTCTGAATGTGAGGGCAAAGAAACGGTGAACACGGCTCAGCCTGGCTATCTGCGGTCTACACACACCCCACGCCCCGAACTCCTCCCCTGGGATTTGTTTCCAGATTCGTGGGCTGAAGGTGGTGACCGTCCATGAGACATTCCATAAACATCTATCCACTCATCCATCCATCATTCATCATTCAATCATCCATTCCTCAAACCTTGTGGCACGTCGTCCACTATGTGCCAGTGCTGAGCCTGTGTTTGTGACGTGTCCTGCAGACTGAGCCTCTGACGTGCTCGAGGGCCAGTGACCACCACCTCCTCCACCCTTCCTCACCTCTTCATGCTCCTTATCTTAAACCCTCCCAGGGTTTCTTCCCACAATCACTCTCCTCTAGCCCTTAGAAACCGTATAAACTCCTTCCCTTCTTTACTTAAATTTCATTCCTGGAGACACCAGCCCCTGTCCCCAGTATTGTGCTGCAGAAATGACACCTCTGGGCTTAGTCACAGGGCTCAGAACCTCTGGCTAGAGAAGGAGCTCATTGTCCTGGAATTCAGCTTGGCCTTGGCTCTCGCTCATATGACAAACTTGACCAAGTCAGTTTAGCCTTTTCCACAGAATAGGTGTGGCAACGTCTGCTCCACAAGGCTGAGGCGTGCCAATGAGAAGAAGCACTGGGAAAACTCTGCTCTCAAACTATCTGGGGTCACTTCGTTCCCGGCTGAGTCTCTGATACGTCATCTATCCTGCCTTCAAGCCCTGGCCCTCAGTTAGCTGTCAGCCCCAGAGGTCCCTCTGTGTGCACCTCTCCCCTCAGCCTGGCTGCCTGAGTTTGCAAAAGCTGCAAAGACCCACAAGGGCACCATGACCCACCTGACCATCTGGTTGTCCCTCGTTCCTACATCCTTCGCTCCCCCAATTCCCAGATGCTGCTCTAACATCCTTCTGTGGCCATGAATATTCTGGAAAAATGGTCCTACCACCAGGGTTCCCACCTCCCCTGGGGAACCCCTATCCTCGACTCCCTCTGTGGACAGCAGGACTGGGGGAGACCCTGTCTCTGCCAACCCCTTGGGACTGGGCTCTGGGGCAGGTGCTGAGCTCCCTCCAGCCTGGCGAGGGCCCTGGGGTCAGGCCGACCTACTTGTGGAACCAGGCAGTCTTCATGTACTCCACGTTGTAGTACTTGACCTTGCTGAAGATCCGGATCCCCTCCTCGGTCCCCTGGATTTTCAGTGGGGTCGCAGAGAGGGCTAGGCGGCAGAGGATGAGAGTAGGTCTGTCCCAAGGCCCTTTGCACAGCACATTTTGGGGCCAGCCAGCTCACCCCTGCTCTGGGGGTGCCGTGGGGGAAGGCAGTGTTGTGTGGAGGCAGGAACTTCTCCCCTGTCTTTGAGGTTGGAAACTAAACCCACCCCTGGTAGCCAAGGCTGGTGGGAGGTCTCCTGGAGGCTATTTGGCATCAGGGCAGGGTTGGACAAAGAGTGGGGCTTGCTTACCACCGATCCTGCCCAGCTCAGTGAGGATGGCATCCAGGACTGGAGGGAGACAGAGAGACTGGTCAGCTGACGTAGGGCAGCCCTACGGATGTGCCAGGATGGGGACACCCTTGGAAAAGGCTGATGGAGCTCATGAGCAGCCCTCGGGGCACAGGGAGCTCAGTAGGATGACTCCCATGCCCTGGGGGTGCAGCGGGTCTGGGGTACTCTGTGATTGATGGGACAGGGGGGGCACCGTGGATGGAAGACAAATGGGCTGACTTGACAATTTTCTTGGAGGCTGAGCCAACCAGCGCGATGAGGAGCCCTCAGGCTTCGGGTCTTAAAGCCTGGGCTCGCTGCGGTATACTGCAGTGAACATGGGGAGCAGCAGCACACAGACCAGGCCCCTGCCACTGACTAGCTGTGCAGCCTTGGGCAGGATGCTTAACCTCCCTGTGCCTCATCTGCCCCAAGTGACACAGGGGTCCCATAAATTTTACCCTGCAGGTCATATCACAGTCTCTTGGCTCAGTGGGATCTCCCCGTGGCCCTGCTGGCCCATCTCTAACATCGTCAGCTCCTACCTTCACCTGTGAGGTCCAGCATGGTGTCGTCCTCCCCTCGATTGTCAGACACTGTCGCTCTATAAATTCCCTTGTCCTCTTTGGCCAGCTGGAAAGAAGGATGAGTGGAGGCAGTGTCAGCATGGGTTCCAGAAGGAGCCATGGACGGAAGATCAGCCTGGGCTCCAGGCCTGCCCCTAATGCTCTGTGTGACCTCAGGCAAGGCCTTTCTCCTCCCTGGGCCTCAGTTTACCCATCTGGAACGGGTGATCTTAAGGCTCCTTCCAGCTCCAGAGCCTTTGGTTCCAAGCTCAGGGCTTGGCTGGGCTGGAGGTGGGCTGGGCTGGGGGGAGCGAGGGCAGAACCCAACGCCTGCATGTGGAGTCGCGGGAGCTGCGGGGAGCAGAGCACAGCGAACCCACCTTGCAGAGCTTGTCTGAGCCTGGCAGGTCTCCATCCGAGCTGCCCGGCTCCCTGGGGGCTGTCGCTGGGGGGACCCCTCTGCGCTTCTCCAGAAGGAAGTGGGTTTCTCCTTCCACCCAGGACAAGGGGTCCTTTCTGCCTCATGATTGTAAACCCCAAATGATGCCTGAGCCAGCACTTAGCAGAGCCAGAACTTGGGTTATGTTTTTGTTTTTTTTTTTTGAGGAAGATTAGCCCTGAGCTAGCTGCCAATCCTTCTCTTTTTGCTGAGGAAGACTGGCCCGGAGGTAACATCTGTGCCCATCTTCCTCTACTTTATATGTGGGATGCCTGCCACAGCATGGCTTGCCAAGTGGTGCTATGTCCACACCCGGGATCCAAACTGGTGAACCCCGGGCCGCCAAAGCGGAACGTGTGCACTTAACCGCTGCGCCACCGGGCGGGCCCATTGGGTTGTGTTTTTAAAGCCAAGTCCCGAAGTCCCAAGTGGCCTCTTGCTCCACAGCACCTCCTTCAGGGCCTGGGGAGTACACTCTGCCTCCCGCCTGACGTCTGCATAGCGTGCTTTGAGGCAGGACCCAAGCAGAGGCATCTCGAGCCTGGGGGTTGAAGGGCTGAACCCCAACAGCCCCCTCCTATATCCTCTCCCTCCTCCCTAAGTGAAGGCTCTGAAGTCCCAGCCAAACCCCGGGGAGGGTGAAGGGAGTGACTTCTGCACCCACCCTCTGGCCTTGTGCCTTTGTATATAACCCCCGGAGCCTCAGTTTACTCATCTGTAAAATGGGGGCATCATCCTCGCCCTGGCTACGTGCTACAGCTGCTGTGAGGATCGAGGGAGGCAACCCTTTGGAAGCCAGAAAATTCACCAATGGGATGGATGGTTATAACAAGACACAGTAGCTATTAAACACCTACTGGATGCCACGCCCTGTGCCAGGAGCCTGCACCCGGGTGACAAAGGCCAGCATGGCATCGTCCTGGTCAGGATTTGGAAGACTCTGAAATCATTATTTCCTTCCAAGTCAGCAAACCTGTGTTTGCTCCAGTCTTCCCGGGCACCCAGTGAGGCCACAGAAATCAGCAGCTGGGCAGGAAAACTTTGAGTGTTTGAGAACAAGCCTTGCGTTTCTATCTTAACCAGGACACACCCCTCTGAAGGCCACAGGGAGGACGTGGGTGGGAGGCCTGGGTCCCAGGCCTGCTTTACTCTGCCCAGACCTGCCTCACATGGAGCCAGCCTTCCTGTCTCAAATCCTAGACTGTCGGGGGCAGGGGGAAGAAGGAACCTTTGAGAGAGCATCCCTTCCAAACTGCTCATGTTACAGATAAAAACTGAGCTCAGAGAGGGACAGTGATCAGCCCAAGGCTGCACAGTCAGTGGCAGGGCCAAGACTGGGGTGCAAACAAAAGGAAAGATCAGTAATACTGACCTTCTCTTTCTTTAAAATTTGGTATTGTTTGCCCTTCATCTTTTTTGGGGCATCAATTTTGATTTTTTAAAATATTGCATGAAATATTATTTATCTTGATTGCTGAGTTCTCATGGGCCCTCTGAAATTCTGAGCCTGGGATGAGCGCCTCCCTTGCCTCCGCCTGGTCCCAGCGCTGCTCCTGCCTCCCAGCCCATGAGCCCCGGCGCCGCGGCTGCGCTCACCTCCTCGATGCAGAGACGCCCTTCTCCAGTCTGCGGGTCATACTGACCGGCCGGCGCCTCTCTCTTCTGGAAGAACCACTGGAAGCAGGTTTCCTTCTTGGTGTTGGTCGCCTGAGGCAGGTGGAGGATGAGGAGACTCCATCAGGCTTTCTCTTTTTAAATGAAAACTCAGCTCATCAGGACGTTTTTTACAAACATGACCTCCCCCATCCCCCACCTCTTGCTAAGTCTCGGCCAACTCCTTCCTCACATGGATCTCCTCCGCTGCCTTCCGAACTCTGGGCTTTTGCTAACGGTGTTCCCTCTGCCTCTTGATCCCTTCCCTACTCTATTTTTCCTTGTAAATACCTGTGCATCTTAAAAGAGTCAAGTTGGATGTCACCTCCTCCAGGAAGCTTTCCTTGAAGCAGCCCAGAGCACCCCCCATCATAATTCACCAATTTCCTGCACCCTTCTTGATCACAGCAGGAGATGTGTTGTCTTTCCATAACCCTGCTTCAGACCATGGGCCCCCAGAGGCCTAAGGAGCCCACTTCTTCATCCTGTATGGCCAGGGCCTGGCAGAACATCTGGCGCATAGTGGGCACTTTGAGTTTGCTGAATGGCTATGCTTCTGGGAGAGGCCCTCTCTGACCTCGCCTTCCCCAGGAGTCTGAAGAGGCTGCAGGGCGCCGAGAAGGAGGGCCAGCTTTGGAGTCGGCAGGCTCTGGGCTCTACGTCTTACCGTGTGGTCTTGAGCTGCCTCCCCACCTGTTTTCTCATCTATAAAGTGGGGTAATAACGCCCCTCTCACAGATGATTGCGAGGCCCACGAAAGAAAGGAATGCTCTGAAGCACTGAGCACAGCGTCTGGCAAGGCTACCAACAGACGCCGGCGGACCCCCTGCACGTAGGGACCTCTTACTTGCTCCCAGATCCTCTGGCCCCTGAGACCCGCTTCCCAGAGCAGAGGGAGACTCAAGGCTGAGCCAGCTCACACCGATCCCGCTCCCCGGGGAGGGAGAGGGGGCTTTGTTTTTCAGTTAAATGCAGCTCCCTGGGGCCGATCCCAGGTGTGAGGTCAGCCAAGCACAGGGCACGGAATGTGGGGGAGTGGGGCAAGGACAGCCACGGGGCTTGGGGACAAGCCACAGGTCTCGCCCTGCTGGGCCTGGGGGCAGGGCTGGAGGCGGGGGCGGGGATTTGCCTTGCACGTCAGCAGCACTTGGCAGTCCTCCGTGACCTTCCACTGCAAGGGCTCCTCGAAATAGGGACCTGCGAGGGAGAAGCAAACACGCCCGCCGTCAGAGCGCCAGGCTCGGCCAGGGCGCCCCCTGGTGGCGAGACGGGGAAGCCAGCTGGGGAGGGGCCCTGGGCTCCCATTCTGCCCCTCGGGGCGCCGCATTTAAGGAGGGGCTCTCTCTCCGTCTGGGCAAGGGCTGTTGCGTTCTGGCTCCGGGACGGACCTGGATTGAATTGCGGTGGCTGCCCCTCGGGGGCCCCGCGGGGCCGAGGGGTCTATGAACCCACGAGCCCAGCAGTTCCCCAGGACTGACCACTGGCCTGGCGGCCCAGGCTTTCGGACTCGCCCCGGGCAGCTCTTACCCTGTTTTCTCTTCCAGTCTCTTCTCTTAGCATCTGCCTGCCTCAGAAGTTTGTCAAAATCTGGGAACACACAAGGAGGAAGCGGCATGAGCCAAGAGGATCGCAGGGGCGGAGGGGGCCATCAGGGGGACGGAAGACCTGAGGGCTGAGGCCGGGGCAAGGGGCAGGGCAGGCGTGGGGCAGGGCTGACCGTCGTCCACCAGCGCCAGCGTGATCTGGTTTTTGGCTTTTCCATCTTGGAGCTGAGCAGTATAGGACCCTTTGTCGTCCTCAGACAGGTTCTGGATGATCACTTCCACCAGGCCCTTCTCTCGGTCGAAATTGATTTTGCGGTTCTGGAAAGAACAAACCCCAAGAGTACTTTTGGCCCTTTTCCTATCCCAGGGAATTTGTGTTGTGGGGCACCCATCAGGGCCTCGTTGGGCTTGGGGGTGAGATGTGCAGAGCTGGAAGCCTTCAGAGAGCGGGGAGGGGCCCTGGATAATGCTCTCCGGCTTCTACGCAACGGCTCTCCCCACACGCGGCCCCTGAGCGCACCCCCGGGGCCCGGCAGGCATAGGAAAGGCTCAGGGGCTTGAATTAATTGCAGTTAATAACAAGCCCCCAACGGCTCTGTGCCACGTTTTTTGTTATTTTCTACTTCTTTTACAACTTAATAAAAAAAATCCCCATAAAAGTGTAAGGATAATATAAAAACGTCCTGTATACTTGGTATCCAGAATTGACACTCATTTACAATTTGTCATATTCTAACAGTTTTTAAAAGTTTTATTTTCCACATTTGGGACCTTATTCCCTCTGGCTTTATTTGCATGTATGATTTAAGGGAGGTATCTAGTTTTATTTTATTTTTCTATAAGAGCAACTGATAGTGGCAGTACTGTGTACTGGAGTCCAGACTTTGTAATGCTTCCTCTCCCATGGGCCAAGGTCATGCTTAATCTTTATGAAGAACTGTCAAATCTATTTTCTCATTTGCTCCTCCCGATTCTGGGCAACTAGCCCCATTGTACAGATGCAGAAACTGAGGCACAGAGAGGTGAAGAAGCCTGCCCAAGGGCACATAACCCACGGGGGGTGGATGTGAGTCTTCTGACATCCAGCCCCAGGCTCTTTCTCCTGAGTCAGAACCAGCATCACCTCCTTATAACACAGATTTTCTGATGACCACTTTGCCATCTGGAGCTGAGATTCACAAATAACTCAGTCTCATGATTGACTCTCTCATGACACTGAAATTGCCATGTTTGTAAGTAAAAACAGTTGAATATGGACAACTCATATGGTCCAATCTAATACGACCTATCTACGCACGTGATGTTTAAAAAAATGCAACGTCATAGCACAACTGTAATATGAAGAAATAAAAGTAATAACTATTTCACTCATAGATGCTCAGACATCATCTCACTCATGTTGCCCTGATTTATAACGAATTGGTTTGAATTTGAGAGAAGAAAAGCAAAAGATCAAAGCTATTCTGTACAAGAGAAACAGGAAAATGAATGAAAGTACATAGGGAAGTGTCTAGTAGAATAAGAACTCTCTGTTCAGTGTATGTTAGAACTGTGCGAAAATACATCTAAAACAGAGTTAGGGTCCAGGCTTGGAAAATTATAAGCATGAATGTAGGTTTTTCATGCTAAGAACGTCTAGCAGGACATTCAAAAGTTGTGGGGGGTGGTGGCCTGGGAAATTCCTTGATTGTGGGAGTGCCCCCCCCCCCGCATTGGTGAGCGTCTAGCGTGCCTGCCGCCCGCCCCCCAGGTTCTCAGAGCCAGGTGTGCCCACCCCCACCCCATCGCTGTGACAGCCAAGCATGTGGCCGTTTCTGGAATGTCCGCTAGGGGGCGGTGCCGGGCTGCGGAGAACCGCTGCCCCCAGAGGCCGCGTCCCGGGCAGGGGACCCTCCCTCCGGAATTGCGACCCCCGTTACCGGTGAGCTGAAGATCTCCTTCTGGTTGAAGATTAGATGCAGCTCAGCGGCCGGAGATAACTTTTCCACTTCCAGCCAAAGCCGCACCTCTCCTTGCTCGAGGATGTCCACGTTCCAGCCGGAGATCAGCTTGATGACTGGGTGGCAGAGGCCGGGAAGGGGGTGGGTGGGGCACCTTCTCCGCTCCCCACTCCCGACCAGTCCCACCCGCAGCACCTCGTTGGCATTTAACATGCCATGCAAAGTGCTTGAGAGTCTGAAGGAGACGCTGGGTGGGGGTCTGAGGAGGGTTTTCCGCATTCACTCCCTCTAGATGGGATTCATCTCGGGCAAGCCTTTCCTCGCCCCACGACCCTGAGGCCGTCACCCCTCCACCCCTACCCATCCTAGAGGACTTGCAAAAACTCAAGCGTCCGGGCTCTTTGGGGTGTGTCCTGGGCCCTCGGGATTTTGCAAAGCTCCCGGGGGGAATTCCCATGTGCACCCAAGTCTGTGACCCCTGCTCCGGGGAGGGAAGCAGAGGGTTCGATGATCCGGAATCCAGGAAGCAGCAGCCATCCGCTCTGCCCTCCCTTGCACCCCCTTTCTGCCCCGCGGACTGTCCTCCTCTTCGTGGACTGCTGGAGCCTCTGCCCTCCGGCACCGGATGCCCCCGCCTCTGCCCCCTGGGTGGGTTTCTGGCTCTCCGCCTGACTCAGCTCTCCTCAGGACCCCCCAGGGGGAGCTGCTGGAGGCTGGTGGCAGGGCAGCTTACCTGGGTTTCTGATCTCATGGCTTAACTTCTTCAGCTTGTCCAGCTCTGGGACAGGAGGAACGAGAAAGAAACCAAAGAGAATGAAATACCCGGGGCAGTGGGGTCCATGGGAGCCATCCTAGGGCCCATGTTGGGTGAAAGTCCCAAGACACTCCCCCCTCAGCTTGGGGTCACTTGGCTACCCAGCGGTTGATGACCAGCATTGTGGGCTCTGGTGCTGGGACACCAAGGGGACTGTGGGGGCTGCTGCAGGCCACCCTGAGATCAAGTGCCACTTCCCGAGAGCAGCACCTACTATGTGCCAGGCTCTGCATTATCTCACTCGTCCTCACACAATGCTGTGGGGTGAGCATCACTGTCCACCTCCCAAGTCCACCAGGCCCACCCGCTCCTGAGCCCCGTTGTCAACCCTGTAATATGCTGTCCTAGTATGCGAGGGTCTCAGTTGCTATGTCCTCAGTTGCTATGGAGACAGCAGAACTGTCAGTCATCAGCACTGGTTTCAGTGCAGTTTAAATCATCAAACATGGATGACCCTTTAGACTTAGTATCCACTCTCTGGTTTGCCACAGTCCCCACTGTTCCCTATTGTCCTCTTCATTCCTCAGACCAACTGCCATTTGTAATTTATCATTACACTTGTACTGTTGTTTTTCTTAGGTTATGGAGGGAAGAAAAATAATTCTGGTACCTTTGCGTTTATCAAAAATAGAAAAAGGAAAGAGAGATAAGAAAGAGTGTGAACCCCACCAGACAGGGCTTTTTGCCTGTTGAGCTCACAGGTATAATCCCCAGGGCCTAGGACAGGTTCTGGCATATGGTAGGTGCTCAGTAGATGTTTGTTCACTGCCTGACTGACTGAATGGGTGGGTGAGGGCTGACTTCTCTGGAAATCGCTGCTTTACTCAGTTTTGTTGCTTCCTGCTTGCTTCTGGGGGCATTTGTGTTGGGACTCAGTCTGGGCCTGTCTCTCTGGGGAGGGGGCAGTGGAGCAGGGCATTACCTTCCTCGGTCAGCGTGTGGCTCGCTGAGATGTCTTCGTCAGCATCAGTGACCACCACTGAGTAGGTGCCCAAATCCTCGAGGCCAGGCTCTTTCAGGATGACCTTGGATCTGGCAGAGAGGGGAGGGCAGAGGCTCTGAGAGGAGCTGGAGAGTCTCGGTCAGCTCTGGATGTCTTGCACCCCACCGGGACCCCAGCCAAGCCGGGAAGCAGGGGCAGCCACCACCTTACACCCCACTGGCATCCCCTGCCCAGAACAGCTCTAGCCTGGCACCTTCAAGGGCCCCCGTTAGCCAGTTTCTGGCACAGGATCTTCTTACTGGCCACGCTGCCCTGTCTCTCCTCCCAGGGCTCGAGCTATGGCTTTATCTCCTGCTGGAGGAGCTGCCAGGGATGGGGGAGTGAGACCAGAGGGTGTTTGACAGGGGCCCTTGACATCAGATGGTTCCAGCCCCTTACAGATGAGGACACTGAGCCCAGAGAACTTGCGAGAGCAAGTCACTGGCGCCCAGGCTAGAACCAAGTCCGGTGTGTCTCCTGGGAGGCACTGACGCAGAGGCACACGCGCTTCCCGCCAGAAGAAGGATCTTCAAGTGAATGTCGCCATTTGAGCCCCTTATGTGCCCTCCCCTCACTTCTCCCTAAGGGGTAGCCAGCATCCTTTACGAGACCAAGCAGCCCCTCTCAGACCCATTATCTGTGAGTCCAGCCAGGTGGTCTCACCCGCGAGTTTCTGTGAACTCGTCTGACAACATTGGGACCTGTGGACCGGCTGTGCCGCCCCCTCTCCCCTCACTTACTTGTTGACTTCCTCTTCGATCCTGACCCTCTGGGGGTCCGGCGGGCCCTTATAATCCTTGGACCACTGAAACTCTGAGGAGTCGGGGGCCTCGGGGGCTTCGAAAGCCAAGTAGATAAAGCCTTCTTCATCCACACCAACTTTGATCTCCCGGGCATCTGCGGGCAGGACCCAACGGAGGGTACCGGGCATGTGTAAATAATGACCCAGGTCATGCCCCTCCCCTGCTTAAACCTCCCAGTGGCTGCTCGTTACATTTGAATAAACTAATAAACCCCAGACTCCTTGCTGTGGTCTCGAAGGCCTTGCATGATCTGGCTGCTTCTCAGCTCAAACATCACCTCCGCAGAGAAGCCCTCTCTGACCACTCTGGCTAAAGGGACCCCCATCCCGCCATATCACTGTTTCATTTCCTTTGTAGCACTTATCACATCCTGAATCCTTTTCTTCACGAACTTGTCTGCTTGTTCAGTGCCGTCCACGTGCCCCTCCCCCGCACTGGCACAGGTGCCTGGCCTCTCATCCACGGCTGTATACCCAGGGCAAGGTGGGCATCACCAAATATTTGCCGAATGAGTGAATAATTAAAAGAATGGAAAGAGAACGTGCTTTACAGTTAGGAGACGAGTGATTCTGTCATGTACTAACACTGTGTGACCTGGTCATTTAACCTCTCTGAGCTACAATAAAATCAGTTCTAAAGTGGGGACAGTCATGGCCCCTCCGAGGGTTGTCGGGAAGCCAGGGCAGTGTAAGGACCTGCATCCGGTGTGTGAGGCAGGAGGGGACCTCAGGGGTTGTGACTGCGAGACACACAAAGCCACCTGTGGTATCCGAAATGGGGCTGGGTATCATTTTAGATATCCACAAAGAGTTGTATGAGTTTATGAACCTGGCTTCTGAACAAATGGAAGATCTCATCAAATTTTAAGGAAAAGATATGTTCATATCTTGAGATCTCAGAGAAATAAACAGCAGTGGGGCATGGGGAGGGAAACAGGCAGGAAGGAGGAGGAGCTGGGAGGAGTGTGGGAGGCAGTGGGAGGAGAGAGCTGCAGATCTGCCTGCTTCTCCGGACGCCCCTCTGAGCTCCACTCGTCCCCGATGGCACAGCCCAGCAGCGGGGTGCTGGCACCCTCCACCTGCCCCCACCTGGCTTGTCCTCCATGAGAATGGGGTCCGTGGGCATGGATGGTTGTCCTGGACCAGCTGAGTTCACGGCCTGTACCTGGAACACGTAAGTCTTCCCCGGCTGCAGGTCAGAAATCTGGGGGAGGAGAGGTGGGAGGCAAGAGTGAGCACTGAGGGCGGCAAAGACTCACCCTTCTTGCAACCCTGGCCACGGGGTGCAGGGAGCCACGCATGTGTGGAACCCCAGGAGGGCACAGGCTGCACTAGGGGTGGGGACAGCGTAGGGACACATTGCTCTCCTGAGTTCCAGTTTTAGTGGGCCTCTCCTTTGGGATTATCTCCCACGCCCGGGGACCCCTGGAACTCCACCTGCTCAGAGCTGAACTCATCATCAGCCTCCCAGCAAGAGCACCTCCTTCCTTCCTGCACCCCTTTCCTTCCTGCACCCCGTGTCTCTCCTCCGTTCACTACTCCAGAGAGAAGTGTGGGCATCAGCTTCGACATCTTTTTCTTGAGCCCTGCACATCCAATCACCAAGTTCCACCCATTTATTTCTGCAACGTTCCTTTCTTTTTTTTTTGCTGAGGAAGATTCACCCTGAGCTAACATCTGTGCCAACTCCCTCTGTTTTTTAGTATGTGGGCTGCCAGCACGACAGCTAATAGAGTGGTGTAGGTCTGCACCCGGGAACCAAATCTGGCCTGTTGAAGCGGAGTGCACTGAACTTAACCACTAGGCCACCGGGGCTGGCCCCAAGGTTTCTTGAATGTGGCCATTCCTGTCCATGTCCTGGCCGCGGCCTTGACTGAAGCTTTAGTTCTCGCCACCTAGATTAGTCCAACAGTTCGCTAAGCGGCGTCTCTGCCTCTAGACCCTTCTTCCCTGGTCTGCCGTTCCCTCTGCCAACCTTTCCAAGATGCCAATCTGATCGTGCTTAAATCTTTCAGTGGCCTTCAGGGTAAAATCTTCCTAATCCGGCCTCAGCTCTCCGTCCTCTTCCTCCTCTACATGCCCCCTTCACTGCACGATCCCTCGGGGTCCCCATACTCATCACGTCATTTCACGCCTCTCTGCCTTTGCCTTGCTGAGCCCTCGGCCTGGAACTCCCTCCCCTCCTCCTCATCCTTCACTGCTCAGCACGGGCAGACATGAGGATTCCGGGGAGGCTCTCTGACCTTCCTCCTTGGAGCTCCCAGAATCCCTTGGAGCCCCCTCAATTGTATAATCCTCAGTATTGTAATTGCCTGTTACCCGAGAACTGTGACTTATTTAGCTTTTTGTATCCAGGATCTAGTTCCAGATCTGGCACTAAGTACGCGTCAAGAAGTGTTAAGTGAATGACTGAGTGAGTGAATGCCGGCCAACCATCCACACGCGGAAGTGGTGCCAAGTCACTGAGGCCAGCCCCACCCTGACCTGGGCCAACCTACGTGGGGAGGCAGAGGGACCATCCATTTTGAGTGGCTCTCTCGGGCCGGCTGTCCAGCCCTGCCTGACTCTACTGCAGGGAGGCTGGCCTCCTGGAGGCGGAAACTGCAGAATCTCAGAGCATTGCCCTGGCCAGGGCTAGTCCTCCCTGGTTCTGTCTTAGGTGGCCTTAAGGTTATTTTTTCAAAATGAAAATATTTTTATTTTTTCTGATTACAAAAGAAATACACACTTGTTGGGGAAAATATTAAAGCAACAGAAAAGAATATAAAATGAAGAGTTAAAACTCCCCTGGCAGTCCTAGCTGCAGAGATGACCAGAATTAACAATTTTGTAAAAATCCATTTAGACTTTGAAATGCACATAAAGCATGTAGAACCATGACATGCGCCGTATTCTGTTTGTTAGTATCTTCTTCTTTCCCATTGTTTTGGTCTTTTTCAGCCTGTTGTCTTTTCTCTTGGTGCTAACTAATGGAATTTCTAATGTGGGGCCTCGAAAACTGCATGCCGTCCTGTCTGCTGGTGAGAGATACCTCAGGAAAAGGAGCTGGAGAAAATGTCCCCTCCCTCCCTAGACCTGAAGAAAGTACAATATAATCCAGGTTATGGAACCGTCCCTACAAAGGTTCCCTAAACAGAGGAGGCCCATGAGACACGCTGGCTTCAGAGACGATGCTGCGGCCTGTGAAAGTGGCCCCGGGGACCTGGAGTCTGTGATTCTCATTGATCGTCTGAGTCGTGATTCATGTTGGCTAAGAGTGTTTCAGTTGAAACGTTTGTTTTCTGACGTATACAAACAGTTGTGAGTTGTCTGTGTTATGCCAGGAGAGGATTTTGTGCTTTCCTTTCTCCTAGGTGTGCGGATGTTAAAACAACCACCACCAAGGCTTCTGCTAGATTTCTTATTTATCCAAGGAGTTTAGAGTTTGTCACTCATTTAAATTAAGAAACATGTATCTGCATGTCTGTTTGTTAACGTGTAATAGGGATAATGTGATATACATATGTTATATGTTCTCTAACATAGAAATATCCTGCTCCGTAGTCTGCTTTTTGTTCTCAGCCACTCAGGATGGATATGCTTCCATGTCAATGCATACATGGAGGTCTAGCTCATTCTTACACTATTGCCACTCTTTAAACTCCCATAGTCTTTATACCCCCTGGCACAGGATTCCACTTCAAGGATACACTATGATTTGTTTAAGCAAACCCCATACTGATGGATATTTAAGTTGTTTTTCACTTTTGCCTTTATGAACAATGCTACAATGAGCATCTGTGTCCTTAGGTCTTTGCACACTTGCCTAATTATTTCTCTACAGTTCTATCCTAGAAGCAGAATTCCTGGCTCAAGGAATGTGCTTATCCAAATGCTGATGTATCTCACTAATTATAAGTGAGTTTTTAGGGAGGAGTCTGCCCAGTGTGGAGCAGGTTAAGACTACTAGCCAGCCAGACCTACTACCGACTCACTGTGTGACTCTGGGTAAGTCACTCCCCCTCTCTGGTCCTTTGCTGCCATTAACTGAGGGCAGTGATCTCTGAGGGTTGTTCCAGCTCTGGTGTTCTGTAGTCCTGTCCTGACCAGTGGCAGGGAATGCTCAGGGAGGGTCAGAAGACGAAGGGGGCAGGGACTCACCCTCAGGTGGGTGTCAGAGATGGGGGTTGGGGTGACTGGCTTCCATTCCTCAGAGCCTTCCTCCTGGAAACTGACGCGGTAGCCCGTGACAGGCCCAGCGCCGATGTACAGTGGCGGCTCCCACTTCAGCATCAGGGAGGTGGCCCGCACCTCAAACGCCTGCACGTCGTACGGGGGACCTGTGGGAGATGGGGTGGAGAAGGAGCTGGGCAGCCAGGCAGCCAGCCCGATGGCCAAATGGGCAGTCGGGCAGTGAGCCAGGTGGTCAGTCGCAAGCTTGTCTGTCTTTCAGTCACAACCAGGCCTGGAAGCACCTGCCCTGGGCATAGTGGGGACCTGGCTGGCCTTGGCATCAGGACAAAGCTTGGTCTGGGCCTGAAGTAGGGTGAACTCTTCAAAATGTGCTTAGGATCTCCTCATCCGAAGCCTTCGTCCTCCCATCCCATCCCGTCCCAGACAGCATCAATCCTGCTGTCTTTGCTGCTTCAGCATTTAGTGTAGGGGCTGCAGGTGCGACCTCCAGAGTCCGATCACCGGGTCCATGTCCCAGCTCCACCCTTTCAGGCCATGGGCCCTCTGGGCAAGTTACTTAGCCCCCATGTTCCTGTCTCCTCATCTGTAAAGAAGTTCTTGTAGTAGAGGGCTGCTGTGGGCATTAGTGACATCACTTAGGGAAAGCGTCGGTACCCAGCGAATATTAGTTGTTTATAATTGTCGTTGTCCAAAGCATCACATAGTAATGATCTGCCATTCAGGGAACGGTTTTGTGTAGAAAGTGGAACTGAGCTGAACAGAAGGGTGGAAGGTTGTGGTCTTTCCTCTCTAGTTGGAAGGTGAGAGGCTCATTTGGGAGAAAGCTAATGGGGTTGTGGGAGCAGTGTGCAGGGTGACCAACCCTCCCTGTCTGTCCAAGGCTGGGACATGGGACTTTTAGCAGTAAAACCAGGAAAGTTCTGGGCACACTCGGATGAGTGGTCAGCCAAGCAGTGTGCTTTTGGGGTTTGAGATGGGTCTGTGGCCAGAATCAGAGCTCAGATGGTATGTCGAAATGGAAGATAGTTTGTGCTAGGGGTACAGGGCCGGCCGATGGCCAAGGCCAGGGGTCCTCTAAGGCAGGGTTAACACTATCTGTGTCGGAGATTACAGGGTCGGCTGGTGGAAGGGGCCAGAAGTCTGGGGTCCAGGAGCAACAGAGCAAGCTTGCATGCACAGAGAGCTCAGCGGCATTCATCTCATGGGTTAGGCTTGGGGAGGTGGGAGGCAAAGGCAGCTGCTGGACTTTGGCTTCTCCAGGCCGCTCACCTGGCTGGGGCATTGTCCACTCTTTGCATTCAAAGAGGCTGCTGGGCGCCGACATCTCGCCAACACCTGCCCAGTTTACTGCCCGGGCACGGAACTCATAGAAGTGGCCTTCCTGAAGGTCACTGACCTTGGAGAGCAGAAACACAGGTTGTGAAGGCCCAGGCTGGGGAGGAAAGGGGAAGAGGTGCAGCCGCAGGGGGACAGGGTCAGAACAGGAAGTCTGTGGGGGCTTTCAACAGACTGGTCAAGTGGGTCTGCACTTGAAAATGAGCTGGATTATCGAGGCAAGGGGACCTCAGGCCTCTCTCAGCCTCAGAAGCTCCAACAGTGACCTCTGGTCTCCACCTGCACAAGTCAGACCACCAGGCCGGTGGCCATATTCCAGCCTTACCTTGCAGACCCGGGTGGGGACAGGCTGCTGGTTGACTGGGTGCCAGTCCAGCTCCTCTGAGTCGTGCTGATCCAGGAAGTAGCCCAGGATCTTGCCACCTCCACGACGCTTGGGGGGTTTCCACCCAATAACCATTTCATTTTTCCCACAGTTCAGGAGGATGAAATCATATGGGGCAGATGGTATAGCTATGGGGAGGCAAGGAGGCGAGGGTTGCTGTTGCCTAGGGGTACCAGATAGGGCAGTGGGGCCTGCGGGAGCCAACAAGCCTCCTCCAGTGGGTGCCACTGCTCCAGGGGCACTAATTTAGCTAGTGGCACCTGCTGGTGACACTAACTCTACCCCCGGGGGAACCTGGGGCTCAGAGCTGGTCAGGCTTCACCACATGGCCTCAGGCCATTGTTTCTTCCTCCCTAGTTTTCTCCCCCCAAACTGGTCAGGGTCAGCTCCAGTTCCCCTCAGAGGGCTTGTCCCCATTGGCCTCTGGGATTGGACTCTCTAAGAAGTGGCCTATAAACCCCCTGGCTCTCTGCCCAGGCCAGGGCTGTCCCCAGAGGCCTGTGGCTGGACCTGCCCCTTCAAACTTACCCAGAGCCTGCTTGACCCTGATGGGTTCGGTGGGGGCTGAGCTCTCGCCTACGCCAGCCTCGCTGACGGACCTGATGCAAAACTCATACTCCTTCCCTGTCTTCAGCCCAGGAACTGTAAATCTGGGAGAGAAACGTGCAGCCTTCAGACATGGCCAAACAGCTCACGGACATTCCTGAATTTTCTAGAACAAGCTTGTGGGATAAGTGGCCACCAGCATGGTAGGATCTGAGGGTTCTGGGCCAGTTCTTACCTAAAGACATTGCCCCTGGCCTCAGAGTGATGGCTACACCACAGGGATGAAGTCCTCACAGCTTTAAGGAATGTGGCTCCTCTAGAGGCCAGTGTTAAAATGCAAGTACACCAGGAAAGGTACCAGTTGAAGGCCCAGGGAGCCAACCCTGGACTGTGCTAGACGGTACATCTCCAGGACTCTGGGCCTTGTCCTTGAAACACAACAAGTGGCTCTTGTTATCTGCGGAAATCCTGCGATTCTAAAACACAGAGTCCTTTTAAAGACCCTCAAAGAGAATTGTCACCCAGAGACATACAAGGACACTCTGATTAGACAAAAATGTCCTTCTCATCCTGTCCCTTCTAGATAAGGCCCAAACTGTGGACTTCTTTCTCTCTTTTCACTTCTCCACATTTTCCTGCAGCAAATCTTGCTCTACAGGGAGCTTCTCTCAGCCAGTGGACCCCGAGAAGACTCGAGGACTTCAATCAGGTGTCGATGGCTGACACAGCATCAAGGCCCATCAAGCACCCCACTCAGGGACACGCACATCTAACGGGGAACATGCCCTTGTGAGAAGGATGGAGCCTGAGAGGATGGTGCTCAGGCAGCACCTGAAGAGGTGAGGCTGGGGGTGACTCCCCAGCCGGCCCCTGTTGACAATGGATGACGATGACGACGATGATGACAACCACACATGCTTGCCTAGCACTCACTTTCCATATACTCTATGTAAGCTCAGGCGCTCGCCACAACTCCCTCGGAGGAAGGCACTGTTGCTTACCCCTGCTTCGGAGATGAGGATGAAGTTGAATGTTGGAATGTTGGAGGGGCCCTTATGGGTCAAACTGTCAGTTTCTTCATTTTACAGGTAGGGAATTGCTCCCCCAGGAAGAAAGAGGTGTGCCAAGAGCATACAAATAGGAATACAGCCTGGACTGGAGCCCAGGTCTCCTGAGTCCCAGCACAGCACCTGCCCATTCGTTATCCACCCACCCATCCATCCATCCATCCATCCATCCATCCATTCAGACATTTTTTGAGCATCTCCTGTGAGCCAGGTTCTAGAGGACCCGATGATACAGCATTGAACCGGACCACCACAGCCCAGCTGAGCCCCCTTAGACCATCAGCCCAGGCAGCATTCCTGGGCAGCAGTGTTCGGCCTCTTTCCAGTCATGACACATGCAACAGACAACATGCACACGTGTGACAAGTTCTCTGGACATAGCACAAGAGCATGCCACCCCCCACATGTGACATGTTCCCTGGGTATGCCACTCCCGTCATGTGACTCTCCCTCAACCTCTGTCCCGACTCGGGGAAGCACACCGAATGCAAGTCAGGGGAGAGATGTTATTCCAGGGATGACCTGGACTCTGAGCTAATTTGTCAAAAACCCGATTTTTCTCCAACTTGGGAATTTTAGCACTAACAAATGATGCGTGACTCTGCTCAGCTGACTCTATGGCGTCAAAGACTGGTGGGGCACAAGGTCCTGTCCCTTCTTCTGGGTAAGATCTTGGGGGTCATGGCCCAGGGTGAGGGGAGCCCAGCCAGGTGTGCTGAGGGTCTGGCCCATCGTCCAATGGAAAGGAAGGGGAGGGTGTCACCACCTGAGCCCTTTACCTGACAGAGCCTCACACCTGAGAGAAGTCATGAGCCCAGGAGCCTTGAGGCTCACTGTGCCTGCAAGGACCAGGGCCACTGAGTGAGGAGGGACCTCAGAGGGGGTGGGAGTTGGAAAGGCAAGAGGATGGGAGTCTGAGCTGAGGCTCAGAGAGGGGAGTCTCTGTGCAGGGACACCGGGCAGGTGAAGGGTGGGTGCAGAGCCTGAAGCCAGGCCTCCCTGGGCCCAAAGTCTGCTGGCTGCTCTGCACCCTCTACCTCTGTCTCTAAGCTCCTGGAGGGACGAGACCTAGTTAGTCACTTCTGTCTGCAAACCGCATGCCCCAAGCAAGTGATGGCTGAAAAAGAGGCCATCTGGGTCAAGTCCTCTACTTACTAGCTAAGGGAGTTTTGGCAAGCTACTTAACCATTCTGTGCCTCGGTTTCTTCAACTATAAAATGGTAATAAAAATAATAGTCCTAAGCTCATAGGATTGCAGTCAGAACCAAATGACCTAATATATGAAAAGAGCTTAGAATAGTGCCCAGTGCCCAGTGCCCAACCATACTGTGAACTGCAGCCTTCGTTATTATTATGGCCCCTCCTTTGAGGATGCCCTGGCGCAGGAAGGGGTGCAGCAAACTCACTTGTTGCCCTGGATGGGTTTGTTGTTAACAGTTTGCCACTCGGAGGATCCTGCCTGCCGGGAGTAGACGTAATAACCCAGGAGCTCTGGGCTGTCTTTCACAGGATCCCAGGTCAGGGAGACAGAGGTCTGCGTGTCTCGGAAAGCTTGAACTTGAGCTGGAGGAGGGAGAGTGGCTGAAAAACAGAAATGTGGGTTGAGTGAGGATGCTCAGTTACACACTGCTGGCAGGCTAGGGAGGGGGAGGGCTGGGGAGAAAGGCAGGGAGGAGGCCCCTCAGCAATCAGAGGGGAACATGGATTCCAGAAATGCCCTGGGGCTTTGTGCAGCTCTTTCCTCATCCCAGACGTATGCTCCAGACTCTTGTATTCTAAAAGTCCTCTCCCCTCTTACCTCTAAACGTCTTTACTTCCTCTCGAAAATCCCCATTCATTAATGCTTATAATCCCTTTCTTTCTATTAGAAGTCACCAAATCTGACAATTTCTCTTAGTTTTTTATCTTCAATTTCTAGGAAACTTGATTTTCTTTCCTTGAAACTTCTCTATTGATTTTCATCAGTCCCTGAGACTATGCTCTTTAAGTGGGGACTGCCATGATTTGTTAAATGGACAGATGGATGTGTGGATATATGGATGGATGAATGGATGAATGGACTAATGGATGGATGCATGGATAAATGGATGGATAGATGGATGCATGGATGCATGGATGAATGGATGGATGGACAGATGGACAGGTGGATGGATGGATGGATGGATGGATGGATGGATGAATGGATGGATGGATAGATAGATGGACTGATGAATGGACAGATGGATGGATAGATGGACAGATGGACAGATGGATGAACAGATAGATGGATGGATGGGTGAATGGAAGGATGGACAAGTGGATGAATCAATGGATGATGAACAGACAGATAAATGGATGGATGGATGGATAGATGGATGGATGGATGGATGGACAGATAGATGGACAGATGAGCAGATGGACATACGAATGTATGTCTATACATATGGATGGATGGATGGATAGACAGATGGACAGATGAAAAGATGGATGGATGAATGGATGGGTAGATGGATGGATGGACAAATGGACGAATCAGTGGATGGATGGATGGATGGATGCATGGATGGATGGCAGGTACAGGATCTTCTTTGTTCTCTTTTTACTTCTTGAACTCCTTATACCTCCTTCAGTGGCTCCTCGTCTTCATTTTGTCACCAAATGTGGAACTCCTTCAAGCTTCTTTTCCTTGACTTGCCCCATTTTTCTCCTGTTTTCTCATTTCAAGGGTCTGCTTATTCCCATGCCTTCAACGCTCACCTCTTTGCAGGTGACTCCCCAGGCTTTACCTCCAGCCCTGCTCTCTCCTGAATTCTGGAGCATCATATTCCATTTCCCCCTGGACACCTCTTCTTGAGTTCTGGTGGTGGCCTCAACGTCAGCAGGCAAAGGCTGAACTCATCATCCATCCAACGTAATCCAGTATCTACTGAGTGCCTACTCTGAGCCAGGCTCTGCTCTTGCCCCAGGGGATGTGCTGAAAACAGACTTGAGGTTGTGGCCTCAGGAAGGTTCTGTCAGCAACTTCAGCCTCTCAGGTTGAAGACAGTGTGACAGTGGATGAAGGCTGGGTGGAGGGGAGAGACCGGAAGGAAGCCAATCAGGGTCCCCATGTGCCCGAGAGACCTGATTCTACCCAAGGGCAAGAGCTTGAGCTGAGGGTATCCATGGTGTGGAGTAGTCCTCAGATACTAAAATCACGATTTCAAGGAGGATTTCATGACCTGAGGAAATGTTTGTGATACAATGTTAATTTTTAAAAGTAGAATGCAAAGCTCTACATATGGTTTGATCTTACTTTCAAAAAGATGCCTTGATATACATGTGGTCAAAAGGCCAGAAGCCCAGGCACCTGGATGCTCAGAGTGGGTTACCCCTGGGCAGTGGACTCATGGGAGTAGCGGCATTCTTTTCCCTCCCCCCCCGCTTGCCTCCCTTCTTTCCTTTCTCTCCTTCTTTCCTTCTCTCTTGCTTTTTTTGTATTTTCCAATTTTTGTATAATAATTTTACTTTTATAATACAAGTAAATGCCTTTCTTTTTTCCTCCCCTCCTCCCTCTTCCTTTCCTTTTCTGAACTGCACCAGAACCTTGCCCCAAGGCTGCCTTGTGGTCCAGAGACTTCCACATCCAACTGCAAACTGCTCACTGGCCAGGCCCCCAAATCAAGCCTAGATGTTAACAGACCAGAATATCAGGGTTTTCTTGGATGGGGAATGCTGCAGCTGGGTTCCTTAAAGGACCAGTTGGTGATGGCAGCTGCAAGGAACCTTCTGATCTCACATGATCTTATCGAAAAGGGAAGAATCCCAGAATCCAGAGGCCTCAGAGGAGAGAGGGAACTCTGGGAACCTGGGACCAGGATGGAGCTGCAGCTAAGAGACTCAGGAAGGAGCTGGAAGTGGGAGCAATAACTAGGCCTTCAGAACGATGGGTTTGGCAGGTGAGAACTCCAGGAATGACTCACCCAGGCCCATGTGTGCTGCAGATGAACAGCGCCCCACTTGCTGAGCTATGGCTCAGAGTAGGACAGCTCAGCCCCAACCAGGGAGTGGGCAGGCGACCTGCTCAGGAGGCTCACTCCTGGCTGCATGAGGCAGGATCGGGTGCCGGTCAGAGACCTTTAGAACTGAGGGACCACTTGGTCACAATCAGCTCCTGTGCTGGACCAGCTGGAATCCGCAACCTGTGAATTATTGATCTGGAAAAAATGTCTGTTCTTCCGTGAACCCAGAGACATGTGATTCCTGATGTCCTAAAACTTTGCAGGCCTGAGATCATGTTGCTTCTCAGCTTCATGATAGGTAGAAGGGGTCAGGAATAGGGAAGTGGGCACGGCTCTGTTCCTGCAGCCGTGGGGTGCTGACCCCTGGATGCTGACAGCATGGCGTGCCCCCATGTCCTGCATCACACAGGTACCTGGCTTCCCCCTCAAGGCGATGGGCTCGCTGGCCTCTGAGGGATCGCTCATGCCATACTGGTTCATCGCTCGCACTCTGAAGACATACGACTTTCCTTTCTCCAGATCCAAAAGGGCGAATCTTGGGGATTTCACAGGAGCTTCTGAGTTGATGGCCTCCCAGGTGCCACTCCCTATGACCGACTGTGACAAAGGAGAGAAACTCACATTGGTTAAGCAGTTGCCTGGGCCTGGCTCTGGGCTGGCAGTGCCCATACCTGCTCTCATTAACTTCCATCCCTGGCCCAGGCGGCCCCTGAACACCTGAGGTCTGGATTCACCTGCCTCCTTGACATCGCTACCTGAAGGCCTACTGCGAGCTCACATTCAACACGTTCTGAGCCTGACTGTGGATCTCACCCCAACACCTGCCCACATGGGGTTAGTGGTACCCATCCTTCCAGCTGCTCAGCCCCAAATCCTTGGAGCCATCCTTGACTCTTTCCCTCACACCCCAAATATGCTCCGTCAACAAATCCAGTTGGCTCCCCCTTCAAAATTTATCCAGAATTCAACCATGACTTACTATCCTCATGTCCCCTGCCACAACCTTGATCCAAGCCACCAGCATCTCTCATCTGAGTTATTTTAATAGCCTCCTAACTGGTCTGCCTCCTTCTGCCTTTAAACTGGTTCAGTCTTTCCTCCAAATGATGGTCAGAGGGATCCTTTTACAACACAAGTCAGATCACATCCCTGTCTACACAGAACCCTCCCCGACCCTCGTCTCTCTCAGAGCAAAAGCCTCTCCATGGTCTGACCCCCTGCTACCTCTCTGGCCACATTCCATGCCCCGCTTTGTCCACCCACCATGCTCCGTGGCCCCTGCTGCGCCAGATGGCGCCAGGCCCAACTCCCACCTCCAGGCCTTTCACTCGCTAATCCCTTTGCCTGCAGTGTTCTTCCCCAAGAAATCTCCTGGCTGGCTCCTCATTTCCTTTAGGGCTTTATTCAAAACTCACCTTCCTGGGGAGGCCTCCCCCAGCATCTAACCCCTCCTCCCGACGCTTCAAATCCCCTTCTTGATTTCTGTTTCTCTCCTTACTCTACCACTAGCTAATGTGCTAAATATTTTGCTTATTTATCTTCTTTATCATCGGTCTCCCCACAGCCTACTGGAATCTCAGCTCCACAAAGCAGGGGTTTGTCTGTTTTATCCACTGCCGAGGCCCCAGGCCTGAGAACAGGACTGGCACGTGGCAGGTGCTCAATCTATGTTTGCGGGAGGAATAAATGAGTAAATGGATGAATTCTCACAATTACCCTAGAAAGTAGGTGTTAATTTCCCCACCGATGAGGAAACTCAGGTCAGGGAGTTTTGTTAACTTGGTTGAAAGTTGTGCATCTAGTAACTGGTGGACTTGGTATTTAAGCTCAGGTGTCTCTGCCCCCAAACCTGCTCACTCTCCACAGGGCCAGGGGTCCCCAAAGCAGCCACAAATCCTGCATCTGTGGGCAGATAAAGGATGATGCAGGTGAGTTAGGAACCCAGAGGATAGTTCTGCTGAATCTGGGCATTGAGGGTTAAGACCTAGAAGTCCCAAGGGGGACCAACTGGCCCCCCCCGCCCCGTGTTTTCCCTTCCCAGGGCCCACCCAGCTGTCAGGAGCCTGGAACACAGGTAGGCCAAGAAATTGTTACAAAAGCCAGTGAACATTGCTGAGCGCCTACTGCCAGTTTCTGTCCTCAGTCTTGATGTACTTTAGTTAATTTGATCCTCATATTAACCTTGTAAGGTGTGTAAATTATTATCTCTATTTTACGGAAGAAGAAACTGAGGCACAGGGAGACTAAATGTCTTGTCTAAGGTCACACAGCGAGTAAGTAGCAGAGATGAGATTTGAACCCAGGCAGTCTGACTCCGAGGTCTTCACCATTACACTCTACAGCCTCACGGAACAAGTCCTCAGTTTTCCATAGCTTTCCTGTGTCGGAGAAATAGGGTCCCCTGTGAGTGTGTAAGGAGGGGCCCAGGTGGACAATCAGAGCCAGAGACTCCTGCCTGGAGCTTTCTTATTCATGGAGTTATTAAACCTGTCCTGTTCACCTACTATGTGCCAGGCACTGTGCTGATGCCTCCCCTCCACTGTGAAATCCACTCCTCCCCAGACACCTGCCCCCACTCTGTCTTTGTGAGAATTGCCTCTGGGTGCAACCCCTGACCCAAGCCGGTGAGTGCTGCAGGGTGATGACCCTGGCTGGTGGGTACCAGCCTAGCTTCCCTCCCAACGTCATCCCGGCCAAGAATAGGTGCTTGACTTGATGTGTGACCCAATGCCAGCCAGACTTCGGGGGCAGGGAGGTACCCAGGAAACAGTGGATCTTACTGTCGTTGTTGTGTCTGTTAATTTCTGTATTTCCATCAATAGCTTCAGGAACTGCCAGGAGTAACTGGCCTCTCAGGGCTGGAGCTAAGTTCAAAAGGTCATTTAATCCATCCCCCAGCCTCTGAGCAGGGACATGCTCAGGCCCTTCCAGGCAGGGAATTCTCTCCTGTTCTCTGAAGGCCTCCGTAGGGAACACTGCCCGGGGTCTCTCAGTGCTTCCTTGGCCTGGCCCACAGCACGTCTTTTTCTCAGGCTAGCCTGGGGCTGGGGTCCTCTGGGTCTCTGTACCTTCTCCAGGGAGTATGTCAGTGGGGCTTTGCCTCGGGGCTTCGGCTCCTCCCAGCTCAGAACCACGTAGGCATCACGGATCTCACTGGCGTGGACATTGGTTGGGGGTGAGGGGATGGTCACGAAGTCTAGAATCAGAGTCATCTGAGTCAGAGTCAGAGATGGGTGGGCCCTCAGAGACCCCTAATCTCAGCCCCTCATTTCATAGAGAAGGGAATTGGGGCCCAGAGAGGGGCAGGAACTTGCTCCAGTTCACCCAGCAAGGCAGGGCAGAGCTGGGGCCAGAACCCGGGTCTCTCAATGTCCTGCCCAAGACTTTCCCCAAAGTGCTTCCTCCAGGAGGGTTACAGCAAGACGAGCTGCAGTCACCTGAGTACTCTGGCCTCCTCCGACTAGACTCCGCCCGCCCTCACCACCCTACACCTGCACATGGACAGCTTTGGTTCTTTGCCGGTGTGAGTCCCAGAGTTTCCAGAACCATCAAGGGGTCTGGAGTCTTGAGGCAAAGTGTCAGGGGTTCACATGTACCTTCAAAATCATCTGTGCTGACCGTGATCTTCTTTCCCAGATCAAACGGGATCTCTAGGGTGGAGAATGGAGCACGTTGAGGGAAAAGTAGGGGTGCAGGGTGTGCGAAGGGCAGGTCAGGAGGATCAGCGCAGGGCTGGCCCCACTCTGGGTGCTGGTTCCTCCCCCGTTCCCAGTCCTGGCCTTTCGGCCCCTTGCTGCGTATCCTCAGGTCCTTTCTGGGCCCTGGTATTCTCAGGAGTCTGAAGTGGAGCACTGCTGCTCTCAGACCCTGAGTGAAGCTCTGTCCTCTTGGGACAAATGGGAACAGAGAGGAGAAGTGATGTGCCTGGGGTCAGGTACCTAAGGCGCAGTGGAGCTGGGAGGCAAACCCAAGTTGGGTTGACTCCTAAGGGCTGTGAGGGTTGTGTCCCCTCCCTTCCCCCTGGGGCTGGGGGCTCCTGAGGCAGGGCTGTTTTTCTCCTTCAGATTAAGAGCATCTGAAGAAGGTGGTCCTCCCTCAGACTGGCATCTTCTGTGGTCATGTTTGTGTTTCTTCCATCAGACTAGCTGTACCCCACCCCCTCTTCAGGCTAGGAGTTCCTAAGGACAGCGCTGTATTCCCTCCAGCAGACTGGGGGTTCCTGAGGCTGTGTCTCCTCCATCATACTAGGGGTTCCTGGGGGCTGGCCTGTGTCTCCCCCTTGGAATAGGGCTTGGAATGGGGGCTGCGCCTCCTATCTCCTATGTGAGGCAGTCCTGAGTGCGTCCTGACTGATATTCCAGAATGTCACTTCATGGCCTCTGTGCCCACCTGTCTTCCTCCGGGCTTCATCGTGGTCGCCCATGACAACTGGTTCTGAGGCCTTGGAGGGGAGGCTGCTGCCTGCTCTGTTGATGGCTCTCACCCGGAATCGATAGCTCTGGCCTTCAACGAGGCCTTGGATTGGGCACCGACAGGTCCCGCCGGGGGCCTCGTGGCAGGGCACCCATTGCTCAGACTCGCCCTGGCACCTGTGGGAGAGAGGCCCTGGCTTCAGCCCCTGCCCGTGAGTCACACCTTCCCAGTTTGAGCCTCCACCTGGGCCATTCGCCACCCTGGGCTGCAGGCCCAGCTCATCTCAGCCAATTAAAGTCCTGCCCTCGGGGCTCCAGAAGGTTGGGGGCCATCCTCCAGTGACTGCGATGCCAGTCAAAATACTAGTGCCTTTCATGGAACTTCTGTGTGTGCCTGGAGCTGTGCTGTGCCCTTCCCTTCCAGCATCTCCTTTAATCCTAACCGTCCTTGGAGTCAGGTGTGATTGCCTTCACTCTACAAACGGGGGTCTGCGGCTTGGTCAGTGAGAGGAGCCGCCCGAGGTCACACGGCTCAGGAGTAGAGCTGGGATTTCACTGGAGGGCCGTCCACTCCCAAAGTTGGCGTGCATTCCAGATTGACACTCAGAGTCTGGGCTCTCTGTGCCCTCTGGGTACCACTGTCTTCAGGCAGTACCCCAGTATGTGTTACTGGCTGGATGGAGTGCTGGTCACATATGGATCCAAATCCTGACTCCATCACTAATGAGCAGTGTGACTTTGGGCAAAGTCATGGCCCCATGTACCTCAGTTTCCTCATCTGCAGAATGGGGCACTAAGAGTTCCCCTCCCCCTTAGATAGGGGTTGTTGTAGGCATTCAATGAGACAAGGCATGCAGCTCCAGTGCATAGGCTGCAAGCCCCATCAGTGGCAGGCTTGGGTGTTAGCTCAAACTAGGGCCTCGAGCTGGCAGCACGTGAAGGAGGAGGGCCCTCTTCTTCCTGGTGTGCCCCTCCCTCTGGGGTCAGTTGTCACTCAGGGAGGAAAGTAGCCAGCAAATCACATGTGCTCAGGTTTCAAGCACTTACTATTTGCCCTCCCAGGGTCAGCTCTTGCTGTAAAGCGTCCAGAGGGCCATGGCTGACTCCAGGGGTGGAACTCCAAGTATCAGGGGACGCCCTTCTATCACCCCTACATTATACAGCACAATCTACCCCCTGCCCTGTTTTGAAGAGAGGCATGGGGCCGCCTCTTTCCTGTGGTCCCCACTCTGTGGTCTTCACAGAGCCATCTACTCACAGGGGCTCTGCCTCTCAAGAGGTGGACTCACAGCTCGATGGAGTAGCCGGTGATGGGGCTGCCCCGGGTGTCGCTGGGCGGGGTCCATGTCAGGATGAGGCAGTCTCTGTTCACATCCAGGCATCGGACATTCAGAGGGGAGCCTGGGGCCCCTGGCTTCTCAGCTGCAGCATCTAAAATGTGGGGTGGAGGGTGGGGAGAGACGAGGGGAATGAGGATGCTCTTCCCGTCAGGGTCCACTTGGCAACAAGCTCCCTCCTGCTCGTGCCCAACATCTTCTTCTCATTAACCCTCCAGGGGTTCAGTTTAGATCTGAGGACAAGGACCTGAATAATAGCCTCCTCCTTTTAAACAACAGCATCTGGGGGCTGGTGGGAGTACCATTTATTAGGAGCCCATCTACACCACACACCTGAACAATTGACATAATGAATCTCGGAGCCCCAGAGCAAACCTCCACTTTGTAGCAGGGAAAACTGAGTCTCATAGAGGAAAAGTGACTTGCCTCTGATCACCCAGCTGGTAGAGTGGCAAACCAGGAGGCAGAAATCAACCAGGGACCAGAGCCACCTCAGCCCATGTTCAGCCCTCCCTCCCTAGCCCTCACCAAGTCTGCGACTCAGCCTGTCCTTCGGGAGGGTCACAGGATGCCACAGGCGTTCCTAGAGAGACTCTAATCCAACACCCCCATTTATAGCAGGGAAACTGAGGCCCCAAGGAGTGGGCACTTGCCCAAGGTCCCACAGCAGATCGGTCAAGGGCAGAGCCCCGGTGTCTGGGTTCCAGCTGCCCCCATCCCCACCCCACCCTCTCACCTCTCACAAACACATAGGCGCTCTGCTCCCGGGTCCCAAAGGGCGAAGGCACCTGGACCGTGTAGAGTCCCTCGTCCTCCTTGTAGGCGCAGGACACCTTCAGGGATGCCTGGCGGTCTGCATAGAGGGTCTGCCGGCGTTCTGAGGACCTCAGGAGCCTCCCTGAGGAGGGAAGAGGTCTGGTATGAGCTTGTGGGGGATCCTGGCCTCACCTGGGAACCCACAGACACTCGAGACAGAGGCGTGGCTGGTGTGGTTATGGCCTGGGGCTCAGCTGGGCAGTTGGGGTGGGGGTGGTGACGTCTAGGGCTTTGCCAAGGTGGCCGCTGGACTCTCGTCTGCAGAAGCTTGGTCAGTGGGACAGGGCCCAGGGAAGGGGCGGGGGCTCAATGAGGGTCTAGGGACATGGTCGGCAGCTCAGTGAGGAGTTAGAGGTTCTGTGAGGAAGTGGGAATAAGAGAGATGGGGCCCTGTGTGAGGGTCAGAGGTTCTGTTGGGGGGCTGGGGGCTCAGTGGGTGGGGATTGTGAGCTTAATGAAAGGGGTAGGGGCTTGTTGAGGGGTGTGGGGGCTCAGGAAAGGGGTGAGGGGCTCATTGAGAGAGTTGGGGTGTCAGTGAGGAGGGCGGCGGGCTCACTGAGGGGGTAGGGGTCAGTGAGGAGAGTGGAGACTCAGTCGAGGGGACCTTAGTGAGAGGGATGGGGACTCAGTTTAGGGGCTCTGGGGCTCAGGGAGTGGCCCTGCCCCGGGGCCACCCTGTTGGGCCACCCCGCTCTTCGTCCACTCAAAGGCCCCTCCCTCCTGTCAGCACTTCTATTCTGGAAGATCGACAGCTTTGGGAAAACATCTCAGCCTCGATAGTGCAGCTGTTTCTCTGGCTCCGCAGGGCCTCCCCACTCCGCATCGGCAGGTGCAGCCTCCCAGCTCAGAGCTGCGGGGCACGGGCGAGCAAGGAGCGTACTCCTGTCCCTTGGCTGCCGGCCTGGTCACGGATGGGGCGGGAGGTCCAGCTGTCCTTCTCCCTGGCTGGGCCGCCTCTTCCTGCCTGAGCTGACCAGCCTTCTCCAGCCTTGCCCATGACCTCCCCAGAGGCCTTCCACTCAGCAGGAGCAGTTATGCCCCTGCACCCACTTCCTGACTCTGAAAAGCCCTAGGCAACAGTCACAACCTGCCCTGACACTCCTCGTGCCGTCCTGCCTCCTGGCCTTGGCCTCTGTTCTCGTTGCTTCGAAAGCCATCACTCACCCCTTGGGTGATGAGGATCCCATAGATGCAAAGGGCCGAGCCAGTGCCTGCCCACTGCAGGCTCTCAGCAGTGAGCAGCGGCTACAACCATGCTTTGGTTTCCTCCCTCCTCCCAGATGGAGAGCCCCTTAGGCTCAGGCATGTCTATGCCTACCCGCCCCCAGCACAGGGCCTGACACCTGGGTGCTTGGTGACCCTTTGTAGGGTGACTTGAGCAGGCTATGCTCTGCTTCCCTCTGTCCCTCTGCCTCTTCAGCATCCATAACTCAGCTGTGCTGGTGGCAGGGGGTGGGGGGGTCCCAGGGTTGGCTTCCACCTCTCTCTGGCTTCCACCTCTGCCTCTGAAGGCTGGGGGCCAGGACTGGGTCCTCACCGTCTCGGAACCACTGGATGTTCTGCTCGGCATCTAAGACATCTTCCGAAAAGAAGCAGGACAGAGAGAAGGATTCCTTCTCACGGGCAAAGACTGGCTTCAGCACCGATGTGAATTCCACACTGGGCCCGAACATTAGTCCTGGAGAGGGAACAGAAATTTAGGGCAGAAGTCTTCTGAGGCCGCCAGCCTAGCCTGGGGCTTAGACGGGAGTGTCCCCACTCCTCTGGGTCAGAAGTCAAAGTTCCCAAGGTGGGCTTAATGAGAAGAGGAGCCTGGTCCTGGGGGGTGGGTGAAGAGATTCATCTAGGTGGGGACCAGATGAGCCAAAATAGCAAATAGCCAAACGTCATGTCCATTTGTCTTTTTGGCTTTGCCTTTCCCACTCAGTTTCGGCCACTGCACAGCTCAGGGGCTGGGGGCAGCTCTCCGGTGCCTTGGGACCCGCAGAAGCTGGTCTGCAAGTGTTAATAGCTCACAGGCAAACCCCACGTGGATATCCCTTTGTGGGCAATGGGTGACTATATTCTAAAGGGGGCTGTGGGGACACCTGATGAGGAATACCAGACACCCTCCTCCCCGAAGGCCCGTCCCTCCCTCAGCCTCCTTACTTTTAAAGATCTCCGAATCGAAGCCAGCATCCTTCCCCAGGTAAGCTGAAAACCCAGAGCAAATGGAGTTTGAGAAGGTTCAGACCCCGTGTTCCTCCTAGATTTTAGAGGCACGAGCTTGGGTGTGGGTTCAAGTCCTGGTCTATTAATGGCTCCCCCTTTGGCTTCATCTCTCTGTGCCTCAGTTCCTTTGTTGGTAAAATGGGGACAGTGATCCCTACCTGACGGTGGTGGGTTCTGAATAAGTGAGTTCACATGAACAAAGCCCTCAGCCTTAGCCTGACACATGTCAGTGCTTAATAAATGGTGGTTTCCTTCCTCTGCCCACACTCACTGCCAGGATCACACGCTGTCTTCACAGAGGCTGAGGCTGGCCAGACTGGGATTTCTGGTGGGGTCAGGGAGAGCCGGCAGGGGAAGGGGCAGTGCTAAGAGAGCCACCTGGGGGCTTAAGGGTGAAATCCAAGATGATGATGACACAGACCACCAAAGAACAGTAAGAACAGCTTTGTCCAGACAGCACATGCCATGTGCTGCTTATTAACCTGATTAGTCCTCACGACAGCCCTGTCTGTTGGTGCCATTAGAATCCTCTCATACAGATGAGGAAACTGAGGCATACTCACTTAGCTAGCCTGAAGCCATGACATGACACTGGTCCCTGGAAAGGCCCTTCCTGAGCGAGGCCCAGAGAGGGCCACGAGGCTGCCCAAGGTCACAGTGGAAGAGAGTCAGTGGAAGACGTAGGATTAGAACCCAGAGCTCCTGCTTCCCAGCCCAGGGCCTTCCACTAGGACCACTGCGGTTGCTATGGAGATGAGAGCCGGGGAAGGGTGGTAGTGGCAGTGAACGGATGCTCTTAGTAGGAGGCTTGCTGGAGCCTGGGGGCCAAGAGGAAGGCAGGTGGATCCTGGAGTTGCTGTTCTTGCTAGAGTTGGGGGCAGGGATCTGGAGGAAGTGATGGAATGATGGGTGGACAGAGGGAGGCAGGGCCCTGATGCCCGACCTTGGGCTTGACTCTGGGCACAGCCTATAGAGATGGCTCAAATTCCGCAGAGAGTCTGGCCTGGCAGCAGGGACAGCTGCCTCCCAAGAGCTATTTGAGGAACAGGGCAGGGAGTGGAGAAGACTGCGAAGGACGATTTAAGGAGATCTGATGAGAGGAGGGGAGGAGGGGTTAGCTGTTGCCCAGGGAGTATGTGTGTGTGTCTGTGTGTGTGCATGCAGGGGCCCTGAGAGCAAGGCACAGCATTCTCCTGGGCTCGGAGTTGTGGCCTCCTGGGCTGTGCTCTGCCCTGGTCATGGGGCCCATGGGGGTGGGGACTGAGGGCTATCCCTTCCCAAGATCCTGTTACGGCCAAGCTTTACCTATACCATCTCAGTTAATCGACAGGAGCATCTGAGGGAGGCGGTAGGAGTCCCTTTACAGATGAGGAGGCTCAGAGAAGTGAAGAGGCTTGCCCAGGCTCACATAGCCAGTCAGTGGCAGAGCCAGCGCATGACCTCGGGTGTGGCTGACTCCTGAGCATCTCCCCTGCTTTATGCTGTGATTTCAGATGCTCTCAGGGTCACCTCCAGGAGGGGCCTGAGCCCAACCGGGAAATACACACCAGAAGCCAGATCAAGCAGTGGGGTCAGGAGGGGAGTTGGTAGAACCCTGTCTTTGCCCCCAAGGACCCCTCAGCCAGGCTGGCAGGGCCAGACCACCCACCCAAAGGCCCTGAGCTGGGTCTGGACCCAAGCCCAACCTGCTGGATGAGCATACTCTTTGGAGCCTGGCAGGTGGGGACCCCTTGAACAGCCATCTGAGGGAAGCGACTTTCACTTGCTCTGACGGCCCAAGGGGAGTGAGAATCTCTGTGGCTGCCCCGGTCACCTGATCCCAGGCCAAATGCCCCTCTGCCAGGGCCCTTCCTCGGGTCTGAGCGCAGACCTGTATCCTCCTCTGCTCATCGCGGGTTTGCAGGGGCCCACCTGGCCTGCGGCGTTGGAGCACTTACTGCGGACAAGGACTTTGGCGAAGGAGGAGGCCTGGCCGTAGGCATTCTTCACCTTCACCGTGTAGGTGGCTGCGTCCTCAATGGTGCATCTGAAAAGGAGAGAAGGAAATGCCCCCCAGGACTGCTGGGCTCCAGGGGAAACTCAAGTCCCCGTCTGCGGGTGGGGAAGGCGGGGATTAACAGGAAGGCCTCAGAGGGGAGACTTCAGGCTCCACTCAGGCCCCTCCTCTGAAAAGCTGTGTGCCTTTGGGCTGGGCACTGCCCCTCCCCATGCCTCAGTGTCCACCTCTGAAAAACGAGGGACATGACGTCAGCCTAACCCACCTCAGGTGAAAGTGCTTTGAAAATGTGATTGCTATTACTGACTCTGCAGGACCAGAGGGATTAAGGGACTTGCCCAGAGTCACATAGCAACTGGAATTCAACTTGGTTTCAAGGTGACAAGTCCTCTCCCAGGCATGGCCTCCTGCCCTGTCAACACCTCCAGATCAGAATCCTGGAGCAGGAGCAGGGCATAGACTTGCCCAAGACATCCTGCCAGTCTGGGCCAGCACTGGGCCGGATGCCCAGGTGTTCTCAGTCTCCGGCCGGGTCTCACCACCCTCCAGGCCAACCCTGTTGTGTTCCCAGTGGAGACTGGGGCTGGGTCCATGCCAGGGGCATCTTGATGACAAAGAGAGTAGTTGGTAGGATGTGGCACATCTGGCCCCATCAGCAAGAGAGCACCCCCTGGTGCCCTCCCCCTTGCCCTGGCTGCTTGGAGCAGGAGTCCCTCTTGTTTCAAGGGCCAGCCCCACCTGCCGCTACAGGCTTGCCTGGCCCTGCACGCCTTCCCCGACTGCGCGGCCCCTGGGGCACCTCCCTTTGTGGCATTGTACAGTCAAGTATTTGTGTCGTGTGTCCCCACTTTCTCTGGAGGACAGGATCAACGTCCTGTCCATATCTGTGTCTCTGCAGCCCACGTTGGTTGAGGTGGAGGGTCTCGTGTATTGGGAAGAACTAGGATGGAGAGAATGGCTCAAACCCAGGCCCTGCCCTGGACAAGCTGTGTGAGACCCTTAACCTTTTGGAGCCTGTTTCCTCACTTGTAACACGGGCCTGACAACGCTTCCCCGCAAGAAAGGCAGTGGGCATTGTCGACTGAAAGCATCTAGCCCCTAGCACAGGGCTTGGCACCCAGAGGTGTTCAACACGTGGCAGCTCATGGGGATAATGCACAGAACTGTGCTTCCACATCCCATGGGGCCTCCCTCCACGCACATGGCCTCTTCCTTCAAAACCGTGCTTGAGACGCACCAACTTCTGAAAGGCCTCTCTCCCCTCCAACTGCTTCCCTTTGCATGTGCGTGTGTGAGCATGCACGGTGTGTGTGTGTGTGTGTGTGTGTAAGAATTTGTGTGTTCTCTCCCCCCGCAAGGAGCTCTCCCAGTGTGCCTAGCTCAGCGTTCAGTCCTTGCTATTAGCCTCTGCGTGCAAATTTCTCACCATATATTCCAAGGCATTGGAACCCCGTGGGGGCGTGTGTTAAATACCAACTCCGGGGCCCCGCTGCATACCTTCTTAATCTGAATCTCCGGGAGTGAGAGGAGGGTCCATCCTATGAATCGATGTTTTCACAAGCCCCCCAGATACTTCTGAAGATGAGGCCAACTCGGGAAACAGCTCTGAGGAAGGCTCAGGAATCCTGCTGCGGCCTCCGTGGTTTTGGGGTCTGGGGGCTGTGGTCTGTCCATGGCTCACAGACTCACCTCCTAATCTCCAGGGTCAGCAGCCCGTAGTTGTTGGTGATTCGGTACTTTCCAGGAGGAAAGAGGCGGGGGTCGATTCGCATGTCGTTTTTGTACCTGTGGAGACACAGTGGTCTGTGGCAGGCAGTGTGGCTCCGAGTGGGAAGGATCCGGAGCCTCTCAGTCTGGATTCCAAGCTCGGCTTTGTGCTGCTTACTCGCTGATGTGACCCAGGGCAGCACTTTCCCTGCTCTGAACCTCAGTTGTCCTCATCCGTGAAATGGGAGTAATAACAGCACCGACCTCGAAGGGCTGCTGTGACCATTTAATGGGATAAGATGTGTAAAGCTTTCTTCCGGCGACCTGGACATTATAGATACTCAAGAGTTCATTCCCCTTCTCGGGGGCAGAGAAGAGGGAGCCTGTAATTAGGGGTGCTGCTCCTCCCCCTACAGGGGTATCTCCAGGGACCAGCTTTTCCCTCCTCTATGAGGGGGCTTGCCAAGGAGAGTACCCCATCCCCGCCTCCCTGTGGACCCCTCAGGACAGCAGTTCCTTCTCTTGGCTCTCGTTAGAATGACCAGAGGAAGGTTTTAAAATCTCCAGGCCCCAATTTTGAACGGAAGCCTTTGGGAATTTGCATCAGAAACTGCTAATCATTCTCCAATAGCTATTCTCCTCTTATTCGAAAGGAACAGAATTTCTCCCTGAGCCGCTAACCGCGTAACATGTTTCCTAGCCCTCGTTCTGCAGGTGTAGCCACGTGACTGAGTATTGTCAACAGAAAGTAAGTCCCAGTTCACAGGGCTGCTTCTGCCCCTTTCGGCGTTGTCTTTCCCTCTGTCCTGCCGCCGCAAGAGTATGGCCGTGAGGACTGGCCTGCGTCCCTGAGGAACCGCGGAGCCGAGCTGCCAGAGCAGCCCCGCCCCACCCCAGTCTACAGCAGACACTTACACGGAAGGGAAATAAGCGTCTCTCTTATTTAAGCCATTAAAAAAATCTCCACGCCCAGGCTGCGTCCCGGATCAATGAAATCAGAATTTCTGGGGGTGGGACTTGGGCATTATTTTTTTAACTCCCCAGTTGATTCCTAGGGTGGCTCAGCAGATCACCCCAGTGCACCTGGTGACCGCTGTTTGGTTTCTGTGAACTCTGGGGTCTGGTTCTCCCTGCCCTGGGCACCAGACAGTGAGGTGGCCTTGCCTTTGTGCACGGCGCGTTAGAGGGTCGGGAGGCCTGAGGAGTCGGACTGGTGAGTGAGTCTCTGAAAGTTAGGATGTCTGGCTTCTTGAAACAGCTTGCTGAGTGACCTTGGGCAAGTCAGTCCTCCTCTCGGGGCCTCTGTGTCCATGAGGCCATTGCATGCACAGCCTGCCCCATGGTGGTTGAGGTTGAAGAGGAGGCCTCGGCCGAGAGAGGGCGCCTGGGACTCACTGCATCGCCTTCCTTGGACCCAGCTCCCTTCACACCCTGTTTGTCTCCATGGCAACCAAACAGCCCAGGCCCACGCCCATCACACAGCCCCCAGGCTGCGCCCTCTTCTGAAATGAGCCCAACTAAGTCTTCCACGGGGAGGGCGGTGCCTGATCTGGGCGCCCAATCTCTCCGCCTCTCCCAGGCCTGGGGGCCAAGGTCAGGTCCCCGCGCCCCACACCTGTCAGGAACATTCCAGACACCTCAGCCTGGCCAGCCTCTGCCTTTCCCAGAAAAAGCAGCAGCTGCAGCTCTGGGCACGACCTGGACGGCCGAGAGCTGGGCGCTTGTCCTGCCGGCTCTCTGGGCTGCAGGCTCCTGCCTCTGCGGCCGCCCTGAGGATGGGGGCTGCGCCGACCAGTAACGAAACAGCGTCCAATGAGACAACGAGGCGAGGGGCCCAGCCCAGAGACTGCCTCTGAGAGGCCCTCATAAAAGAGAGAGATTTTTGTGATTTGTCTAATTTCCACCCCCATATTTTGGTGTTAGAGTTTGCTTTTTAAGGCTGCTTGGCCTGGGAGATGAATTCTGACACCAGGTGGAATCAGGGCCTGCTTCTGCAGTATAAACATGGCAAACGTGGGCCTGGCCTACCTCGTCCTGTTGTTGCCCCTGCATTCAGAAGGTGCTTAATAATTGCTGAATGAGTGGACTTGCCTGACAAGCCCTGTGAGCCAGCATTGTCCTCCTAACCCAGGGCTGCGTCTGTCCCACGGCCTGGCAGAGCTGCGGAGGCCGGTCCCAGGACCACGTGAGGCCTGCTCGAGGGGCTGATGATGGAAAACCAGGTCCCCAAAGCCAGGAGCCCCAGGGGCCACCTGGCTCCCTCTGGCTGGAGGTGGGCCTGGCCTTGGCTTCCACCACTGACAGGAATGCTCTACGCCCTGTTGTGACAACTGGCTGGCAGGGGCGGAAAGGAGTCCTCCTCCGGAGACGCTCCGGCGGAATGCCCTAGATGTGGGCCTCAGGGCCAGGGCGGGGCAGGGGTTGGCTGCCAGGCCAGGCCAGCTGAGGTGCTGACCCCCACTTAGCCCAGGTCAGCTGTCGGGAGCAGTCCTCCTACTGGGCCAGTGACTTGCAGGCAGGGTCTGCCTCAGTCCCCATGAATTTCAGTGTCCAGTGTGGTGTCTGGCACAAGTTTTTGAGCAAATGCCATCTGGCAATGACCAGCCCCAATGCCACCTCCCTTAAGATGCCTTTCTTGGTTGCTCCTGGCCTCCGTGCTTTTTATTTCCTGGCTTTTGAAGCACCAGGCCACTAGAAAGAGCTATGGGCTGGGAGACGAGAGGCCTGAGTTTGAATCCTGGCTCACACTGGCTGTGTGACCTTAGACAAGTTGCACTACCTCTCTGAGTCATGATATCCTCACCTGTGACATGGGGATAATTGTCCCTCCCTCATGGGGTAGTCTGAGGCTCAAATAAGAGAAAAGCGCTGGGTCAGTGCCAAGCGGGTTCAAGTATCAGATGTGGTTCTTTCCTTTGTGATCTTGGTCATTTGTGCCCTTATCTTCTCTCTCCAACTGGACGGTGGTCTGTTTACCCTCAAGATCAGGCTTATATGTTACCTCCTCTGAGAAGCCTTCCTGGATCTTCCAGGCGGAGGCAGCCACACCCCCTTTTGGCCTCCACCCTTTCACCTCAGATATCACCCATGAATGTTCTCTTCTGGGCTGAGCTTTCCTTGAGGTGATGTTGTGTCTAGATCAATTCTACGCCTCAGTGCCTGAGTCAGGGTCTGGGACAGAAGGCGCTCCTGGTGACTGTTTGTCCCTTCCTTGTCCCCTAGCGTGCCTGACAATGGGCCTTAGACCGAGGGAGAGTCAACCGTGGGCTCAGCCGCGTGAACGACACGCCTCCCTCTGTGGTAGAACTGAGACCCCAGACACGGCCACACCCGCCCCATCTCCACCGTGCCCGTTCAGGAGACACCTGCCGCCTCCCTGCTCCGCCAGCAAGGCCTAGACTCTGTGGTTCTGTTATGGTTACTCTCCCAGGAAGAGCGTCTCCTGCTTTCCCAGCACCTTTCAAGTTCTGAGGGCTTCCATGTTGTCGTGGCATTAAATCCTCACCACCTGCAAGCTGGACAGGAGGTCTCGACCCATTTTACAGAACAGGAGAATGAGGCAGAACCACGGAGGTTAGTAGACATCGTCGAGAGCACACACTGAGTTAGTGGAGAGCGAGCTAGGCCTTGGAGCACAGGGCTCCCACCCCAGGCCTGAGCTCGTTTCACGGGCCTCAGCCCTCGCCACCTCCTCTCCTGCTCCCTGCCCCCTGCCGGGCCTCCTGCCATCATCCTCCAACTCTGGAGACGCCCAGCTCGGAGCAGCTGCCTTCTCATGCCACTCCAGTCATATTTTTACAAGCGCTGGCTCACCGGTGGTCCAGTCTTCCAGCCCCAGGCTGGCCTCGAGGCGGCTAAGAATAACTTCTCCTGAGCTGCCAGCAGCTGCTGCTCTGTTTGGGGGACGGGCAGAACTCGAGGTCTGTGGGTCTGCAGCTTCTCTAAGGCGGCAGGAACTTCTAGGGGAGGGCCCAGGCCCCTGGAAGGGAGGAACTCACCCTCACACAACCCCGGAGGCTCAGAGAACCCTGCTCCCCTGCCCCGGGCCTTACCAGGTGACCTGCGGTGGAGGCGAGGCATGGACAGTGCAGGTCAGCAGGACCGTGGTGTGCTCCCAGACGGCGTGGGAGCGCAGAGGGATCCAGAACCAGGGCCCCCGGCCGGAACACAGCTCCTTCAGCTCCTTGACCTCCCGGACTTTCTCCTCTATCTGGAGGTGGGAGGGGTCTGTGACTCCTAGGAGCCAGGGCACCATCTCCTCCGCATCTTTGCTGTCACTTTCCCCTTGACACCCAGGTTCTGGAGTCAGACCCACGTGGGCTGGAGCCCCCCTCACGGCAGCTGAGAGGCAGTGTGGCACAGAGGGCAGAGTGTGGGCTTTGGAATGAGCTGGCCTGGGGTCAATGCCAAACTCTGTCGCTTACTAGCTGTGAGACCATAGGCAAGTCCTCAGATTCCTTATCTGTAAAATGGGGATGATGATAATAGCCCCCCCCCACAATGGGTTGTAGTGAGGATTAAATGAGTTAATATGTGAAAAACGTGGGCGCTGAGACAGCCTGTGTGAGTCTTAGCTATTGCTCTCCTGCCTGGGGGAGGGGGCATGGAGATGCCTGACATTTGTCAGGAATGGTGTTTTCTGAGGGCCTTCTGTGTTCTACGCACTGGGAAAGTCACTTTACAAGCCCAGTCTCTCTTAATTCCCGTCTCAACACCGAGAGTTGGTACAACCACATACGTCTACTTTACAGATGAAAAAACTGAGGCTCAGGCAGACTCACTTGCTTGCCCAAGGTCACACAGCTAGAGGCTGGGGGCACCAGCTTTAAACCTGGGTTAATGTCCAGGGCCCCGCTCTTCCCTGGATGTCCAGCTGCCTCTTGAGAAGGGGGCAGGGAGGCATGAGATGGGCCACAGGTCCCAGGGCCCCGGGGCTCCCCCGCCCGCCCCTCACCTGCCGTCTCAGCGCCTTCCGGTCTCGTCTCTGGCGCAGCAGCCACTGGGTCCGCAGGAAGGCGATCTCCGTCCTCTCCCAGTCGTTGCCGAAGCCCACCCGCTTCTGCCCGCGCTCCTCCAGCTCCACGGCAGAGGTCTGGCGCCTCAGCTGGGCCTCCCTGCGGTGACAGAGGCCTTCGGGATCCGATGGCCCAATGGCCCAACGGCCCGGGGTGGGGGACATCCCGGCCAGCTCCACTCCGACACCTAGCTTTGCCAGCTGCAATTTAAGCTTCTTGAGGACAAGAGCAACTTTTAAACCTCTCGCCTCCAAAATACCCTGAATGTGTCCTGCTTACAGTAGGTGCATAATAAATACTATTGATACAGTTCTCAAGGTCCTTTCACAAACCATTGTTCCTCTTGTTTTCACTACCACCGGGGGACAGGCAGCAGTCTCCCTATTTTACAGGTCAGGGACTTGAGGCTTGGCAGCTTGCTTCAGGCCAGGACCAGGATGCGGCCTCCTGACGCTCTCAAGCTCGGGGGCCTTCCAGTCTGGGGATTTGTGTCCGAAATTTGGGGCTGGTTTACTCACTCCTCCTCTCCCCAGGAGCCCCCTCCCCCACCATCTGAAGCCTGGTGATGAAGTGCGGAACTCCACTTTCTCCCTTGGGGATGGTCACTCCCTGCTGCCTGTGGACCCATCCAGGGGGTGGCGTGGTGGGCTTTGCGGTCAGACAGCCCTGGGCTGAAACCTCTGTCTAGCCCCTTATTCTGGATGTGGTTCTTTAAGCTTAGTGTGCGAGCCCAATAGAGAGGAGGGGACCGGACACCATGGCCCCTTCTCAGCCCAGGGCTCTCTGGAAAGGTCATCTGACTTACCAAGATGTCTCTGAGGAGGCCGTCAGAGCCAGCGCAGCCGCCAGGGCGTAGTCTTCAGCGCTGAATTCATACTCCTCTTCGCTGTCTCGGGAAAGAGAGTGAGTGGCTCCCGCGGGTTCAGCTGGGATCTGGCTGGGGGCTCCCAGGGATCAGACTGCATCTACACGCCTCAGCCTCAGGGTACTCATGCACGGCTGTGCCTCCCTCCTCAGACCGGGGTCTCCAGAAAGAAGGGCTATTCTTCCCCCCTCAGACAGGACTCTTATAGGGCAGGGCTGGGCCTCCTCCTAGACTGGGGGCCCTAAGGGCGGGGCAGTGGCCGGGCTGGGGTCCCTGATGCTCCCACCTGCTGCGGAAGGTGTGCCTCCGCATCGAGGAGCCCATGTGCAGGCTATGCTGGCGCTCCTCCTTCTGCTCCTCCTCCCGGCGGTGCTCCAGCCTGTGGACCTCCACGGTCTGGGGGGGCCGGGGCTCCCCCCCACTTCCAGGGCTGTGAGGCAGAGTCATGGCTGCGAGAGTGACAACCTGCCAAGCCAAATGCACAGTCAATCCACCAGGTGTCTGCCCATCCCGCCCCACGTGGTCCTCCCAGCATCTCTGGGAGGTTTGTGGGGCTGGGGCTTCTCTCTCCAGTGGGCAGACAGGGGACAGAGGCCTGAGAGGGAGAGAAACCCGGCCGAGGTGGCAGAGGCAGGCTTCCAGCTCTGAGCCTGGCTTCTCCACCACCTCACACGCTCCCCAGCTGAGCAGGCAGAGACCCACACGGGGGAGCAGCCCCCGGCTTCCAGCTGCAACCCTGCCCTGGCCTTGCTGTGTGACCTGGGGGCAAGGCCTTCCCTTCCTTGGGCCTCAGTTTCCCAGACGGTGAGCGATGGAACACAGCGATGTCCAGGGCTGTTCTACGACTCCAGGTGGGCTGGTGTCCTCGCGCTTCCTGCAGATGCCACACTCAGTCCTGTCTCTGAGCCTCTGCTTGTGCTGCTCTCCTCATGGAGAGAGCCCTCCCCCTCCTCCCGGCCTGCTTAACTCTCCCCAGGCTTCAAAGCCCCAGCTGAGAATGCTAGGCCAGTGCTGTGGTGGAGCGTGGAGACTGGTCCAACCCCCCGGTGGGAGCCCAGCTCCTCATTCCACTTCACAACTGTGTGACCTCGGGCAAGACTCTGTGACTTGTTTCCTCGCCTGTAAAGTGGGTCTATTGACCTCCCAGGGTAGTCGCGAAGGTGAGATGAGTGCCTGGTGCGTAGTGAGTACTATATAAGCGTGAGACGTGATATTTCTAAGAAGCTCTGACGAAAAACTACCGCCACCTAGAACTTTCTCTCCTCTAACCCCCTTTGTATTTTTTTCTTCACTCCACAATTTAGCTCTGATTCAGAAAATGCCTCCCCTTCCTGTTTAATTATTTCATCTCCAAGCACTTGTCTCTTCGACGAGAAGGTAAATGAATTGAAGGTCACAAGAGTGGGTGCTCACTGCGCGCCGGGCCCCACGTTAGGAGTTTTCAAATGCGCTGTCCCTGGTGCCAACCCAAATGGCACAGCACCATTTGATCCCATTTTACTCAGGAGGAGGGAAATTGCTTGCCAGGGTCACCTGGCTGGTTGGTGGTGGGGCCACGACTGGCTCCCAGGTCTGCCCACTCCGAGCTCTCTTGACCCCTTTGTCACACATCTACTCAAGGCCAGTTCTTGGCTGAGGCTGGGGACACAGTGGGCCACACGGCCTTTCTTCTCAGAAGGGGATCACAACAGAGGATTCTTCTTGCATTTGCATTCCTTAGGCTCGGCTCTTGGCCCCCAGGTGGTACCCAGTAGGGTTAGATCCGATTGGTCTGAGGCGGCTCAGGGACCAGGGAGTGAATCTGTGGATCTGGAGAGGCGGGTAAGGAGAGTAGAGGGCCTGCGAGCCGGCTGGCTTTGGGTTCTTGCACTAAGTCCTTTCCAGCTCTGGGCCCCCGTGTCACCACCGGGTCTCTGAGCGCCCCTGTGATGCTGAAGCTCCAGGCTGCTTGGCGGACTCACTGGGGTGGCTTTCGTGCCTCCTCCAGTTGGGAGTTCTGGGGCAGACCTCTGACCTGGGCGGGTCCTTGCCCGGCTTGGACCTGATGAGACCCCGGGCATGGAGAAGGATGCAGAAGAGGAGACCACCACCTCAGCCCTGCCCTGTCTGCTTCTACGAGGTCCAGGTCTGCCCTGGCGCCCGCCTCGCCTGGGGGGCCTGCTGGCTGTGATGGAGTGTGTGTGTGTGCGTGTGTGAATTGTGTTCTGACCTGGGTGTGAGCACAGCACCTGGGTGACCATTTCTCTAAGTCGGTGACACAGGAGGCGGGCCTGCTGGCCTCATCAGAGATCCTTGGCCTGGAAAGGCCTGTGGCGGCGTGTCAGGGGCTCAGGCTGCTGAGGGTCAATCTTAGTGGGCATTTACTCCTTTTAGTTCCCAAATGTTTGCTCCCTTTGGGTGTTCACAAAGGACACCCAAGAGTGCCTGGACTACTGCAGAGTGTTAGCCCGGACCCAGGGCTGCCCCCAAAGCTTCCTTGGCCTCCTGTGGATGACCTCAGCTGAACATCATGGGACGGTACCCCTTGGGCTTCCCATCTGGCCCCTTCCTAGGAAAAGGGCCTGCCTGCACTCAGAGAATGACTGGCCCTGCTCATTCTGCTCCTTCCTCACAGCTCAAGAGGAGAGCTGCTGGGTACCACCCTACGTAAAGGAGGCTCCGCGGCTCAACTTTCCTGGGACACCGTGGCCCTGGCCCCAGCAGCTGAGGGTTAACGTTCCCTGGCATCAGCCGCTGGCTCCCTTCCCCGGATGCTCTGTTCCTGATTAGCACAGCGGGTGGGCCTGGCGCTCATCCCTGACCTCCTGGGCCTCCCGCAACCAGACCCCTGGCTTCAGCAGATGAGCCATCGATTCTTTTTAAAGCGCTGACTGAGGCTCGGGATTAAGTAGTGACGAGTGTGCAGCCTCCTCTGTCCTCTTTCCAGAACGCCATGTATGCTTGCTGGGGAGGGGTCAGCGGGGTGTGGCCCAGGAGGGAAGACTGCCCCCCCTTGCCCTCTCCTGGGGGTGCAAAGCCCTGGGCCAGGGGTCCTGCCCTGTGGCCTTCCCAAGCTGCCTCTACTTCCCTCCCAAGCCTCAGTCTGCTTTCCCACCTGGCCCTCTGATAGGTATCCCTTAGTGAGAAGGGCCAGAAGGTTCTCCCCTTCCTCAGGAGGGACAGAGAAGTGCACAGAGCTGGGTGACTCGAAGACGCCTGACAGCAGAGAGTGGGATCCTGTGGGCGGAAGCAGAGACAGCCTGCCTGTGCTCTTAGCACTCCATCAGCTTCCGAGAGGCTGGAGTTCTGACCCTGCCACCGAGGGTCTGAGGAAACTCCATCCCTGTCCAGGCCTCCGTTTCTTGCCAGGGAACCCAGGCTGGAGGAGCGCCCTGCCGGTCCAGCGACCGGGGCCCTGAGGGCTTGTTCCCTTTCCCTGCCTGCTGGGTCGGCCAAGCAGGGCCCGGCCAGCACTGCTGTGGGTTTGCTGGACCTGCCAGCTCACCCCCGTCCCTGCTAATTCCTGCTCCGTCGCAGGAAAGCCTCCACTTCCCGGGCCATCCCCAGACGCCTTTTTTTGCCGCTTTCACATCACAGAGGGCTCAGCTCAAAAGACCCAGGGCCACACAGAACAGAGGGATGGGGCAGGGGTTTCTAGGATTCCCTCCCATTTTCACTTGGGGTGCTGCCTCAGCACATGTCTACTTTCTCTCTCCAAATCTCCCAGGCTCCTCTCCTAACATACACACACACACACACACACACACACACACACACACACACACCCCTCACTTCCCAACGGAAAACTGAGGGTCTCACTTTCAGGAGGTGTCCCTCCCCACCCTTGATTCTTGGAGGTGACTTACAGAGCAGCAGTGTTTACTTAGGTGTCCCTGGGGAGAAGATTCCAGAGGATGAGAGGGTCCTTGGTCTCTTCTTGCCCTGGACTCAGCGAGGACTGGGAGAAGAATGTGATCCTGGAGCCTGCACGGGCCTTAAATATAGCAGCACTGAGACAGTGCAATGACAATGGATGAGAACTATGGGGGGAGGACGGGGGGAGGGGCCGTGGGTCAGTCCAGCACTGCTCAGGCGGCAGTGACAGGTGGAGCTGTCCCCACCCCCACCCCAGCCTCCTACAGGCTGCTCCTCCCCCAGCTTCCCTTCTGCCCACTCTAGCCCACCATTAAAGTGGACAGAAGGGAAAAGCTCAGGCCGGGTTGTGTGGAAAGCAGGCAAAGGGAGGTTTTCCCAGCTGCTGGGAGTTCTGACTGTTGCCTTGGGGAAGACACCCATCTTCTCTGATCCGAGTGCCTTTCTGAGAAATGGAGACGGTGAGACTGGGCACCCAGACTTCACGAAGACAGTGGAAGGAACGTGACCTAAAAATCCCTGGCTGAAATGGAAGTATGTTGCTTCTGGTCTCTCTAACTCCCCCAGCAGCTACTGACCCAGCCCCCACCCGGCCATGGTCATGTGTGTACGGGGACGTGGCACAGGCAGGGGAGGAGCGAGGAAGCCATCTCTTTCTTCACTGGCCATATTCCTCAGGCTTCCAGAGTGGCCACTGCGGGTCCTTCCTCCCAATCTTTGCTACACCCCTCTCCCCTATCTCAGTTCCTCCCCCTTACGCTCATTCACGTCTGCTCTTTGCCAGGCCTGGTGGGCACTGAGGATGCAGAAGGGAATAAGATAAGACCCCTGACACGGAAGAAGTCCTAATCTAGACAGGGAGTGATCAGGACGGTACACCTGCGCCAGGTCTCAGGGGATGAGCAGGTCTGGGGGGGTGTGCCAGTGCCAGGGCAGAGAGCTCGGCTCCCTCCTTGGCCTCCTACTGGGGCCTCAGGGGGCCAGCAACACTGCGCCCACCAGTCTTCCTACTGCTGGGGGACTACTCACTGGCGAGAGAGAGAGAGGACACATAAGGGAGCTCTTCAGCCAAAGCCTTGATCTCCTGCCCTATTTGAACCCCCTGTCTAGGCTCTCCTGCTTCTCCCCTTTTCTCCCTGGCTGCAGTGTTCAGAGCATCTTTTGGGAGAGAACACTTGATGGCTCTCCCCCATCTTGTACTGACCCATCCCAAGAAGGGCTTCCAACACCCGCATTTATACATTAACTGAGAGGGGTGAGTGTGAATCTGCAAATACAGCAAAGAGGGGTGTGGGCTTCCAATTCAGCAGGAGACAGACATTTAAACTGGTCCTGTAGTCCCCTTCCCCCCAAGGCAGCCTGGTGGAGGTGTCACCACTTCCTGGCTGTATGACCTTGGGCGAGTCACTTAACCATTCTGGTTTTATTATCTGTACAGTGAGGTCAATGATGTCTGCCTTGCAGTCTGATTGAAAAGATTCAGTTGGGAAAAGTGAAGCCTGGCGCCTAATAGACGTTTGCTAAATGAGAGCGCCACTGATAACTGCACGACCCTGGGAACCTGAGAGCTTCCTCTCACCCCTCCTTCTGGGTGTGGGATCCCCATGCACTCATTTGCTGACCAAACCCCCATGATGCCCTCACTCCCCTCTAGGACCTCTCCTCAGGGAGGTCCTGTCCCGCCTTAATGGGAATGCAGCCAACCTCAGGTCGTGAGGCTGAGCAGAGGGTAGATGACTTGGAACTATCCAAACCTTGGCTTAAATCCCAACCTCTGGCACCCCTACTCACTAATGGGGGACCTTGGCCTCCCTTCTGGGCCTCAGTTTCTTTATCTGTAAATGGGAGATAAGCTCTAAGACAACACGGAACTTGCCTGCCTGTCTTGTTCACTGTACCCATAGCCCCAAGGACAATGCCTAGCATACACCTGGGCCCTTGATATACGTTCGTTTAAAAATCAATGAATGAGTGAATGAAGACCCATCCTGCAGAATGTTTGTGAGATTCAAATGAGATTAAAAATGCGGAAAATGCTGGGTATAGTACCCGGCCAGGAGTCTCTTCAAAATATTTCCTTCTTCCTCCCCTTTCCTTCTCGTCTTTTTCCTTTCATTGTCTTCCCTGGACTTATGAACTTTAAGCACAGTACTTTGAACCCTATTTCGCATACCGACCATCAGAACCGCCACACCATTTTTCCAGACAGCGACCAAACTGTGCTTGGCTGATGGCTCCCCCTGGGGGCCAAGTGGAGAACTGTCCGGCCAGATGCCTTCTCCCCACGACTTCCTCCCTCCCTTCTTCAGTCTCCTTTCCCTCCCTCTGTCACTCTCCCAATTCAGTTAATTCAAGTTTCTGTTCTTCTCACACTTACAGATCAAAATATAGCTTCCTTATGCCTTTTCCTTCTTAGAGTGGGGAGGAAAAATGGGCTCAAGCAGCCCGGAGGCTGAGCAGGGGTCTGGGTCTCAGAGCTGTGTCCCGCCAGCACGAGCAGAGGCTGTCTGTATCTCTCTGGCCTTTCCTGCCTCAGTTCACTGTTTCTGTCTGTCCCATGTTCTGGAAGGTAGGGTGGGGATAGCAACATGGGACAAGCCTTGGTGGTGACATATGGCCAGAGCCTCCTTGTCCAGGCTGACACTCAGACTGGGGGGGGGGGGTGGGGCACAGAGAGATCTGGCCCTCTGGGACCCTGGAGAAGCCCCGGTCCCATCAGCCCTTCTCTGGGTGGAGACTCTGACAACCCCTGTATGTTCCTGGGGCCGGGGACTTTGGAGGCCAGGGGTCTCCAGGCATCACAGGCTGAGATACCACCCAAGGAGCCTCGCCGCTACCCCGCCCCCATCCAGGGTATATTGGGAGTGACTCCAGGGAGGTGATTTGAGGCCATGATAGGGAAACTGTGGGTGTGAGTGTTCCCTCCATTTGCCCAGGAGGAGTCTCCAAATGAGTTTATTAAAAATCCAGATTCCCCCTGAGCCTTGGATTCCGCAGGTCTGGGGCGGGGCGGGGAGTGCTGGGGAAGCTGTATTTTCAGTAAGCTCCCCAGGGGATTCTCATGCTGAGGCAAATCTAGGAAACCAACTTGGGCAGGTCACCCCTCCGAGCCACAACTTCCTCCTTTGCAAAATGTCAATAAAGCAACCTATCATGGAAGGCTAACGGGAGGATGAGCGGTCAAGAACCTAAACTGCCCGTCAACACGGCTGGGCTCCTGCCCCTCTTCCCTCCTGCGGCTGGTTTACTCCCAGGCTTGGCTCTGCTGGGCCTCGGAGGCAGGTGACACCTTGGAGACTTGCCTTTCCCTGGGCTGGGTGGGGGAGCCGTGGAGATTCCTGGTGAGGGGGTTGGGGGCTAGGACACTCAGGGATGCTGAGGTCCCAGCCCAGCTCTCGGGGCCTTGGACACTCTGCCCTCTAGTGGTTCCAGCCGTGTCTGCAGGCCTGGGCTGACCCAAGACCCGAAGGGTGTTGCAGCCTGGTGCCTGCCCCTCAGTGGCGACCCGGCCAGCCTGGGAGGTCCAGAGGTCTCTGAGCCATCACCTGTCTCCTCAGGCACTCAGACTCCACCCTCAGAGAGTCACGGGGGATGGAATGACTGCCACCTGAGTTGCTTAGAGAGCTTGGTGGCCCTGTGAGTTGAAAAGATGTTTATGGCTTTTAATAAAAGACCTCTGTGACTCCCTGTCTCACTTACCGGGTGAGAACAGTCCAGCTGTTAAGTTGTTTTTCATTACTAAACAAGGTGAAGACAGTCAACCTTTGGCCAAATTTGCCCCAAGTGACAGGAAGCCGACTTGTTTGTGGTGTGGGGGAGGGAGGGGAGAAAGGGCCAGGGGTGCTCAGGAGGGCGGCCCACCCCCCCTGTTATGGGGATACTGGGTCTAAGCCAGTGACCCTGAAGAGAGGTTAAATATTAATTACAGATAAGAACACCACCACCTGGTGCTGTGTCGCAGGGAGGGGAGGGGAGGGAAAGAGGGGGACATATCTGGGTACAGAGAAAGGAGGCCATTGTAGACTCCAGAAAGGGTCACACTGAGGCGGCTGGACTTTGATCTTGTTTCTCAAAACCTTCAGACAGGGCTTTGGGACAGGAAGGTGACGGGGTGCTTGGATCCCATTGGGGCCCTCCCGTCCTTATGCCCCATTAGTTTCATCCTCCAAGAATTCAGACCAGTGTGGAAAGTTCCTACTCTCTCTCTCTTTCTCTCTCTCTCTCTTTTTTTTTTTTGCTGAGGAAGATTAACCCTGAGCTAATATCTGTTGCCAGTCTTCCTCTATTTTATGTGGTTTGCTACCACAACATGGCTGACACTCAGGATCCAAACCTGGGAACCTGGGCTGCTGAGGCAGAGGATGCCGAACTTAACCCCTAGGCCACGGGGCCACGCCCAAAAGTTCCTTCTCTTGATGAGGACAAAAAGTGCTAGATTTGATCTCCAATTGTGTCATGGCCTCAATGGGGGGCCCTTGGGTGAGTTCCTTATCCTCTGTGGGCCTCAGTTTCCCCGTCGTAGGGGTCACCTGACATGCAAATGATACAAAGGATGTGACAGCACAGACTCTGAAAGCACAGAGCAGGGGGCTCTTTTCTTACGTGGGAGCAGATGCAGGGGCAGGAGGGCCTGGTGGCACCACTCTACCACTGGTGGGGCGTCGAGGAGGCAGGCCTGGGGGCTCTGAGGGTGCGCTGCCACCCCCAAAACAGCTTCCACTTGTGACCTCAGGGAGAAGCTTCCATCTGTCTCTGGACCCTGTTTCCAGAAGGGCCTGCAATCCCTTCCCTGTTGCCCCGTCAGGCAGCCCAGCCCCACGGGCTTGGCCAGAGCAGTCCTGAGGAAATCCGGATAACCCGAGTCCAGAAGAAACGCCCGGCACAGGCCCACCCAGACTGGGGAGCCGGTCACTCCCTGTGCCATCGGATTTTAAAAAACCACAACAGGAAGTAGCTACATTTATTGGGCGCCACCCATGTGCCAGACACCATTAAGCCCTTACAGACACCATGTGATTTCTTCCTCACCGCAACCCAGTGAGGTAGGTGTTATCATCCCCACTTTACGGATGAGAAAACTGAGGTTTTGAACACTGGTTCATTTGCCTGAAGTCCCACAGCCAGTCAGTAGTGTGGTTGGAACTTGAACCCAGATGGGCTGAACCCACGGCTGGGTTTCTAAAATCATGAAGGAAGCACAGTTTGTTGCTGTGTCTCCTTCCAAGGCCGGGGGGCGCCCTGTTCCTTTTAAACCCGTCTCTCCAGACAGGGTCTGAAATGGCTGCCGGCAGAAAAGGCTTCTATGTTCTCCCTCCCAGTTGGACCTGCATTTCACTCGGGGCAAAGCCTCTGGCAGAGGAATGAAGTTGAAATGGTGCAGCGTCAGGCAGTAGCCTGGTTGGGAGTGAACCCCAGGCCGCGCCTCGCCCTGGAGTCTCGCCGTCTTGCAGCCTCTGGCCTTGGCAGACATGCAGGTTGTTCTGGTTCTGCCCAGCCTGCTATGAGGCGTCCTTTTCTAGATTCTTTTTCTCACCTTTGGGGAATCACAGAGGAGGCAGAGACCTCACTCTCTGTCACACTAGATTACAAAACTGGCCGGGAATGGGGGAAGCGAGGTGGGCTCCCGGAGAACTTTGTGTCCAGCGTACAGGGAGCTGGGGCCCCGGGGCCCGAAGTCTCCCTGCGTTGACTCTCCACACTCTGACTGTCCTGTCACGCCCTGCAGGGCTCTGTGTGCACACATTTGCACATGCTCACTTGCACACGAAGCACTCCTGGAACTCTTCTGGCTGGAGTGCCCATCATGTCTTTTTGCTCCAACGGGAGCTCAGCCATGGCAGGGCCCAGCGTCCGCCTGCCTCTGGTTCTCTCCGGGGCACCCACCTGAGGCTGGGCTGCAGAGTGTGCAGCCTGGTTGGGCGTGGGAGTGATGGCTACGGATGTGACGTTGGGATGGGGACAAGGAAGAAGCCCCAGGCCTGCCCATTCTCTGCTCAGGATTCCCACTGCACGGTCAGGGCCAGGCCTCTGAAAAGAGAGTCCAGCTCCACAGGCTGCTCCAGCTCTGAGCCCCGAGGGGCTAGGCTCTTGGCCTCAGTCTCCGACACTGGATCCTCATCCTTGGGACACACGAGGGACTCCAGCAGGCCCCAGGGACTTGAACCCAGGTCTGTAGGGGAACATGGGAGGGAAGGAGTGTGCAAAGGGAGGGACATGGGGTGGCCCTCGATCTGGACAGAGGAGAGGAGGGGCAGCTGGCTCGTTAGGTACCCTGCTGGCCCTGGTTCCCCTCTGTGTAGCACATCAGGGTCAGGTGTGCTGTCCGTGTGAACCCCCAGATGCTGCTGGAAGGATTTTGGTTCTTGGGGGTCCTCCATAGCCAAGGAGGTCACCCCCTGCAGGGAAAGGCCATCTGAGATACAGCTTCCAGCTAGTGACTCTTTCTGGAGTTGATCTAGAGACCCGAGGTGTTTGGGACCAGAGCGTGTCACAGGTGGAGAGTCCTTGCTGGAGCCTTCCACGCATATCCCGTAGGAAGAAGGCCAGCTGTCCGGAGTGGCCCGAGGGGTGTAGGAGGGAGGCTGGACCTCAGAGATGGCCTGTGAAGTGTAGAATGGGGGTGTAGCTTCTGGGGTCACCTGAGGTGCGTAGGATGGGGGCCTGACGTCAGGGACAGCCTGCGGGGCATAGGACAGGGGGGAGAGTGTCTGGTGAGGTGTCACTCCAGCGGGCTGGAGGATGGAGATGTCCGGCTGCCCAAGGTAGGCAACGTCAGACAGTCTGTGCTGCCGTGGGGCTCCTGGGGGCTCCCTGGGCCCAGAGACCTTGACTTGGGAGTACTGGACAGGCTGGGTCAGACCGCCGGGGCCGCTGAGGTCAAAGACGGGGATTAGGATGTGCTCCTCGATGAACCGAAGAGGCTGGAAGGTCAGGACACGCTGGACGTCCTGCGCGGAGACAACGACAGTTCACCTGTTAGGGCAGGTCCTGAGCTCCGTGGGGTGCCACGGGTGGGTGAGGTCCTCCCTCGGGTGCTTCTTCAAGATGCATAGCTACACGTCCCCTTCACTTCCTGGGGGTTCCTCTGAATGCTGGGCCCTTCGCTGAGGGCCACTGGGTTATCTCAGGGAGAAAGAGATAAATGCTGGGCTGTGGGTCTCTAGGAGGTGGACAGTCCAGGAAGTAGCTCACTCAGGTTTGGGGAGGTTCGAGGTGGTGGCCCACACGGCTCGTTGCTCACGGGTCCCTAAGGGCCTGATGTAGGGGGCAAGCTGGGAAAGGATGGGGGATCATGGAGGGCCGGAGAGTTTTACAGGAAATGGCCCATGGGGGCTTCGACATCGACTGCAAAGCCCTCGGAGGGGCGAGAGCTGGCTCCCGGAGCCTCTATACCCTCTCTGCAGCGGGCCCTGCTGCTTTAGCAGAACAACGCTGGTGGCCAGACGGGGGCTGCTGATGTGACTTGTGTGCTTGACACAGGGCTTTACATTTTAAAAAGTAGGTGCCAACATTTGAAATTTGGGAGATTTCATGTTATAATATGAAATTCTGATTTCTCTTTAAAAAATGTGAAGATCTGGCCATGCCGGACCTGGCTTCCCAGGTGGCAGCTTGGCGGCCCATTCAGACAGGGCCTGAGCTCCGGGTCTCCCCTGGGTGCCCCCCACTTCTCAGCCCCTGGCAGCGGCCTGTTCTCTCTGCCTGGCCCTTTCAAGTGAGTGGCTTTCTGTTCCGTGTCCACCCTTTCTGATCACCTACCCCTCTCTGATCCCCTCTGAGACCTGCTGGACCACGGCTTCGTGGATTCTGGGTTGGAAGGGAGGAATGAGGCCTAGTTCCCTGCTTTGCGGGCTGGTCCCTGCACTTCAGGAAGAGCCAGAATCCCTGGGCCCGTGCCCTCCCTGGACCTCCCTTCCCCCTGCCAGGTGCGACTGCTCACCAGGGCGTTGGGAGGCAAAGGCGGCTTGGTGACATATCTGTAGCTCAGGTAGCAGAGCCCTGCGACGAGGAAGCCCGTGGAGAACAGGATGGCACCTGAGAAGGCGTAGGTCCATGTCCGGTCTGGGCGAGCAAAGAGCACAGGGCAGGGAGGGTGAGGCTGGCATCTGACCTGGACCCCGTCCTAAGTGTGGGTGCTGCAGACCTGGCCTTTTCCTCTCCTGCCCTCTTGGGCCAGGCTTGGGAAGGCCTCTCCTACCCCCGACATTTGCAGGGCCGGGCCACAGTACAGATGGAGGGTCACGTACCACATGTCTAAATATTCAAAACTTATAAATCATGTTTTACACGGTCCTATAAAATATGTTCTACACTCCCACCTTGATAAATAGACTTTTCATCACACCCTGGAAGGCCAGCTTTGAAGTTTGAATTCTTGGCCCCTCAGGGCACTGTGCTGAGATGCGGAGGTGCGGGGAGAGCCTGCCACAGGCCCTTCGCCCATCCTGGCTCCATCCCACACTTCCAGGGGCCTGGCGCACAGGGATACGGACCCCCAGACCACACAGCCAAGCTCATCCATGCCCCCGACAAATAGCCGCTCGTTGGCCACCCATTGGGCCCAGGGTCTGCCCATCAACAGAGCGTCTGCCCTCCAGAAGAAGGACCCAAGGAAGAGATCTGCCTGAACTGGACACAGGACATTTGAACGGGGAGTTTCAGGGTCTCAGGTGTTCAGAGCGTGGTCTGGAAAGGAGACCACAGGCTCCAGGAGCATCTGCCCACTTGGACTTAAGGACCCATCATCTTGTGGGGAGGGCCGTGGCCAGAGCAGGGCCGGGGCAGGGCCTTCTAAAGCGGGGCCCTCTTGCCTGGGTCTGAGGACAGTCTCACCTCCCTGCAGGCGGTGCAGGGCAGAGGCAGACCGAGGAGAGAGGTGGCAGCAGCAAGGGCCTGTCCTCCCTACCTCCCACCAAGGTCGTGGGCTGGGCATCAGGGAAGACCTTGCTCAGGAGGGGCCTGGAGAGGCACTGCCCTTCCGCAAAAGGAGAGCGACCGCTGAGGGCTTCAGCGGAGAGCCTTCTCCCTGTGGCCCTGCAGGCAGCAGCCAGCTCTTAGCACAACACACTTCCTGTCACCAGCCCAAGTGGGACTGGTGAGGGGCTTGGTAAGGAAGACGTAGTTGGAGTTTTTGTTAAAACTGGCAATTTGTATCATGCAGGGGTCTTGACTCTCCAAGTCACCCTCCTTCCATTCCTGGCCCCCATGGGACTTCAGCTTGGGAAGTTGACCTCCAGCTGCCAATGACCTTGGCAACTGTGACCCCTGAGAACTGCGGGAGCCTCTACTTGTAGCCCACTCCTCGCTGCTCCCCCCCGCCCTGTGGCGCAGGCCTCTCTGGGTCAGCTTCGTGCGTCAGTGATTCCCTGTCCCCTGTCAGGTGATACTTCTGTCCCTGCACCAGGGAGAAGATAGGACCTGAATGGCTCTACATGACATGCCTAATGTTACTGCTCCTTGTCCCAGGACAGGATCAGAACTTAGAACATTCCCATACACCACGTCACCGTTGGGGAGGCGGGATGGAATAATAAAAATTACACTGGCCTGGGAGTAAGGAGTGTAGGGTATTAGAGGTTTGGCTCAGCCAGATATGCATATGCTGATCATCCTTCTCTCTGCTTCACGACCCTCTCTGGTCTCCCATTTATTAATAACAGTATCCAGCGGTTATTGAATTCTTGTTACATGCCATGCCCTGTGCGCGGTGCTCTACCTGTGTTATCCCACCAAATACAGAGGGCCAGGGATGCTCCCTTCGTACAGATAATGAAGCTGAATCTCAGAGAGGTTAAGTGGCTTGACCAAGGTCACACAGCTACTCAGTGGAGAATCCCGGATTGACATGTATAACTGCAAAGCTCATCCTCACAGCCACGACACAGTGATGCCTCAGTTCCCTCATCTGTAAAATTAGGCTGGGGCACCTAGAGCCCTTTCCAGCATCAAGATGCCGGGATGATTCTTGGTGATGCTCCCTGACCACAGAGGTAGATAAAGTGGGGATTCTGGGCTCTGGGGATAAGATAGACCTCAGAATACAGGTCAAGGGCAGGACACATCACTCCGAAATGGAAGTAAGAGGGGGAAGTGTGCAGTAGAGGGGACCAGCTGTAAACAAAATTGCAAAGTGGTAGTTAAAGCCCAGGCTTCAGGATCGAATGGCCCTAAGTAGGTTCACTGACCAGCTGTGTGATCACGGGCAAGTTGCTTAACCTCTCTGAGCCAGCGTTCCTCCTCTGTCAAATGGGGATGATGCTACTCAACTTGCAGGATTGTTCTAAAGATTAAATGGGATAATATAGGTAAAGCATTTAACACAGTGCTTGGCAATAGGTACTTAATAAATGGTAGGAATTATTAACATACTTTCTTTTTAAGGATAAAGTGCCTTCTATATGTCAGCAAGAAATAGCCACCAAGAAATGTGATATATATATAAAGGCAGCTAAAGTCTTAGAAAAAAATAGTATGATATCATGAGCTAGGTCACGTAAGGACAAGGCAACGGAAAGATAAGGATGGAGAGTCTGCATGTGGTCAAAAAGCAGGCGGGGCAGGGGCGGGGCAGGAATGGGCGAGATTTGTCTGGTACAGTCAGGGGCAGAGGATCCCAAGTCACGTGTATTCTCCCAGCTGAGTGTCTGTAGAGTTGGTTTCCTTCCTCTCGTCCTCCTGCCAAGTTCTATTCTGGTCTCCCCAGCAGCCCATTCCCCAGGAGGGCGTGCCCCGAGCAGGAGGCCAGGTATAACGTTCCCTGAAAATTAATGCCCTGGGACTCGGGGGGAGAGATCAGTGTCCCGGAGCCTCTTGGGGAAACGGATGAGTTGAGTTTCTGAACAAAGGTGAGGACCAGAAGCTACTCGATGATGATTCGATGCAGCTGCAGTTACACCCTAGGGCCCAGCCTGTAGCAAGCACCTCGCTCTGTTCATGAGACTAGAAATCACCTACTGACATCATCCATCTGAGCACGATGACTAAGGGGGAGGCTGTTTCTCCAAATCCACCCAGGCCACTGCTATCACTTCCATCGTCTAGACGTGCGGCCCTGAGCATTACAACATTCCTATCTCTAGGAAGATAGCACTAAGAACAAGACCATGATGCTTATGAAGAGTCGAGTGTCAGTGTGCTAGAGGAAGGGAGCACGGCACACCACCTCACTAGCAATGACTCAAAACTGTTTCTATGGTGACGCAGTGGCGAGAATGTGATCTCCAGAACGAGGCCCAGTTCTAGCCCTCACCACCTGTGCGACCTTAGGCAAGTTACTTAACTACTCTGAACCTCACTTACCCCAGTAAAACGGAGATGCTAATAATACCTGCCCCATAGATTGCTCACGAGGATTGCGCTCAGTAGAGCCGGGTCCTGGCTGGCCCTGCAGAAATGCTAGTTACCATCACTGTGATTGTTATTTGACTTTGGAAGATATTGAGGGATCTTTTTATCGTCTCTGCTCCCCCTTATGCAGACTATTTTCCAGTATATCTCACTTGGGTTAATATTAAGGTAAATTTGCCTTGCCAGGGTACACACAAAGCTTGCCAGAGAGAGGAAATCCAGATACAAGCTGGAAGGTGGAGATCAAACATGTGCCATGATAACCCATCAGCTAGCTCATTTATGGATAAACAAAGCTTGAATTCAATAATACACTAATAACTAATAAATCGTGCAGGTTTTTAGAGCACCGCCATCCTCCCCTTGCTTACAGGGAGGAAAGCGCAGAGGCAGGACTTGACTTCAGGAGCCCGCCTCCCTCTGGCCTCAGCTCCTTACCTGGCAGCGTCTTCACTCGGCACACGTAGGGGGCGCTCTCTTTGGACCAGGTTGGAACAGAGATCGTGATGGTCCCAAGGAACTCCGTGTCAGGGGTCAGGCCCATGAACTCGTATTCTTTCTTCGGCCCTGCAAGGTACTGAATTTGACAGAGAACCCAGAGTGACTCTCTTACAAGCCAAGCTCCCTAGAGAGCCCAAGTACGCGTGCTCAGGCCCCTGCCTGGGTCACCACACTTGCTGAAATGGTGCCACCAGCTGGCCAAACCAGAAACCGGGGGTCAGTCTCCAATACTCCATTCCCATTCCCCTACCTTGTGCTTCAGCCCCAAATCCAGTCAGTTGCCAAGCTCCACGCACTTTCCTGGCACTCCAGGAAATTTGTAGTAAGCACTCCATAAGTACTAGCTGCTGCTATGATCACCGCCATCAGCAGCACCGCCACCATCACTACCATCACCATCATCCCTCCTTCTTCGAGTTCTCCTCCTCTCTTCCTCTTTCTTCTTTATTAGACATCAAAACGCCTTTGAATATCCATCCCTCTCTTACCTTCTTTTTTTTTTTTTTGAGGAAGATCGGCCCTGAGCTAACATCTACTGCCAATCCTCCTCTTTTTGCTGAGGAAGACTGGCCCTGAGCTAACACCCGTGCCCATCTTCCTCTACTTTGTATGTGGGAAGCCTACCACAGCATGGCTTGCCAAGTGGTGCCACGTCCGCACCTGGGATCTAAACTGGCGAGCCCCAGGCTGCTGAAGCAGAACGTGCACACTTAACCGCTCAGCCACCGGGTTGGCCCCCCTCTCTTGCCTTCTTCGTAGCTTCTGCCTTAACTGGGCCTCGACATCTTTAGCCCGGACTTTTGCAGTGGCCTCCTAACTGGTCGCCTGTCTCTGCTTTTGCCCCTGTCCACTTCCATATCCATCCTGGTGCCACAGTGATCTTTCTAAAGGATTAATATAATTACAACGCTCCTCTATTCAAAATCATTTGAGGGCCTGGCCTACACTGCAGGATAAAATCCTGGTCCCTGCCTCCTGCCCACTCCTCTCTCTCTAGAGCCCAGCTGGCCCTTTGGGCCCTGGTGATGCGGCACGCCTGTCTCTCCTGCAAACGCCTTGCTTGCGGAAGCAAGCCCGTGCTCCTTTGCGTCTGCAGACCCTTCTGCTGGAGCTGCTTTCCAGTTCTCACCTTCCCGTATGGCTCTAGCCTCTTTGACCTTGAACTCCTCCCTCGGCTGCCTCAGTCCATCATTCCAGCTCTCCCCCACCTCTCTGATTGCTCTTTCACTGGTTTCAGCCCCTGAGTGTTGTTCTGCGGGATTCGCTCCTCGTCCACTTTTTCTACTCTCTCCACATCCGCTCTTACTTGGTGGTCTTATCTGGACCCATGGCTCCTGTGATCGCCAGGGTGTGGATAACTCCCAAGCCCATCTCACTGAGAGTTGTGGAGTTCCTAACGCGCTCTGCTGGCTCCCTCCTGGACAGCACTCTCTGGGCATCTCTGCCTCACCGTGGCCGAACATGCTGATCTCCTCTCTGTGGGTCCTGCCCCATCCCCAACCCCAACCCCACCCCTGCTCTTGATTCCTTAATTCTGTTAAAAGAGACTTTCTTGTTATAATACCCAAGGCCCAACCCTTAAAGCCACTTTTGACCAATGCCCCTCACACCCTTTGTACCTAATGCTCTGAAATGATCCATAAACCATCATTTAAAGGGCCACAAGCTGTGCTCCTGGGAGTTCAAAAGCTAAGAATCTTCTTTGGTTCTTTGCATTTCGGCTATGCCTTGCCTTTTCCAGCCACAAAGAGGCCAAAGTTTGTGGTTCTTTGTTGGTTTTTCCTTTGAGAGGGATGAAGTTGGGTGAAGAAGTACATAAACTGATTTTACAACTTACTGTTTTGTGAAACTCATGTGGTTAAACTGCACACTTTAAATATCACGTGATACAAGGCCAGTGGAGTTGCCAGGGCCCTGAGCGTCCTCCTTCCCCCACGTTTTTACTGCCTCCATCCTGGTTCAGCCCCTTATTACTTCCGGCCTACACCATCGCAATAGCCCCCCTGACTTCCCACCTGATCTCTCTTTTATTCCCACGTTCAATTTCTCTCCCTTCTGCTCTCGGTAATTTATCATTTCTATTGGACCAACCCTCCCTAAAATAACAACTACAAACTCTGGCCAGAATAAAGACTTCCTACAGGCATTGGAAAGTAAGCAAAAGCGGGCAGATATTGGAGAAAGGAGGAAGGAAATGACACTGGGAGAATGTCCCCCTTTTTTTGTCTTTTAGCCTGAAAGCAGGCCTCTCGTCTATACCGTATGAGATGGCTGAAACCTAGGCAGCACCTCTGTAATCTTACTGGCTTGAATAAGCAGAAGAGGGAGTCAGGGCAGTCACAGCAGCTGGAAAGCGAGGGGAGAAACCGCAGACCAGAGAGGTCCACAGATGGGTGCAAAAAGATAAACGATGCAAACTATAAGAAGGCTGGGGTTGCCATATAATAGCAGATAAAATAGTCTTCCCTACAAAGAGTATGACTAGAGATAAAAAAGGACATTTCATCATGATGAAAGGGTCAATTTATCAGGAGGCCGTAACGATCGTAGACGTGTATGTGTCTGAGCATGGAGTTTCAATTACACACAAAATTAAAGGGGCACAAAGACAAATCTACGATCTTCCCTGGAGATTTTAATACTCTCAGCAATTAAAAGAACAACAGACCTCCCCCAAAGCAGGAAAGAAATAGAAGATCTGAACAACACTATTAGTCCCCTTTATCTAATCGATATTTATAGAGCACTCCACCAACACCTGCAAGATACACATTCTTGTCAAGTGCACATGGAACGTTCACCAAGATAGGCCATATGCTGGGCCATAAAGCAAGTCCCCGTAAGTTTATAAGGACTGAAATCATACAGAGTGTGTTCTCTCACCACGAACTGAGTCAAATCGGAAATCAATAACAATGAAATATTTCGTAAAACCCCAAATATTTTCCCAAATGTAGTTGTGATAAGGACTCTCCCAACTCAGTAATCTCTAATTGCCTCCTCCGATTACTGAAATAAACAAAAATTCCTCCATCCATCACCGCGGAGCTCGTCAGCACGGCCCCGCCTGTCTTCTCAGGGTTACCTCCCATGGTTCCTCTCCCTCGGTGGTTCTCAAACTTCAGGGTGAGTAAGAAGCACTAAAATTCAGGTCCCAGGGGTGCAACCGTAGAATCTGATTAAGTAGATTGGAAGGGGCCCCAGAACCTGCATTTTCTTTTTCTTTTTAAACTTTTTTGTTTTTTGAGGAAGATTAGTCCTGGGCTAACATCTGCTGCCAATTCTCCTCTTTTTGCTGAGGAAGACTGGCCCTGAGCTAACATCCGTGCCCATCTTCTTCTACTTTATATGTGGGACGCCTACCACAGCATGGCTTGCCACGCGGTGCCATGTCCGCATCCGGGATCTGAACCGGTGAACCTGGGCCACCGAAGCAGAACGTGCACACTTAACTGCTGCGCCACCGGGCCGGCCCTGAACCTGCATTTCGACAACAGCTACAGGAGATTCTGATGGTGTTGGTTTGGAACCAAGTTTTGAGAAACTGCTCTACATGTCCCTGTGCTCCAGCCAAACTGGGCAGTTTTGTGCTTTCTGACAATGTCCTAAGTTTTCCTGCTTTTCTCTTTGATCGTGGTGGGATTGTGTAAGCCGGGAGGGGGGAGGGGGCGGGGGGGGAGGCAAATGTGGGCTTTGAACAGAGCTGAATTTGAATCCTGACTATACTATTTGCTGAACAATCTTGAGCAAGTGACTTAACCTCTCTGAGCCTCTGTTTTCTCATCTGGAAAATGGAGGTAATAGTGCCTACCTCACGGTGAGAATTAAATGACATAATATGCATATCTAGATACCTGGCATAGTGGAAATTGGTATTGGCACCAGAAAGTTTTCTGGAAGTCTTTCTAGATCTCTCTAAGTTGACATCTCCTCTCTCTCATCCCCCTGCTCAGCCCCACACAATAACCTTATGTCCCTCTACCTGTAGCTGTTTGAATTCTTGTTTTAATTCCTCCCACACGCACTAGATTATAAACTCCTTGAGTGCAGGAGGAGTCATTCAGTGGAATTATGGATTAGTGGCACATGCTGGGGGAAAACACCGCATATTTTGTGAATACAAAAAGAAATAACTTGTATATCATTTGACAGTTTATGCCCTTGCCTTCCATCTTTCATTATTACTGATCTTAAGACACTGCCTCTATCCAGTTTCCAATAATAGTGGGGAACCAGCAAAAAGAACCACAGTGGTAGAAACTAATCGTAGCATTTTCTAAAGTGGACACTTTAGGATTTTAATAGAGGTTGTTTCCCAGGATGTTAGAAGGCATTAGGCAAAAAATAAAGTAAAAAAAAAAAAGGAAAAAAGATAAATATAATGCAAAACAAAAGGAGTTTCTCTGGTCAAATAAATTTCAGAGAAGTTGGGCCAAACAGGTTAAACTGGAGTCTCGGCTTTGCAGGACTTGTCAGGGACTTTAGCATGTTATGTGCGTGTGAATCGACAAGAGGGAGGCTGTGGATGTGTTTTGTGGAATGCTGACTTATATAACACAGCTCCGTTTGACTTAAAGCAATGCCACTCTAACTGAGAGGGACACGGTTTTCCCAGGCCGGGAAGGACCGGGGCGGCACATGTACTTACCATTTGGTAGGTCTGGTTGACGTGGAGCTCTAAGCGGTAGAAGAGATCTTTGAAGATGTCCTCCAGGGTCAGCCGGCGGCCGTCCCCTGTGAGGATGGGCGTGGAGGTGGGATGGATAATCATCTGGATGGATCTCACCTTGGGGATACAGGTCACATCAGGTGGTTTGATGGTAGCTGGAAAAAGAGAGAGAGAAAAGAGAAGAGAAAAAGTCAGAATCAGCCAGTAATGTCCCAGGCTGCCCTGGGCTGGGAGGAATGACTGCTTCTGCTCTCCTCCCACCGGACCCCAGCTACGCTTCTGAAAGCATCAGCTAAGCCAGCAGTGAGAAGAGGACAGTTCTGCAAGAACTGGTGTTTGGCTTGAAGGCTGCCAAAGGGATGACTGAGGGTCGGTGGGAAGAGCCAGGGAGAGGGGCACCAGCCCCCTATGTGGATCAGGCTCTTGCCCCAGCCCCTCCACATGCCCACTTGAGTCTGCCCGGAGCACCCTTCCCCTGGTCTATCAGCAATGGCAGCTTTGGGGACTGACGGTTCAACCACATATCCTAAACACTGTTTGGGCACCCATTGTTATTGACTCAGCCTCAAAGGCCACGCCTAAGACTTCAGTCTCTCTCGAGATGGAATTTTCCAAATAACTAAATGACCTTTACTGGTTTACAGACCCCTTTGGGAATTTGATAAATGCTATGGATCTTTTATTTCTTTTTAAAGGTTTTATTTTTCCTTTTCCTTCCCAAAGCCCCCTGGTACATAGTTGTATGTTTTTAGTTGTGGGTCCTTCTAGTTGTGGCATGTGGGACGCCGCCTCAGCATGGCTTGATGAGCAGTGCCATGTCCGCGCCCAGGATTTGAACCGGCGAAACCCTGGGCAGCCGAAGCAGAGCGCGCGAACTTAACCACTCGGCCACCGGGCCGGCCCCAATGCTGTGGATCTTGTCTCCCCGAAAATGTACATGTATAGAAATCCTGCACCCAATTTCAGGGATTCATGAACCCCACTTCTGCTGAAGCTAATTTATAAAAATCCCTCAAGGGTCCATTGACCTCCAACATTAAAAACAGCTTAGCTAGCAGACTGCTCACCGTCATGTTCTTTATAAAATTGAAGAACTGAGTTAAATGCCCTCAAAAAGGGAAGGAGGGAGGTAAATCAGAGTGCCCCCACAGAACGGATCATCTTGCAGCCACGAAATATCACGTTGTGGAAAAATATTTACTGACACAGGCAAATGTTCAGAGAGACAACCAACCAGATTACAAGAGTAGACACAGTTGCTAGTCTCTGCAGTTATGTTTACTGTTCAGGTTATTCTGGGCTCCTTTTATTTTTCTTTGTGTATTTCTGTATTTTCCAAATTTTCTATAATAAACATGTATTAATGGACAAGCCAAGAAAAAAATAATCTGTTTAATTTCATTTTTTTGTTTTCTCAAAAAACCATGTGGCTTTTAAGTCAATTGGTGAACGTCACCACCTGCTTAACTTGGGTGGGGAGTTCGGCAGCTCATATTCGTTCATTCATCCATTATGTATGGAGCATCTCCCACGTGCCAGGCACTATGCTAGGGGCTGGGAACATGGTGGGTTCTACACCCACACACGCCGTCGTGGAGCTAATGTGTCAGAGGGGGAGGCAGCTGATACATGTGTATGCAAACACCATAATCGCAGATTGTGATATGAGCTGTGAAGACAATGAAGAGTTTATTATGACAGAAAATAACAGGTGGTGGCCTAGTGAAATCGGGTTGTCAGGGCTGGGAGTGGGGACGCTCACTTAGGAGGTGACACCAAAACCGAGACCAAGACTATGGATTGGAAGAGTCAAGGCGGGACTGGGGGGACGGAGTTCGAGGCCTTGGTTGTAGTTGAGAGGCAAGATGAAGGTGGTCTCAACCAGGGAGATGGGGATAGAGATGGAGAAAGACGAACAACCTCACAGGGATGCTCTGTAAAAGTCACAGCCCTGACTGCCCTCCCATCCCCCCACAGTCCCTTCTGGGCCATCCCCGGAAATAAGAGCGGCTCCTACTCACTGTGTTGCAGCGAACTGAAGCGGTCGGTCATCTTGGTGGCTGACCGGCCCCCTGCGCTGGTGGCGGTCACCCTGGCGTAATAGAGCTCTGTGACGTTGCCGGTCTCCACGGTCAGGTTGCAGGATTTCCGGGTGATCTGCTGGCAGCCCTCCTTTGCCAGCCACTCTCTCTCTCCGTACCTGCAGGTGAGGAAGGGGACGGAGCGCCCCTTTATTGAGCAGGCCTGGCACTGGGCCTGCGGCTTATTAATAACGATAACGATAGCTAATATTTACTCAGCACGTTCTGTGGCCCAAGCCCTTTGTGTGGGCGATCTGTTAGTCCTCACCATGATCTGTGATGCTCAGACATTATCCTCCCTCCTATTCAAACAGGGAAGCTCAGGCTTAGAAGTAGAATTTGCCCAGGGGTTTGAAGCACGCCTGTGGGGAACCAGGATTTGAACCCAGCCAGTCTGAGTCCACGTTCTGGGCCTGTCATCACCACAACCCTTTGAGGTGGGCATTGTTATCCCCATTTTACAGATAAGGGGACTGAGGCTCAGAGAGGGAAAGTGACTAGACACAGGACGAAGTGGCAGGACCAGGGATGGAACCCAGGTTTGCAGACTCCTGAGCCCATGCCAGCCCTACTTGCTGCAAGGGAGGGGAATGGGGGCATGGGCCTGAGGCGGTGGGCACAACTTTCTGTTGACCTATGTTCACCAATAATAATAAAACAATTATCAGTAGCTTATAATTTGCCAGGCACAAGTGCTAATGACCACCTTATTTAATCTACCTAACAGCCCTATGATGAAAGTACTATCGCTATTTTTAGGTTACAGATGGGGAAACTGAGGCCTGGTGAGGTTACCCAACTGCCCAAAGTTATATAGGCGAGAGCTGGAGTTCAAGCCAGGGCTGTCTGACGCCAGAGCCTGCACTTTTATCCATGATTTTCTCCTCCCTCCGCAAAAAACATACAGGAGCAAAGCTATAGCTGAGTAGGAGTGGGGAGCTGTGTAACACCAATCCAGGTGGGGGCTGTGGGGACTCATGGAAGGGGGCGATTTTCTTGGAGGGGTTGGTTCCAGAGCAGAGTCGAAAGAGGTCATGCTGGGAGGGAAGCCTACGTCTTGTACTCGACACTGTAGACCGTGTCTGGGGCGCTCTCCAGCCCGCTGTCCCACGTCAGGATGTTTTCAAAGTTGCTGGACTGGAATTTGACGTGCTGAAGAAGATCCAAGGTGTCCTCAGCAATGTCACCTGCGGGAAGTGGGAGCACTGTGAGCCGGTGGGCTCGTGGGCCCTGCCCCCCAGCCTCCTAACAGACTGTCCAGTGAGGGAGAGTGAGTGGTAGTACCCACTCACGAAAGCCTGGGTCCACCACCCATCGCTGCTCTCCGGCCTGCTTATTTTTCTTTCCATTGAGCTATGATTCACATTCCACAAAATTCACCATTTTAAAGTGTACAATTCAGTGGTTTCTCAGCATATTCACAAAGTTGTGCAACTGTGACCACTTTCTAATTCCAGAATGTTTTCATCACCCGAAAAAGAAACCCTGTGTCCACAGGCAGTCACTTTCTATTCCTCCCCCAGCCCTGGGAAACCACTACTCTGCTTTCTGTCTCCATGGATCTGCCTATTTGGACTTTTCACACAGAGTTACACAATATGTGGCCTTTTCTCTGTCTGACTGCTTTCATGTAGCATCATGTTTTCAAGGTTCATCCATATTGTGGCTCGAATCAACACTCATTTCCTTTTTAAGGATGAATAATATTCCATTATGTGGCTATACCACGTTTAATTTATCCATTCCTTGGTTGATGGACATCTGGGTTGTTTCCACTCTTCAGCTATTATGAATAATGCTGCTGTGAACATTTGTGTACCAGTTTTTAAGTGGACATATGTTTTCCATTCTCTTGGGTGTACAGCTGGGAGTGGACTGTCTGGGTCATATGCTGATTCTATGTTTAACTATTTGAAGAACTAACAAACTGTTTTCCAAAGTGGCTGCACCATCTTACAGGCCCACAGCAATGTCTGAGTGGTCCAGTGATCCCGCCTCCTTGCCAATACTCGTTATCGTCTCTCACTCACCTCTTAACGCCACCTGAAGTTGGTGTTTTAGAGAGAGTGGCACCGTATTTTAGAGAGAGTCAGCTCAGATGTCTAAGCAGTAACTTGGCCAGAGTCAATAACTTCAAACAAGGGTGGAGAAGATGTCTGTGAATTCCTGCCTCTCTGCTGGCGGAACCCATCCCTGCCCACCCACCCCGTGCCTTCTCAGGAAGGCGGAGGCACCTGGCAGCTCTGTGGACTTCGTAGTGCGGACGGATGCTGACTGAGGCCATATACGGGCAGGGCGGCCTTGCTGTTAAAGCTATTAGAACTTTAATTTCTTCGTCTCTAAAATGGGAGTGATTTGACTTACTAAATACAAATAATAACACCACCGGCAGCTGACGTGTATGAAATGGACCTCAAATGCACAGGGACACAGGGCTCTTACTTCATTAAAGCCTCCTGAAGACCTGATGAGGCAGCTACTATCATTATCTCCATTTTGTGGGTGATAAAACTGAGGCTCAGAGAAGGTTATTTGCCCAGTATCACTGTTAGGGAGTGACAGAGCCTACACTATCCATCGCAGTGCTGGACTGGTTGTGGGGTGGATGCAACAGGCAACGTCTATGAGAGCCTTTAGCACGTAGGAAGTCCTTATATGTGTGTGTTGAGTGCGAGGACAGGGGATCTGGGAAAGCAAGAGACTCACGGTATAGGGAGGGGTCTGTCCTGTTTACTCTTTCTTCCGCCTGGGGAGTTTCGGTGGCCTGAGCCCCTGATAATAGGCCCAGCGAAGGGAGGAGAGAGGAGAGGAGAAGCTGGCCCTGAAGAGTTCACAGCCACCTCTTCCAGCCTAGGCCTCTGCCAAGTCTACTGTTGGTTATGTCAAGGAAAGGGTAGTAAAGGCCAGAGGCCGAGGAAGGGGACTACGGAGGGGCTGCTGCCTCTGAAGCGATCTTCATCGGAAATAAGAGCTTTTGACTTGTAAAACGCTCCCCTCAGCCCTCCAAGCTAGGTCTGTGGAGAGGAAGAGGGTGCAGGAAAATGGCGGCCAGAGCCAGCAGTGGCTCTGAGCATGCTCAGAAGGGTCTGGTTGGCTGGGGCGGGAAGTAAACAACTGCAGATGCAGTTGAGTGGAGGCCTGGAGGCCTTGTGTATATGTGTGCCTTTGATGTGTGTGTGCTCCTCCTGGACATGACCGTGACCACCAGCAGCCCAAGCTGTGAGGCAGTGGATAGCTGCTTATTCCCCTGCTCCGAGTGTGCATGCAGTGTTTCTGCAAGAGGGGCCCACAGGCTTGGAGAGGCACCTGTGGGGGTGGGGAACACTGTTAGGACAGTCCACCCTGCTGTGCACCCACTGGCGAAATCTAAGGCTGCACTCCTCTCTGACTCTGGGTTGGTCAGCCCTAGAAGCTGCAGAGATATTTGTCTTCTAGGATTCCTGGAGCCCCCAGCATGGGGTCTTGGGGACTGCCAGGGTCTTACGGCATCTACTCAGTGTGATGGCTATGCTGCTGAGCCCCAAGGTGTGGTTGACATCTTGTCTGAATCTGAATGAGGGCAGCATTGGGGGCAGTTCTGGAGGGAGGATCCTGGATTCAAGGCTGGGTCTTAAATTGAGGGAAGGAGTCCACGTGGGGTCAGAAAGTCATGGGGGCTTCGGGCAGGGGGTCAAGGGCAGGAGAGAGAGAGGGTGGGATTTGAGAGAGGGCCAGGGTCTGTCTGGGGGTGGGCTTAGCTTCTCCTAGTGGTAGGTTAGGGTCTGCAGTGGGAAGGTTGCTGGTTGGGGGTCAGTATCCTGGGCAGGCTATGTGGATCGGGGTGAGGCTGAGGCTGGGACATGCTCAGGAGGGAAAGGGCCCAGGTCAGGTGGAGGTTGGCACCACTTTCCAGGAAGGAGCTGAAACTGGCTTCCTGAACTGGGGTGCACAGACCTTGGCTGGTCCCCCTCTTTTAGGAGGTGTTGAGGGCTAACAAGATCTCCCCTCTCCTCCCACCGTATTTGATCCTTTTCCTCCTCAAAACCATCGTTCCTCAGCCCGTGTCATTTCTGCACGTCCCAGATGAACGTCTACACTGTGAAATCCTGAGGAGACCCATGCTGTCCAGAGACCAACAGACCGACAGATTCGATAAAAGGAAGTTTTCCTACTTGCATGAAAAAGCAATTCTGTGTCAACCAGTTGAGAAGCTAAGGAAAAACAAACACACAGAAACAACTCGACATGCTCATCAATCAGCCTAGGCATGGTGGGATGGGGAACTGGGTCCCCTGAGGGAGATTAAAGACTTGTAGCCGTCTTTCAAGGGCTGTTTCCTGTGGGTCCCTCATCTTAAAGGGTCAGGAGCCTCCAAGACTCTCAACCGGAATGAGTGGGGGTCTAAAGGAACATATTTTGGGGTCTCTTGGGGACACATCAAGTCTCCTGAGCTTCTCACGAGCCCAGTGTGGAGTGGAGGGCCTAGTGTGATGCTAGAAGTGCCCAGGAAGCAGCTGGAAACACTGTGGATCCAGTCAGCACTGGCTGGGGACGTGAGTACAGGCGACCGGGATGCTCTGGGGCTTCATGGGCCTCATTCTGCACGTGAGCTAGAAAGGGCCTTGTAGAGGCCATCTCTCCTCCTCTTCAGTCAGGACTATGCTTTCACTTCTCGAGAAAGCTGCCTGAATTTTATTAAATTTCTCAGGGAGCAGAGACACGATCTAGGATCTCACGTGTCTGTCTGAAATTTCTCCTTAACGGTGGATCAACAAAATCCACTTTGTTGGATTTGAAAATGGTGCCCTTTAGTCCTGTTTTCAAAAGGACCCTGGTGTTTTAGGACCTATGAATGCAGCAGACCTGGCCACTGTGGGAGAAAATGCTCTTTTAGATCTAGCAAGAGGGGCTGGAAGAGGCCCCTGGAGCGGCGTGAAGGGAGTCAAGGGCCAGACTCAAGCTTTATCCATCCGGTCCCTCCCCTGCCTCCCCTTGTCAGGTCAGTGCCAGCCAGAAGCAGAGAATGGATGGCACAACTTCTACCAGAACATTCTGAGGATCAAAGGATGCCGGCTTCCCTCAAGCCAGTTCTTTATCTTCTGCGGCAGGGGATCCAGCACCCCCTGTTCAGACAGCTGGCTGCCTCCCTGAGTCTTGAGGTCAGTTGAGTCTCTGGAAGAACCCAGGGTCTGAGGGAGACCCTCTCATCCTCCCCCATAACCTGAGTTGGCATCCACTTCTCCAAGGAAACTCGGCACCCAGTTCAGCCCTTAGCAGAGGAGAAACTGAAACTGCCTGTCCTGAGGCTGGGTGGGGTGTGGGGGAGACAACCCTGATCATGGGCCCCTGGGGTGGGAAGGAGTCTGACCACAGGGTGTTGGGGCACTCACCGACCAGGGATCCCACAGCCAGGATGGTCAGTAGCATCCTCATCGGGCCGGGCACAGAGCCCTCTTTGGGCCTCCACTGTGGGCCGAGCACCGAGGGAGGGCTGGGAAGCTTTGCCGCCTTGGCAGCTGGCTCCACCCGGGCACGGGGGCGGGGAAAGAAGGGGAGGGTGGGACCAGAGCAGTGGAGAGTGGGGTACAAAGGTGCCTGGCCTACGTGCTTTGAAATTCCAGGGCCTGGGCGGGAACCGAGGGAGTTCCCTTCCTAGTTGCAGAAAACAGCCACAGTGACAGGTCGGCTTGTTTATCTGGTCTGGCAGCTGATTCATCTTAAGACTCTTTAGTGGTTTATCAGGGAACCGAGAGGCAGAAAAGGCAAAAATCATCCATGATGTACAGCCTTATCAGAGAGCAGTTTGGCACCGTGTATCAAAAGCCTGAAACACGTGCATATCTTTTGCCCCAGTGATTCTGTTCTCAGGGATTTACCCTGAGGAAAATAACTGGACAAGGGAGCAGAAAATACATTCCAGAATGTTCCTTGTGGCAAAGGAAAAGCTATGACTCCTTGGCTTCGTTCTGGCAGGAGCACATATAGGATGCTGCTGCCCCTCTTTGTGCCCCGTATCAAAGCAGGTCCCCCAGCCTGGATGATGGGCTTGGGGATAGCTGTCCTCCTAGACAGTCTGAGAAGCCCAGGCACCCTGACCTTGAGCCTTTGGAGTCTGGGACCTGCAAAAGGTTAGGAAAAAACAGATCCGAAACGTTAGTGACTCTACTGTGCTAGAGATGGGGAGTAAAATTCATGAATGGACCTTTGGTTTAGGACTGTGTAGATTCAAACTGCTCACCCGGTATACTGCCCTACAGAGCTGTATCCACAGGGACTATTGTGAAATCCACTGGGATGGGTGTTTAGGGAATTATTTTCTCCTTGCTGGGCCTCAGAGAAGGTTGAAGGAGCCTGAACTCTGGTTAGGGTGGACACAATCAAAGCCCTCTGCCCCTGGGGAGAGTTTGGCTGGTCCCAGTCACACAACGGCAGGCTGAGCCTGATAGCAGGAGAGCTGGCTAAGGGACCCGATTGGGTCTAGCTTTCAGATGTAGTAGGCCGTGATATCCAGAGAGCTGTATTCAAGTTGTTCTTTTCTATGTTGTAATTGTTTTCCATCAGCCCTGAGTCTTTGGCCAGGTTTGTTTGACAAAGCAGTCGAATTTGAGCTATGGTTTGAGGGATTAAGGTACGGCTTGGGCCGGTCATTTCCTGTAATTGCAGGAAATTATGTTTCTCAGACTCCTTTGTTAACTGCTTCTTGATGGGTTCACCCAACGGGAGGCACTGGAGGAAGCCAGGAGAGCGGAGGAGAGAAGTCGGGGTAGTCCTACCCCTCTTTCTCTGCCCTGAGTGGCACCCCAGCAATGGCTGTGTGTCCTTTGGAGCTCCAGTTCCCTCCGGCCAGGCAGCCACCACCATCTTTCTGTCAGGTGGCCAGCTCCTGGGCTCTGGTAACAACGTCCCCGCACCCCGCCATTTTTCCCTTTAACTCGAAGGATGAGGCAACTTTTTGCTGTGGCCCATCTCTGGGCTGCCTCCAGGTCCCTGAATGGATTCTCAGCTCTTCCATCACCCGGGTAACCAACCCCTTTGTATGAAACTCCTTTGGTTTGAAAGCCTCGAGAGGTTTCTGTGCTCCTGAATGGACCATGATGGATACGGGGCCTTTGATAACTTTAGGGACAAGGTGGTGTGGAGAGATCATGGGCAGAGAAACAGGTCACAAAATGGCGAGAAGTGACCTGTAGGGGGAAGAGCAATCTGGAGCAATCTTGGCTGGCTGTCCGAGAGGAAGTTAGTTCCGTGGAACGGGAAGCCTTCTTTGGCCACTCCGAGAACACCTGGGGGAGAGAGCTGGATGGAAGAAGAAGACTCCCCATAGCTGTGAGAGCCTCTGGTTATGTGGGAATTAACGGGAAGGAACCTGCCTGGATTGTTAAGGAACTGGGAACATCCAGACTTCATTTCTAATAGTGAAAAAAAAGAGAACAGCTTTCATGTCCAACAACATGAGTTTGCTTAAATGAATAACAGTCTGTCCACCCGATGCAAGATGAATGCAGCCTTCCAAATGATGCTGGAGAAAAGAGATTTGTGGCCTGGCAAAGATTCTCTATATTTTGCCAAATGAAAAGAAGCATGGCATAAACTATGTCTAGTACGAGCCTGGTTAAAACACATTCATACACATGCAGAGAAAAAAGTCTTGAAGGATGTAATTATAATGCGAAAATATTAATGGAGTTATCCCTGGGTGGCAATACAATTACAGGTGGTTTTTATTTTCCTTCCATTGCTCATCTGTACTTTCTTCTCTCTCTCTTTCTCTCTCTTTTCTTTTTTTGGTGAGACAGATTGTCGCTGAGCTAACATCTGTGCCAGTTTTCCTCTATTTTATAAGTGGGACCCCATCTCAGCATGGCTTAATGAGCAGTGTGAAAGTCCACGCCTGGGATCTGAACCTGTGAACCCTGGGCTGCTGAAGTGGAGCACATGAACCCAACCGCTACACCGCCGGGCTGGCCCCACATCTGGACTTTCTACAGCTTTTATAGGAAATATATTATTTTACATTAAGGAAACGCAAGGTTACTGAACAAAACAAATAGGCATTAAAGAAGAGTCTTTGTCTGGGCTGTACCCCGTCCTCGAATGCCGTCTCCTCTCCCTTAGCTAAATTCCCTCTTCTTCAAAGCCGTCTGGGATGATTTCTCCTCCTGCAAGATGCTCATGACAGCTCCAGCTCACCGCAGTCTTAATTTAAAAATCCTTCTAGAGCTCCCGTCTGCTGCGCATCGGGCATCGTCCAATATTATTCTTCAGCTGTGCTCATGTTGAAGACTGGAAAGGAGCAACTCAGGCCAGGCGGAGGTGAGACACCAGCAGCATCTTCAAATGTCGGAGGGCTGTTGCATGAGAAGGATCTCTCCGCCTTCTGTAACTACCTCTAAACAGGAAAACCGGGGTGCAGAGAGGGGACATCTTAGGGAGGCAAATTTCTTCTGATTTAAGGAAATAGCTCTCGCTACAATGGGGAGGCTGACGTTAGGATGCGCTGCTCTTGGTTACTGGGGGGATTTGGTGAGTGGTTGTGACCACTGGTAGCTGTTTGCTAGACAATCGCATTCTCTGGTCTGTAAAATCCAATGGTCCTTGTCTCCCCAGCGAGGCAGAAAACGTTCAGAGCAAAGAGCAGCCCTTGCATTTCTCTGTTCTCTCCACGTGACTGAATAGAGAGCAATTATCCAACACTGACTTATACAGAATTGGCCTTCACAGCAGCAGAGTCACCCTGCCGATTCCCTCTGGCTCAGACTGCCAGGAAAACGCACTTCTTTTCTCTCTGATAAATTTCTCTGATGCACCTTGTGTTGTCTTGCCTCTGAGCCTTTGTCCAGGCTGCACCCGGCGCCCGGAACATGCTTTCCACTCCCTTTTCCTGTCTGATTCCTGTTCATTTTTCAGATCTCTTCTCAAATTCACTTCCTCCAGGAAGCTTCCCTATGTGAGCCGCTCATGGGGTTGGGTTAGGAGCCCCAGCTCTGTGCTCCGGTGGCCCCTGAATCTGCCCCATCCTAGTGTGTATCGCACCATGTTATTTGTTTCGCCCCATTGCTGACTCCGGGGCCAAGGCGTGTAACCTGCTCTTTTTGATATCTCAGTGTCCAGCATGAGTTGGCATAGAGCGAGTACCTAGTAATATTTGCTGAGTGAATGAGTGTGCTGGGGGGAGCTGGCCAGGGCTTCAACACTGCCCGTGGGACATTCCTAAGCTGCAGAAAAAGCATATCCTAAAATGACAAATACTTAGGAATGTGAGCTGCTCCTGTCCCTTCTTTCAACACCCAGGGATGCGGGAACCTGTTCTGCAGAAGCATGAACATCAAAAGGCAGTGGGGTGTACTTTGGAGGGGAGAGGTTGGTGACACAGCAGTGAGAGAGCCTGAAGGGGGGGGGGGTCCCTGGCCCTTCCTGGACAGGAGGAGCAAGGAGCAAAGCTTTGGCAACCCACCCTGGACCCTCTTCTTAGAGAAAAGCCTGGGAATCAGACCCCCTCTGAGTCCATCTGGCTCTAAGCCTGGGCTGTGTCAATCAGGGACATTGACTCAGATGTCCCATGTAGGGAGGCTGGGTCTGGTCCCAATCCTGCACCTGACTCCAGGTGACCTCGAGTAGTCTTGTCCCTTCTCTGGGCCTCAGTTTCTCTGTCTGTACAGGAGTCGTGGTCTAGAAGGCCTCCAAGGGCCCTTGGAGCTCAAGTGGCCTTTGCATCCATGTCACTTTGGGGTTGGAAACCTCCCCTGACATCGCAGAATTCCCTTCAAGGCAATGGTTGGTGACACAAGCACAAATTCAGCTCAGCACTTATTCCACTCTGCCTACAATTTCAGCTCCCTCTCAGGGTAAGGAGTTGCTGAAGCGTGTTACACGCTTCTAAGACCATCCTTCTTAAAAATATTAAGAAGATCCTGTGTCTCACGCCAGGATTGAGGGAACAGTTTCATATGGCCCCTGGACACCAAGCAGTGAACAGAATATGGGCTTTGGGCACAGACCCGGCTTCGAATCCCGGCTCTGCCACTTGCCCACAGTGTGCAGTTCGCTTCATCTCTCACCCTCAGCTTCCTCATCTACAAGAGGGAAATATTAGTCTCTACTCAGTACTGCTGGGTGAATTCAAGGAGTCGATGTCTCTGGACAGTTTCTGAGGAGGAGACCTCCTGCACTGAGTCTCCTCTGTTAAGAGATGAGGAACCCAGGACCAAGTGAGTTTCCTTAAAAACTTTTGCGAGAACCCAGACTCCTGGGTGTGCAGGCGTGGGGGTGCAGGAGGGGGCGATGAGGGCAGTGACAAGTGTTCCCTTAGGTTATGCTGTGCAAGAACTCACCTTGGAGGCCTGCAAGGGGCCTCCCACCACCTGCTGATGGTTTTTCCCACCAGGACGGTGTACTCTGAGGTGTTCCTGCCTCAGGACCCCCAGCTTCTCCTCCCAACTCACAACTAACAGTAAAGGGGAAAAAAAGACTTCATCATTTATAAAAGCTGTCACACCTCTGTACGCTGTATCATCACATGCCGAGAGGTGGGGCTCCCCGGGCTGGAACAGGTCCTGGTGCCAACCAGTGTTTCTGGAGTAATTGACTCATGGAACTGACTCACTCATTTAGATACAGATATACCTTCTGGTCTGTTTTTTTTTTTTTTTTTTTTTTTAACCCTTGAAACTCTCATCACTTTAGTCCCATTTTGTGCACTCAGGAATGAGCTCAAGGAAACTGTAAGCAAGCAGCCGTTGACCAAGTGCTAACTCATACGGAAAACAGCAAGTTACCATTGGGGGATTAAGGTACTGGTTTGTCCCCCACTTCTGTCTCCTCTCTTGCCATCTCACTCACGGAGCAGGACTGATCCCCCTTCTGAGAAGATGCTGGGTTGAGGGAGGATGATCATCTGCATGGGACAGGAATTTGGGATCTGGGATAGAGTCTAATGCAAGATCTCCAGCCACCTTACACGTAAGTCAGCTGCAGCCAGCCCCTTACTGACTCCGATTCATACAATTCACTCACCCATCCATTCATTCACTTGTTTAAGACCAAAACTCGCATGCTGTGCCAGGTGCTGGTGCCAGGAGGAAAAGGGTCCCTTCCCTAAAGGAGCTCTCAGGACATAACATCCATTGCCCCAACTCTTTCTCTCCGAGCTGCCCTTAGCTCCGATCAGGTAAGAACCCTTGCAATCCTGCAGCCCTGCTATCCCACCACTGTCCAGAAGGTGGCAGCAAACAGGCCAAGAAAGGCTCAAAAGGTGACCAGTCGCGGGAGGCAGGCTGGGAGATGGCTGGGAGTCACCTGGGGATGAAGTTCTGCCCAGTTTTTTGGAAAGGACCTACCGCACATCCATTCAAGGGGACAGATGGCCCAACCTGACCACCAGCTGCAATGTGCACGCAATGTGCATTGACAAGGATATTTGGTTCCAAGCAACAAAAGGCCCTGGGAGATGGCTTAAAAAACCAGGACGCAGGAAAGCCGAGGCGATGGCTGCAGCTGGGCCTCAGGAGTGGACCAGAATCAGGGTTTATCACTTCTCATCTTGGCAGCTCATGTGGTGGCCCCATTCTGCATACCGGGCTTTCCCATTCCTCAGAGTGGGAAAACAGGGCCATAGCAGGTTGGAACACAACCTGTTGCAGCCAGCCAGGAAGACAGGAATTCCGGGGAAAGGAACTTGGTGAATCAGCTCAGCTTGGGTCTAGCACCTGCCCTGGCACCAGGAAACGATGACAATCTGCAACCACAGGGCTGGGCCATTACTGTGGGAGAAACCTACCGGAATGAGTTTGGGTGTGCAAGGCCAGGCAAAGAGAATGTTCTGTGTCCTTCCCTGGACCATGGCTGCAATAGGGTGAGCTGCCAGGGTGGTGGGCACAGCTCCGGCCTCACTGTAGCAGGCGATGTGGGTGTCCTATTCCCACCCCCATGGCACTCACCTTTCCTGTACTCAGCTTGGGGGACTCCAACTGCAAGTACCTGCCACTCTGTGGGAGGGAGCGGCCCTCCACCCAGGACAGACTGAGGGAGGAGGTGGGTAAATCCCCCAGCTCCTGCCCCTGGCAGGGGAACAAATCTGGAGGGTCCGACAGCGAACTCCCAAAGCCCCCCAGGGGGACAGGGCCCAGCTGCCCAGAGCAGTAACCGGCTGCCTTCCCTCAGTCTCCCCGCGCTTTCTGGAATCACTGCCCTACTTTATACCCCCACGTCCTGGTCTCTGGATCTGCTGCTGGGAACCCACTCCAAGCCCCTTGTAGTCTCAGCAGCCAGATGAGTGGGGAGGAGCCTTTGAGAAATGAGCACACACTTTTCCATTCAATTCTGCCTTTTTCTCTAAAAATAGAGCTCTTTATTGAAAACAGTCTAGGGTAGATACCAAAAAGAATTAGGGAATTATTTAAATACGATATAAACAAAATTCACAATAAATACAAATATCTAAGAACAACATATAATCTTCTCAGTACTCTGACGACTTACACTGTTGCTCTCGCCTAAGGCAGCACCCATGTTTCCCCCATGGCCTTTAAGGGTGGCCCCGGGGCTCCCGCTCCGCAGTTCCCCAGGCCCCTGTAGGCGAAAGGGGCTTTGTAAACAGTTAGGTATTATATCGATGGCCATGCCCTTTGGTAATGCCTCCCACCGCTTTTCATGAATGACTTAATGACCTTAAAGGAGCTAAAATTTAGAATTCCTAGAGAGCTCAGCTTCTCTCAGAAATGAAACTTTGGAAAAAATGTTTAAAAAAGAAAAGCAAAGTTTAAGAATAAAGTGGTTCCGTCACACAAGCCTGAGAGCACAGCGATGACAGCTTTTAGTTTTTCAAAATTACCTCCAGGAAGCAGCTAGGCTGGGTTCCAGAAAGAACATCAGCCTTGGTCTAGGCATCTTCCGGGGAACTGGCCCTGAGCTGCAGCTCTCCCCAGTTCCAGGGTTTGTCCTGCCTCCCCTGTGCTCAGTGGGTTTGCAAGGCCAGCCAGAGAATGTTCCGTGGAAGGTGTAGAAATGCACACACGTGTGTGTGCATGTGTGCGTGTGTGTGAGGCCCAGCAGTGGTGAAGGCCTCCTGTCAGCTCAGTGCCCCTCAGAAATCCTTGCTGAGACCTCGGTACCGTGTCGACAAGGCCAAGGGCATAAAGGTTGTGCCAGCTGGCCAGAGACCAAAGATCTCACCCTTAAGGATATGCATAGTAAGCCACCATTTCAGCTTCTTTGTCTGAAATAAAGACAGGTGTTCCATTTAAAAAGTGGTTTGCTAACTTTTTCTTTAGCAGCGGAAGAGCCAAAGCACAACCTCATGTGGAAGGCCGCTGGAGTAAATCAGAGCCCGGGGCAACCACTCTGGGGGAAGTCAGGGGGTCCTATAGTCCATGGCTGCCCCTGCAACTGAGAGTTGTCCCCACGAAAGCTGAGGCCTTCTGGGAACATGGTTTGAGAACTCCCAGACCAGACGCCCTCGAGCAGCTTTTCCACATCTTTCATTTAATGCTATACTCTCATACTGGCTTCAAAACACCACAGCTCTGTGAGTAAAACGGATACAAAGATGCTTTTCTCACAAATGGAGAAATGTAAATCCGGCAGATTAAATGGCAGAGCCAAGATTGTTCAGCTCTCCGGCCACACAACTGACAAAAATCTTGGTCCCTGTGGCTGAAAACTCGGCTGGGCTCATCCATACACTGGTGGGTGCAGGTTAACAAACGCGTTGAGAACACCCATCATACCCCCAGGTAAGGACAGCCACCGTTTCCAGAAGACACTGGCTTCTCAGAACTGGAAGGGAAAATGGGATTTCTTTACAACCACAGTCATCAACCAAAGGGTCTCAAGTTCTGTCTGAAACAGGGATGCCAAGCGCAGGAGTCCAATGCCTTGCCAGGTTGCCACCCCACCCCCTGGAAGGTGGACCATTTGGTTCTTTCTTTGCTGGGAAAAAGGAGAGGGACCAGGGTCCCCCTTGGCTGGGCTCTGCCTTCTGAGAGCTTCGTTTCGTGATGGGGAGAGGCAGCGAGGGTGGAAGAAAGGAGGTAGACTAGAAGCGGACAAGCTGAGAGGTCGCCGCTTCCAGTCGCTCTGAGGTTAGGGGTCACAGGTGGCAGACGCCCAGCCATCTCCTCAGAGCCTGGGTGGGTTGGAGAATCCTCCAGCCACGATGCAGAGTGCCAACGACGCAGCAGGCACATGCTATACACATCTCTCTCTTGGAACCCTCATCACACCCCAGGTGGTAGTTACAGATGAGGAAACTGAGGTAGAGAGAAGGTGGCTAACCCAGTGTCGCACAACGAGTAAATGGCAGAGCTGGGACTTGAACCCAGGTCTGTCTGATATTAAAAACTGTGCAATTCCATGACTCAGAGACTGCAGTTTGAATGATGACCACCCTTTCCCTTCCCCTCCCACGCTCTCAGCTAACTGGATTTTCCTTTACCAGGGCCCACACTCAGGAATCAGGAGTCTAAGTATCAAGGGAGGAGGGACCTCAGTGGGTGCTGGAGAAAGGCACGACTCTGATACAGACGTGCCTCCGAATTTCCTTCCCCCAAAGCCAGATGGCCCCTTGTGGTGGCAGCTCTTGATGTCCAGTGTGACTGACCTCACCTGTTTCACACTGTCCAGCGATGACGTTTCCACCTGGCCTATCAGCCCAGGGACAATGGGGTGATCTGACTCCCACCCAGCCTCTGACCTCAGCCCATCCTTGTCTCCATCCGTCTTGGAGCTCAGTCCAAAGCCGGTTGGTCATAGGGTGGGGTGGCTTCTTAATGCTCAACCCAACAGACAAACAGCCTTGAGCTGGGGCTGCACCTCAGCGATGCCGCTCCCAGTCCCTCAGGTCTCGGTGGCATCTTGGGTCCTTGGGAAGCTCGGCAGCACCAGACTCGGTGGGAAGCTGGGCGACAGCTCACCTGGCCATGTAATGCCCCAGTGTACTGCCCCTGACCTCGGTCCTCTGGGAGCCGTCAGCCCCCCAGCTGCCGGCACTGTTGTCCTCAATTTCCGATTCCCTCCCACCCTCTTCTTCCTCCTCCTCCTCCTCCTCGGCGCTGCTGTCCCAGCCGAAGATCAGTGTCCCAAGAGAAACTGGGGGCTCCTCGGGGAGGAGCTTCAGACCTGGTGACGAGGAGCCCCAGCTGGCCCAGGAGAGGTCCTCTCTCAGCGGCTCGGCCAGGGAACCCGAATCCTCAGAGGATTTGGGTCGTGGGAAAGGCTCCTGACACTCGTCCCCACCCGGCCCTTGGCCTGGCCCCTTCTTGGCCAAACAGCCAGAGGACCCAGCCTCATCCCAGGGGGAGGAGCCCCCAGTGCTGGTGCAGCTTCTGTCTGAACAATCACAACCAGACGAGCCTTCAGCCTGGACCAGGAGAGTCCAGGAGCCCCCTGCTTCAGTGGGTTCCAGGATCTGGTGCTCTTGCCCCAGGAAGGAAGGTGGTTCCATGTAAGGCTGGAAGCTGACATTGTCGTCTGTGTCCTCCTCGTCGTCCTCCTCCTGCTCAGCACCGTCCTCTGATCCTGCCTGGACGGTGGCTGGGGCTCTGACTCCAGGGGTCACCCTGACCCTTCTGGTCAGTTCCTTTTGGGGACAGAGGATCAGGTCATCTGGAGACACTGGGTCACTGGGCTGAAAGGTTGGCACTGGGTGTCTGTGTCCAGAAAAGTCCTGATTTGGGGAGGAGAGAAGAACGGAAATTCAGGCTTTCCTGAAATAGGATGGCTCTAATGTGGGTTCCCCCGGAAACACCCTGAGACAAAGATTCAAACGTAAGCAGTTTCTTTGGGAACTGATCCCAGGAAACGCCAGCGAGGGAGTGGAAAAATGCGACAGGAGCGGGGGGGAGCAGCCAATAGAGGGGTGTTATCAGGCGAGTTCCCCCCACAGCAGCTGGAGCTGAACCCTGCCCTGCTGGGGACTCAGGGAGCCCGCAGCGCACACTCCTCAGAGCACATCGGGTGACGGGTGGAAGGGGTGTGATGGTGCTAACTTCCTGACACTTGCAGCCTGCCACGTGCATGGCCAGAGTGGACACCACACGCCAGAGACAGCCCCCAGGATGCAGGTGCTGGCTACTAGAGGTCAAGCTGGCGACTTTCCATGCAATGGGAAGGCGGAGCGATGGGGCAGGGTGCAGACGCGCCTAACACAGAGATTTTCATTCTTTAGTGTGACTTCCCTGCAGGTCCCGAAGCCAGGAACTGTGAAAATACTTCCCTGGGCAGGGACACTCAGAATCCATGCCCACGGCCCCTACCCGACCCTAGTGCCCACTGAGCGACACCCAAGGCTCAGTCTACCTTGCCGGGCCCTCATTTGAACAAGTCTGACCCATCTGACCTCTCCAGGCTTCCCCCGCCCCAGCCGGCCCCCACCTTCTAAGGGAGTGAGCCAGAAGACAAGTGAGAAATTTCAGGGTTGGCTTGGGCAAGACTCACCCTCGGTCAAACTGTGAATTAAGTGTTGGGATCCTTCAAGACGTTCTCTTTTGGCACCACCCCTCTCCCCCTCCCCTTCTGGGCATCTCTCCTGAATCTCAAGGCTGGGGGCTCTGCTCTGGGCCCCTGACAAATCCTTAGCAGAGATGAAATTATTTAACTAAAGGGACTTAAGGCACTCCTCCCTCCTAGGTATATTTGCTATTTGCATTTGATGCCAAAGGAATGAATCACTAATGGTGGAAATTTAGACATGAAGATAGGAGCTGTTTTGCAGGCTGGACCATCTCGATAGTCTACCTGAACTACCTCTAAGTCTAACCTCGGTCCCTTCCTCTTGAACAGCCCTCCCCCTCGTCGCACACCCCCAGATTGGCCATACCAGGGCCTGCGGCATCTTGGCCCGCTGCAAACAGAGGTTCCCTGTGAAGCTCTTCCAGATCACACGCCCGGTGGCAATGACCACAAGCAGTGGCAGCAGAAGCAGAAGCAGCACCAGGAAGGTCCAGCTGGCTCCTAAGGAAGGAGAAATCACAACAACGAGGGAGACAACAATGGCTCCTGTCTACCAACTGCGTATGTGCTGAGGGCTTCACACACATTGCCCTATTTAATCCTCCTAAGAATAAACCCATCCTACAGACTGAAATCCAAGGTTCAGAGAGGTCATGTAAGCTGTCCAAAGATACACAGTGAGTGTGGTGGAGCTGGGATTTTAATGGAGGCGAGTCTGTCTCCAGACTCATGCTCTTAAGCATCCTATCATGTAGATCCTGAGGCCCAGGGGAAAAGTCGCTGCTTCTCTATCACTTGACACCCACCAGGCCCCTCCAGGGAGAAGCAGGTGGGCTCGGAGAACTCGCTGTATTTCGAGGCACCGTAGGTGTAGATGGTTCTGGCGCTGAGGCAGTGGCGTCCGCTGGCAGCTGGCTGGAGGGGGATCTGGACGGGCTGGCCATGGGGAGTGGCAGGAAAGTGGGTCTGTGTGGAGAGAGAAGCAGGGATGAGCAGATACGTGTGGGGACCAGCTCTAGACAGCCGGGATGGCGTGTGGTCGGCAGGCAGGATACAGCTGTGATCCTGCATCTTCTTTGCCTGCATTAAAGTGTAAGTGTTAAGAGAGCACTTCCCAACACGACCTGGTTTCTTTTCCACTGAGTCTCAAGGTCAGGATGATGGTCTGGGTTCAGCCTGACGCTCAGGGTCAGTCCTGTGCGCACCCCCAGGGCCTGCTGCTCCTCTCCTGGAGGGGCAGATTCCTCAGGCTTCCTACCTTCAGGGCCTCCCAATCTATTAGGGGAGGAGGGGAGGATTGTTCAGCCATTACAGACACAGAAAACTCCAGGGCTGCCCTGTTCAATACAGTAGCCACTGGCCCCACGTGGCTATTGAGCACTTGACGTGTGGCTGGTCCAAACTCAGATGTGCTCTAAGTATAAAACACACACTGGCTTTCAAAGACTGAGTGAAAAAAAAACCAAAACATTTCAATAGTTTCTATATTAATTACAAGTTGAAATGATGATAACATTCTGGTGGATGAAATAAAATCTATTATGAAAATTAAATTCACCTGTTTCTTTTACTTAGTTTAATGTAGCGCATTGAAAATTACACGTGTGGCTCGCAGTAGATTTCTATGGGGCAGGGCTGGTCTGGACTATCTGTGAGGTCCTGGAAGGCAGGGACCACATCGGACCATCTATATCCTTAGGATCCAGAGCGCTGCCTGGGCAAGCAGGCCTCCTGTAGCTCATCGTACTTCAATCAGATTTTATGGGGGAAAAAAAAGGCTTTCATAAATTTAAAAAATATATTAGGTAGAAAAGTGCTGTGCTGTCACTACTTGTAACAGGGACAGGATGCGCTGCACTTGGCCTCTTGCAAAGGTAGAGAAGGGCAGAGGTGGGCCACAGGCTAATTGCACGGTACAGAGTAGCGGGGTGACTGCCAGGAGTGAGGGGTATGTGGGGAAAGCTTCCTGGAGGAGGCTACAGGGAGGAGGCTGGCGGGGTGAGGAGCATTGGGGTTTGGTGGGGCAGTGGGGCAGGAGGGCCCAGCCTGGGGACAGGAAAGGGACTTCCCACCTTGTTCCTGGTGCCCTCCTTCCAGAAATCCACCTCATACTTCAGATCTGGCTGGTGCATGCAGAGGGGCAGCTGGTATGTGGCATTGACGCTCAGCATCCTCTCTGTCCGGTTGACCACGAGGATGGGCGGGGCCGGCTCCACTGCAGAAACAGAATAGGATCCGTCAGTACACTCTGGGGGCCACAGTGCGTCCGGCCCCTGCCTCCAGGCAGGCCTGCTCCTCACCCAGCCCAGAGAGCTCTCTGGAAAGGGGAAAGCAGCACTAGTGTCTGTCAAACACCTACTGCTCTGGGTCTCATGAGGCTGAAATCAAGGTGCTGGGCGGCCTGGGCTCTTCTCAGGAACCTCAGGGGAGAATTCACCTCTGCCCATCAGGTGTTGGCAGAGTTCAGTTCCTCGTGGCTGCAGGGCTGAGGCCTGTGTCCTTGCTGGTTGTGAGCTTGGAGCCCCCCACAGCTCCCGAAGGCACCTGCGTTTCTCAGCAAGTTGCCCCTCCATCTTCAAACTAGAAACGCCATGCTGAGTCCTTCTCACAGTACAGATCCCTCTGCTTTTCCTTCCTCTCCATCCATTCTGTCTCCGGCTGCAAAGTTCTCTGCTTTTAAGGGCTTACGGGATCAGATCGGGTCCATTTGGATAATCTAAGATAATCTCACTATTTTAAGGTCCATAAACTTTATTAAAATCCCTTTTTTTAAAAAAATAGGAATCTTTTATTTTTTATTTTATTTTTTTAAGATTTTATTTTTTTTTTCCTTTTTATCCCCAAAGCCCCCCCGGTACATAGTTGTATATTTTAGTTATGGGTCCTTCTAGTTGTAGCATGTGGGACGCCGCCTCAGCGTGGCCTGACGAGCGGTGCCATGTCTGTGCCCAGGATTCGAACCAACGAAACACTGGGCCGCCTGCTGCGGAGCGTGTGAACTTAACCACTCGGCCACAGGGCCGGCCCCGTACTAAAATCCTTTTTGCCGTGTAATATTAACATCTAGTATATTCACAGGTCCCAGGGGTCAGGGCATGAACATCTTTGGGGTGGTCATTCTGCCTATCATGGTCCTCCCTCGGACCCCCAAAATTCATGTCCCTCTCAAGTGCACAATACATGCACCCCATCCCAAGTTCCCCCAAGGTCTCATCCCATACAGCATCAACTCGAATTCCACAATTCCATCATCTAAAGCATCAAAATCAGGTTCAGGTGAGAATCTGTGTACAATCCATTCAGTCCACCTCCTGGGACACAATTCCCATCCACTGTTGGGCCAGTGAAAGCAAAGAACAAGTTATCTGCCCCCTAATACGAAAAGGTGGGACAGGCACAGGATAACAGTTACAGACATTCTGGTTCAAACAGGGAGAAATAGAAGGTAAGAAGGAGTTACTGGTCCAAAGCAGTTTTGAAATCCAGCCAGGGGAACTCCATTAGGTTTCAAGGCCTGGGAGACTTCTCCTGGGCTCTTAGCACTGCTCTCTGGGCTCTTGGTTCTGCCCTGTGGATCATCCTTCCTTTTCATGAAAGGAAGCAAGTATTTGCAGGTAAGTAGCTTTACCAGTCACTTCTTGCCAGTAGAAGCTGGGAGTCCAATAGCCTTCCTTCACTTCCTACTCTCTCTGTCCCTTTTAGTCCAAGCTGGCAGTGTTTCTGCTGATATAAGATTCTCAAGAACTTCATGGGTCTCCTGTGGATGTGATGGGGCTCCACTCCATTAGACGGAAGCCAGGTCCACAAATCGTTTTGAGATAGCCCTTCTCTATGTTTGGCTTTAGCTGAGATGGCTGAGGGATAACACTCCTCAGCTTTGTGGAGGACCCTTGATTTGACTGAGCGGAACTGTGACTCACACTCTTGAATCTTTTCCAAGAGAATTCCTTGACGGAACACTTTGATCTTTTGATCTTCCTGAGATTTTAGCGAAAGACTCTAGAACCACAAACTTAGCTATTTCTTTATGTCACACTTTTGGAAGCAGTTTCTTAATTTTAGCATCTTTTGCCATCTGGATAAGTTGAGAATTTCCCAAATCATCAAATCCTGGTGCCTTTTTGTTTAGGTTCTTCCCTCAATTTCTCTCCCTCTCTCTCTGCATTTTGCTGTAAGTAGCAAGAAGAAAGCAGGCCATGCCTTCAACACTTTGCTTAGAAATCGCCTTGATAAATATCCAAATTCATCATTCACAAGTCCTACTTTCCACACACCTGCAGGACACAATGCAGCCAAGCTTTCTGCCAGTATCTAAGAGATCGCTTCCTCAAGTTTTCAGTAACATATTCCTTACTTCCTTCCGTGAGGCAGCACCTTTAACATCCATACTTCTACCAACAATCTGTTCACGATGATTTAAGTATTCTTAAAGGAGATTTGCGTTGTCTCTGCAAGGCTCCTCACTGCCTTCTGAGCCCTCAATGGCACAGTCTTTAATGTCCACATTTCTCCTGACAGTCTGTTCAAGATCATCTAGGCTCGATGTCAAGATTGTCTAGGCTTGATGTCAAGATCATCCAGGCCTGCCCAGTGGTTTGAAGATAGAGGGGGCAAGTGACAAGGAATAAGGCAGTAAGAGAAAATCAACACACCATTGTTCAAGGTCCAGCTGAAATGCTGCTTTTTCCAGGCAACATCCTCTGACTCCCAGCCAGCAAGGAGCTCCGACCACACTGGTCACCCTTGCCTCATCTATGTGCTCAGGGCAAAGATGTGGCTTCCCTGAGATGCCACTCCTTATGTGTTCAGGAAATATCCACTGGACACTGATATGTACTAAGCCGTGTGAGGAGATGAGGGGAATGGGGAGATGAGGGTTCCAGGAATCTTGACCTCCAGGAGTCGGAGGAAATTAGGGGGAAATGAAATATGCAAGCTACCAAAACTGAAGACAAAAAGTGACCAGGGGCACAGCTGGGGGCAGAAGAAGGCAGGAAGCATCATTCAGGCTTGGGCTGTGCTACGGAAGAACCAGGAGAGCTTCAAGGAGGAGGAAGAAAAAAAAATTAAAAAAAAATTAACCTCTCTGCATCTTTCCCTCTATCGTTCCAATGTCTTATTCCTATCCATCCACCCATTGCAGTCATTCATCCCTCATTCTAGCCAGACAGCCTTCCCATCCATCTATCCAAGCTTGCCGACCATCCTTCCTTCCTTCCTTTCCAACCAATATTCCTTCCTTCCTCTCCAGCCTTTCTTCCTGTTCATTTATACTTTCTTCCTTCCTTTTATCTGGCCAGTTAGCCTGCTTTTCTACTCCTCCATCCTCCCCATCCATCCATTCTTCATTTCTTTCCATACATCTCTCCTTCCTGCCTGCCTGCCTTCCTCCTTTGCCTCTCCTTCCCTCCTGCTCTTCTGTCCTTTCCCAGGCAGCCAACCTTCCTTTTACACTATCCACCCACGGTTCCATCCCTCTGCCTTTCTTCCTATCCGCCATCTCTCCATCCACACTGCTTCCTTCCTAGGAAGCATTTGTCCTTCCACCTAGCCTTCTTCCTTCCCACTCCTCCATCATTTCTGCCTCTATCCTCTCCATGCTTCCTTTCTTCTTACCCATCCACCTTTGTCTTCCTTTTATCCATCCACCCAGCCAGCTTCTTCCCATCCGAATCATCTCTTCTTCCTTTCCTGCCATCCTTCATTCAATCTCTTCCTCCTCTCCCTTCAAGCTCTATTTTGCCCTCAAACATTTTGAGAAGCCTGGACAACAAGTTACAGACCTAAGCTCCAGGAGGCAACTGCCTGAGTATTTATTCTCTCCTTCTCACCACCCCACCGCACTCTTGATCTGGCCCAGTGCCTCATCCAAGATCAGAAAGATCCAGATTCACATCCCATCTCCACACTTACTAGCTGCCCATCCTGGCAAGTTACTTAACTTCCGTGAATCCTGCTTCATTTACTTGTTAAAAATGGGTTGATGAAAACAAACCTCAGTTTGTTTTGAGAATTAGAAATAAAATGCATTGGAAAAAAAAAAAGTACTCTCCTCACTCACCGTTAACACTGGTGATTCCTGGATGTGGTGAGCATGGGGAATGTTTTCCTCTCTATTTTCGTCTTCTTCCCCTCGCCCCAAATTTCTACAGTGTATAGAAATTACTTTTGCAACCAGAATTTTAAAAAATTGCTTCTTAAAGAGGGAGGTTGAACATAAGAAAAACAGGAATAAGTCTATAAAATGCCTTGTGTGGTCCACGACCAAGGTCATGCTCAACTGAAGATAACGAACGTGATCAGAGGAGGGACAAACTGACTGGCTGGTGCTGGTGGCACTCTGCAGCTCCCAGCCACGAAGTCAGGCTCCTCAGACACGGCCGGGGCCCACGGCGGCTGCCCCAGAGGGCTGCCCTCTGCTCTGGGGGGAGGAGACAGATGGCCAGGAGAGCAGCACCACAGAGCCAGGTTCTTGGACAGGGAGCCTCCCGCAGGTCCCTTACCTACCTTCAAAAAGGTATTCCAGCAACTCGGACTCCGCCCAGGAGGACTTGGCGCTGGGAGAAACCACCCGGACGCGCCCCTTGAGTTTGTTGTACAGGTCCTGTCTCTTCAGGCACATCAGAGGACAGGCCAGCTCTTTGATTCCTGCACACTTTTCCACTTTTCGCCACCGTCTGGTGATTGGATTGCTGAGGGAGGAGACAGGAGAGCGTGGGCCACGGACTCAGCCTCTCGGGGCCAGGGGACTTGGGGAACAGGTGAGCACTCCTCCCTCCACTCTGCCTGATCGTCCATCTGTCCATCTGCTCAGCCAGCCATCGGCCGAGCCAGAAAGAGCAGGTCCAGTTAGGAGCTCAGGCTCTGGAGTGAGAGTCGTAGCGGGACTCTTGGCTCTGCTCCTCACTAGCTCTGGGGCCTCACGCAGGTCACTGCCCTTAAACCTCAGGCTCCTCCTCTGTCATGCCTCCCTCACAGGGCTGCGGCGGCAGCCGCTATTCTTGGCGCTCGTAACCCTTTTCCACATGTTCATCCATTCACGCATCTGTGGACCACCTGCCGTGTGCCAGGCACCACGCTGGGTGCTGTGTGGGTGTCAGAGGGGAACATGCATGTCCCACGTCCTAAGAACACTGAGATCCAAAGAAGGGACCTGTGCGCTGGGCAGTATTCTTGGCGAATCGGCAAGGCATGACAGATGAGGGCCTGCCCTTGGGAACTGACACTCTGGTGGGAGGGGAAGGGAGACAATCATCACATGAACGAGACAAATCCAGGAGCTGGTAAGTGCAGCGACATGGGTAGCGTGGGAGCGACTGCTTTCCAAAGGTGGCTCGGGAAAGGCCAGGAAGATGGTACTGAAGCCAAGGCTGTGATGATGACAAGGGAGCCAAGAGAAGGCTTAGGGGAAGGGACAGCAAGAACGAAAGCCCTAGGAAGGGAAGCAGCTGACCTGTCCAGAAAAAAGCAAGGAGGCCAATGTGGCAAAGCCCAGTGGACGGGGAGGGGCAGTATGGACAGACTGGAGACGCAGGTGGAGAGCGGGGTGGGCAGTGAGAGGACCTCGCCTTCCCAGTAAGGAGTTTGGATTTTATTCCAGGTGTGACAGGAAGCTACTGGAAGGTTCTAAATAGGGGAACTGAGGTGATCTGATTTATATTTTTAAAAGACCACTCTGATAAACCAGCTGGGAGGCTGCAGCCGTGGTCCAAGAGAGAACGGTGTGGAGATGGCGAGAAGGGGTTGGATGCCGGACATATTTTGCCGGTAAAGCCAACAGGACTTGCTCACGGATTGGGGGTGGAACGTGAGGAGAAGGAGAATGAAGGGTTACTCCTGGGTCTGGGGACTGAGCAATGGGTGAATGGGGAGAGCTGAGATGCAGGCAAAGAAGACAGATTATGGGGGAGAATCCCTCTGTTTTGTTTCTTGGTGGAGCTATACTATGTAAACGCTAACAAAAAAAGAGACTGGTGTGGTTATACTAATATTAGACAAAATACAGACTTCAAAGTCCAGAGCAATACTAAAGCTTGAGAAGAATCATTGCATAATGATAAATGATTCCATTTACCAGGAAGATATAAAAATTCTAACTCATATGTACCTACTCAATAACTTCACACTCTATACAGCAGAAACAGACAAAACTACAGGGAGTAACAGAGAAGCCCCAATTACAATGAGAAAATTTTAATACACTTCACTCAGTAACTGACGATTGAGCAAAGAAAAATAGTCAATATGTCAAAAAAATGAACAACATAATTATCAAAGTTGATCTAGTGAACATATATAGAACAAACTGAAGAAACTGGGTGAGCCACACATGAACATTAACAACACAGTAACAAAATGTTAATGAGCATTAACCAAAATAAAGCAACTCTCAAGAAATTTCAAAGAATAGTCATCTCACTATTCCCTCTGACTCCACATAACCCAGTTAAACGTCACTAATGAAAGAAAACTAAGGAAAGTTTGAAAATTTTTAAATGTTTTAAAATAACTCATGGATTAAAGAGAGAACTATGGGGCTGGCCCCGTGGCTGAGTGGTTAAGTTCACGCGCTCCGCTTCAGTGGCCCAGGGTTTTGCCGGTTCGGATCCTGGGCGTGGACCTAGCACTGCTCATCAAGCCATGCTGAGGCCGCGTCCCACATGCCACAACTAGAAGGACCTGCAACTAGAATATGCAACTATGTACTAGGGGGCTTTGGGGAGAAGAAGAAAAAAAAGGTTGGCAACAGATGTTAGCTCAGGTGCCAATCTTAAAAAAAAAAAAACAGAAAAAACAGAAAGAATTATGATGGGAATTAGTAAATACCTAAAACTGACCACAAAAATAATAGAAATAAAAATTTTCAGAGGAATATATATAGCTTCAAATACTTATAACAGAAAATAAGAAAGGACAGAAATTAATAAACTAAGCAATCAACTGAAGTCAGAAACACACATCAAAAACCACATCCATAAACAGAGTAAAACTGTAACCTAGGGGCGGGCCCAGTGGCGCAGCGGTTAAGTGCACACCTTCCACTTCCGCTGCTCGGGGTTTGGCGGTTCAGATGCCGGGTGTGGACATGGCACAGCTTGACAAAAGCCATGCTGTGGTAGGCGTCCCACATATAAAGTAGAGGAAGATGGGCACGGATGTTAGCTCAGGGCCAGTCTTCCTCAGGAAAAAGAGGAGGACTGGCAGTGGATGTTAGCTCAGGGCTAATCTTCCTCAAAAAAAAAACAAACAAAAAACCCTGTAACCTACTACTCCAAAATGGGGTAAGAGACACTTAAAAATGATACTAGACATGAAAGAACAATACGAAACAGAATTAGAGAAACTCAGAAAGGAGAGAGCAGAACAGAAAGGAGGTAGCAGGAAAGAACCAGATATTCAAAAAAAACCCCTCATTTCAGAAATGAAGAATAAATTAGAAGGAATACAAGAGCAAATTAATAACAGATTATGCCTTAAAAGAAATAGAAAGTGAAAAGAAGGAAAGTTTTAAAAATAAAAAGGAAACAAATTTAAATACTAAAATTACGAAACTTCTAGAAAAAAGCATAGAAGAGTATCTTCATGATGCTGAGTCGGGCAAATATTTCTCAGAACACCAAAAGCTTTTGCTACTGAAGAAAAGAAACTGGACGTATGAGTCTGCTAGAGCTGCCGTGACAAACTACCAGGCGGGGGCTCAAACAACGGCCATTTATTTCTCCCATTTCCAGAGGCTGAAAGTCTGAGGTCAAGACGTCGGCACGTCTGCTTTCTCCTCAGGCTTCTCTCCTTGGCTTGTGGTTGGCCACCTTCTCATCGTGTCCTCACGTGGCCTTTTCTCTGTGTGAGCATGGGGTCCCTTCTCCTGGGTCCCTTCCTCTTCTTAGAAAGACACCAGTCCTATTGGGTTAGGGCCCCACCCTTATGACCTCATTTAATCTTTTTTTTTTTAAAGATTGGCACCTGGGCTAACAACTGTTGCCAATCTTTTTTTTCTTCTTTTCTGCTTTGTCTCCCCAAACCCCCCCTGTACACAGTTGTATATCTTGGTTGCGCGTCCTTCTGGTTGTGGGATGTGGGACGCTGCCTCAACGTGGCCTGACGAGCGGTGCCATGTCTGCGCCCAGGATCCGAACCCTGGGCCGCCGCAGGGTGAGTGCGCGAACTTAACCACTCGCGGAGCCGGCCCCCTCATTTAATCTTAATTACCTCTTTAAAGGCCCTGTCTAAAAATAGTCGCATGGGTGGAGGTTAGGGCTTCCACACAGGAAAGAATATGGGGGAACACAATTCAGTCCATAACTGGGCTAGTGAGTTAAGCTGCTATGAACGTTCATGCACAAGTCTTTGTATGGACACGTTTCCATTTCTCTCGGATCAACATCTAGGAGTAGAATCTGGGCGATCTGGTAACCGAACGTGTACCTTTACAAGAAACTGTCGAGCTGTTTTCCAGAGTGGCTGTACCACTGTATACTCCCACCAACAGTATACGAGAGCTCTGGTGACTCCACATGCTTGGCGATACTTAGTATTGTCAGTCTTTTCATTTTAACCCTTCTAGGGAGCGTGTAGCAGTAACTCACTGTGGTTTGAATGTGCATTTCCCTAATGACGAGTAACGTTGGACATCTTTTCACGTGCTTATTGGCCATTCATATACCTTCTTTAGTGAAGTGACTATTCAAATCTTTTTGGGTGATTTGTCTCCTTATTACTGAGAAGTAGGAGTTCTTTATCTATTTTGGATACAAGTCCTTTGTCAGTGTCTATATCGTGAGAATATTTTTTTCTTGGTGACTGTCCTTTTCATTTTCCTCAGGCTTTTTTTTGAAGAGGAAAAGTTTTAAATTTGATGAACTCCAGTTTATCAGGTATTATGGACTAAATTGAACTCCCCCTAAATTCATACCATATGACTGGATTAGGAGACAGGGCCTTTAAAGAGGTAATTAAGATTAAATGAGGTCATAAGGGTGGGGCCCTAACCCAACAGGACTGGTGTCTTTCTAAGAAGATGAAGGGCCCCCAAGGATGCTCACACACAGAGAAAGGGCCATGTGAGCACACAGTCAGAGGGTGGCCATCTGCAAACCAAGGAGAGAGGCCTCAGGAGAAAGCAAACCTGCTGACACCCTGACCTTGGACTTCCAGCCTCCAGAACTGTGAGAAACAGACGTCCATTGTTTCAGCGCCCCAGTCCGTGATATTTTGTTACGGCAGCCTAGCAAACGAATACAGATTTTGGTACCATAAATAGGGTGCTAACGTAACAGATAGCTAAAAATGTGGAAGTGGCTTTGAAACTGGGTGATGGGTAGAGGCTGGAAGAGTTTTGAGGTGTATGTTAGAAAAAGCCTATTTTGGAAAGACTCCTCATAGGAACATGGATGTTAAAGGTGATTCTGGGGAGATCTCATATAGGAAGGAGGAACGTCTTACTGGAAACTGGAGGAAAGGTGATCCTTGTTAAAAAGTGGCAAAGAACTTGGCTGAATTCTGGTCGAGTGTTTTGCAGAAAGTAGGAGTTAAAAATGATGAAGTTGGATATTTGGCTGAGATTTCTAAGCAAAGATGTGACCAGGATTCTCCTCACTGTTTGTAGTAAAATGAGAGAGGAGAGAAATAAATAGAAGGAATTGCTATGCACAAAGGAACCAGAACTTGAAGACTGGAAAATTCTCAGCGTACATATTCTGCAAAAAAATAAGAAAGCATGTTCTGGAGAGAACCCCAAGGCTGTGGCTGGAAAATCATTTGATAACGAGATCTTGGGTGTGACTCATGGGCTTAATTAGCCACCTTGGTAGAAGCCAGGAACAGAGATGGGTTATTATACATGTACATACATACACATATATATAACAATATATACACCATAACTCTGTACACTGAAAAGGCCTAAAAGCAGCAGCTATGTAGTGATCCGCACAGCTAGCACACAGATTGAGCTCTTTAAAACCACTTCCTACTAAATGGAGAAATGGCTGCTTTCAGGTTTTAGGTCAGGAATTGTGCAAGTGAGCCTGGAACATGTTATCATAACAGACAGCAATAAAGATAACAACGAACTGGGGCCAAGTTAAAAGGATTCAGGAGCCAACTTGAAGAGACTTTCATTGGCCAAAGATGGGACGATTCAAGCTTCAATGAGCAGAATGAGTTGCAGTGGATTGAAACCATCAGACATGTTTAAATAGCTGAATTCATAATGATAAAAAGAAAAATGAATCGATCACCCGTGGGAGATGATAGGGAACCAATTCATTATCTTGAAAACTGGTAGATAGAAGGAAAAAAAAATCAAGCATTTATTTTGTCTTGCCTATTTGAATCGTACCACTGAATATCAAATACCATATGAGAGGAGACATCTCTTTATAAAATAATTCCAATGAACAAAGGAAAAAAGAATACAATTAGAATATCACCATTTTGCAACCCTCACAGGTGTTTAAAAAGCATAAAAGAGAAGGAAAATATAAAGCTCCAGAGGATGGGCGTTCAACCCTTTAATAAATTTATCCCAGCTCCACTATTCCCAGCTGTGTGATTGAGCAAAATACCTTCTCGATCCCTCAATTTCCTCTACCAAATCCTACCTCACAGGGCTATGCGAGATTAAGTAAGTACATTTCGTGTATTGACAGTGCTGACACACAGCAAACACACAGCACACGTTCAGTGTTTTCTGCCTCCAACATAGTTCTATACAGTTCTTTCTTTTGAAAGCTCTCTTGCAGTCTGTCCTGCAAGTCAGGCCCCCATCACCCACATCTGGATGCACCAGATGGAGGGACGGTGATGGAACAGGAAGAGCGCAAGCTTTGGAGTCAGACAGACTTGGGTTTTTCTTCTGGCTCCATCACCAGCTTCCTTGGGCAAGTCATGCCACCTCTCTGAGCTCAGTTTCCTCATCTCTGAAATAGGGGAAATGCAGCGATCCTGGGAGGGAGAAGTGAAATAACCATGTAAGGCCCTTAGCACTCAGCCTGGCGCAGGGTGGGTCCTGAGTACACAGCAGTGCCCTCCCCTTCTGATTTCTTTCTCGTCACCAATTCTAGACGAATCCTCCTGAGTATCTGCTCTTATCATTGTACTCTCCTACTTAAGAACTTCAAATGATTCCCACCTACGGGCATGGATGGTGAATCTGCTTCCATTTGCAGATTTATCTGGATTAAGAGTGGCTGCCTGGGCTGCCAAGTTGAGAAGGACCCCGAGGTTCTGTGCAGGCTCCGTGGGGAAAAGTGTGATCATCCAGCGATGCCTGGCACGGCTCTGCAGGACATACATCTGCCCTCTCTTATCTTCTAGAACAAGTCCAAGCACCACATCCTGGCCCTCAAAGCTCCACCCAAGCCCCCTGGGACTTTTCTCAAAGATCCACCCCACTCCCGGCAGGCCTGTCACCAGTGCCCTGTTCTCCATTCAATATCATTCCCACTTCCTTTACCAAATGCCCTCCCTAAATACCTGCCACATGCTGTCACCCACGGAACCCTGAGAATCAGCAAATGCTGCCACAGTGAATGCAGCCATCCCAGAGTGGGCCCTCTGGCCCCTGCCCACCTCCTCGTTCTCCCCACCCGCTAGCCTGGAGGCTCCCCTCTACCTCTGATAGGCCACAAAATAGGTCACGTCCTGGGGGTTGCCAGGCCCTGGGAGCCACGTCAGGTACATGCTGAAGTTCCGGGAGAGCAGCGTCACGTTCTGGGGAGGGGCCAGAGAGGGCCTCCCTGTGGAGAGAAAGAGGTCATGAAGCTGGAGCTCCTGGCTGGTCTTTACATGGCCAAGCGGAGCTGAAGAGGGCACAGCGCACAGTCACGTGCTTGCTGAGTTTGAGAACCAGGGGTCATCTGGGGCGGCTGAAGCGTTGGGGACATGATGCAGGCTGGGAACCCGGGGGTCAGGATTCCAGTCACAGCCGTGCCTCTGACCGGCTGAACTGCCCCCCCTTCCCCTCCCCGGGCCTCGGTGCCCGTCTGTGCCATGAAAGGAAGCTCCGGCCCACTCTGGTAGCTGAGGGTCCCAGCAGAACACCGCAGGACAGGATCCACCTAGTGGATCCCCGGACTCCAGGAGGGAACAGCCCTGAGGATTGAGGGTCTCAAGGAGGAGGGGCTTTGTCTTGGTCTCAGCCATGTCCCCAGAGCCTGCCTGCAATGGAGCCTGGCACACAGCAGATGCACAACTAATGTGTGGGGGGTGAATGAACGAATATTGTGATAACCCGCATTATTCCAAAGGCCTCCTAACTGGCGGCCCTGCTTCCAGCCTTGCCCCCTCAATCCATTCTCTACATGGCAGCAAGGGCTAGAAGGAAAGATCGTGTCACTCCTCGGCTTTTCACTGTCTAATGGCCTTCACTTCACTCAAGGTAAGATCTGAAGTCTTTACAATCACCCACAAGACGCTACCCAGTCTGACCGTGACTCTGCCCCTTGTGCCCCGTCTCCTGTCGCACTGGCCTTTCTGCTGTTCCTAGAGCACGCCAGGCACGCTCCCAACTCGAGGTCTTTTCCCGAGCTGTTTCCTCTTCCTGGACTGTTCTCCCCCTGGATATCCACGTGACTCACTCCTCTGCTTCCTTCGCACCACTGCTCAGACGTCGCTGTCACCTTTAACAGGCTTCTACTTCCCCTCCTTGGCACCTCCCCCTTCCCACTGCTCACCCTCATCTTCTGAAATAAGCATCTGATTACACCACTCCCAGTTTCATGCCCTTCCCCTGCCCTCGGAATAAAGTCCACGCTCCTGATCGAGGTCCGTGAGGCCCTGCCCAGTGTGGCCTGGCCGGCCCATCTCACTGGCCTCTTCTGACATCTCCCTGACACGCTCACCGGGCTGTGGCCAACCTTCCTCCTCGCCCTTCTCAAACCACTGCATTCCTGTGGGTGTCTTCGAACCTGGGTATCTCTGACTTCCTGGTATTCACCATCTAATCTTTTAAAGACTGGATTCAAATGTCACTTCCTCCGGGGAGTCTTCCCTGACTTCTTGAAGAAGTGGTGGTGATGCTGCTGCTAATACTGAGCAGCTAACGTGTACTGTGCCCTAACTATGCGTCGGGCACTAGGCACCTGCATTTTCTCCTTCAATCCTCCCCACATCCCTAAGAGGCAGGTACTAATTATGAGCATTACAGATGAGGAAACTGAGGCCCTCTCAGCTAATAAGTTATAGAATCAGAATTCAAATGGAGGCCCAGCCGACTCCAAAGTCTGAGCTCTTGACCACACTTCCTCCTCTGGGTTCTTTTGGGGCCTGTTCAGCTTTATTCTTCTAACATCTGTGGGCCACTATTGGTCAATGAGATCTATTGACCACTGTGTGCCAGACCTTTCAAAGAGGAATACAACTCCATTCCTGCCTTTTAGGAGCTCACGATCCTATGGAGAATTCAGTGCCCTGCAGTGTTACGTGGGCCATGACGGAAATCATACAGGTTACAGAATGGCATCAGGGAGAGAGGGGCCAGTTCTGATGGTTCTCAGCTCGGCTCCCACCCATGGCCTTTTAGACCAAATATGGGTGCTCACTTCCACCCCATCCTGTGTCCTCTAGCTGGAACTGGATCACCAGGATGCCAATGCTGTCATTGCTCCCTGCTTCTGGGCTTTCTAGCAGGTGACTAGCAAGAGGCCAAAGTGTGTCTGTAAGCGGCTTATAAGGTATCCCGCAGGCAGGACAGGCCCAAAGTCTGAGCTTGGCCACAGTGGAGAAGTAGCAGCTAGAAGAGTTACCCAATGGAGCCTTCAAAGGGTGCCAGGCAACAGTTTGGCACTTATACACAAAGCCTCATTCAATCCTCAAGACAAACCACTTGATGGGGTGGGTGTCATTCCCCTTTCACGCAGCAGCACTAGGCTCAGAGACTGATGGTAAATAATTCGCTTGAGGCCACACAGCCAGATTGTGGGGAAGCCAGGATTTGAACCTGGATCTGGCTGTGCACCACCCTAAACCATCACACGACAGTTTGTGTCGCACACAGAAAACATCCCTGGGTCAAAGCACAGCTAAGTCCAGGCAGGAAAACTATTGAGTTTGACAGTGAAACAGGGGCACAGACTACCCCCTCCACCTCACCACAGAAACACTGTCCCTCATCAGCTGCAATGACACTCACTGCTGCCGGGACACCAGGGGCTGGGGCATCCCTGAGCTGGATGGATGGTCCTGCTCCAGCTTCTCACTCTACGACCAAAGCTGGCCATGCTGGTTTCAGCCTCAGTCTTCTCTGGTCTGTGTGTCTCACCTCTGCTTTCCTTCTTGGGTAATTCCCTTAATTGCTCTGAGCCTCAGTTTCCCCAGCTGAAAAGGGAGCAAATAACACCTATTTCATAAGACAGTTGGGTTGTGACGCTTAAATAGGATAATGTGGAGCCAGCACAAAGAAGTTGCTCAATCAATGCTGGCTTTTGATGTTACTATTAGATTATGTCGGAGGGCCCTGCTAGCTCTTAAATTGTGAGTCTAAGACTAGGAGGACATCCTGGGGGCAATCTTGGGACCTTCTCCCTGGAGTGGTTGGGCCTTGGTGGTTGGGTCTTATTTCAAGGTATTTTGTAATCTGTCAGTGGGGGCTCAGAAAAAAGGTGGCTTGACAGAACAAGAGCAGGGCACAGGCTCAAGTAAGAGCTCGGTTGCCTCAGGTCTGGCGGAGCATCTGACACTCCCAGCCCCAGGAAGGAAGGGAGCAGAGGAACGCGAGCAGGCTGCGGGGGAGGGCGGGGCACTTCCGTCTGATTGCCCCTACTAGCGAGGGTAAATGTGGTATTAATGCCAGCGGACTGGGCTTTCAAAAAAACCTTAAAAAGCACTTTTTAAATAAATGGAACTGCTTTTTAAACTGCCACTGTCTCTTTTTCCCCCGTTCTCCCGATGCTCAACTGGCATGAGGAAATTACTGGATCACTTTCCTCCCAGAAAGGAATTTCAAAGACTCTTGTAGGTCTGTTTAGCCCCTGGAACAAAACTGGTGGTGGGTGGGCAGGGCCGATTTCGCACCCAGCTCCCGAAGCTGCGGGCGGGCTGAGGACCACGTCCCTCCCTCCCTCCTCGGAGCTCCGGGTCTGAGAATGGGCACGGCCCGGTCGGGGCACCCCGCAGCCCGCAGCCCCTGGCCCTCCCCGCGCCCCGGACCCCGCGCCCCGCGGCCTCACCTGGAGCGCACTGCAGCAAGCACAGGAGCAGGGGGGCCCACTGTCGGGACCCCGCCATGTCGGCCCTTCCGCGGCCAGCCCGGCGGGGTCACGTCCCGGCTCCCGCCCCTCCGCCGGGCGGGTGATGGGCGGGCGAGCCGCGGGCCCGCCCCTCGCGGGCCAGGACTCTGCGAGGGTTTCCCCCCGGGGCAGCCCCGCCCAGAGGGAGGCGCCGCACTGGCTCCCGGTGCCGCCTGTGCTGGAAAACCTGCAAAACCGCCCGTAGCTTCCCAGTACCTCCACTTCTGCTCCATCCCGGGAGGCGGGGAGGTGGGCAGTAAATCACTGATGGGGGGAGGGGAGGGGTGGGGAGAGAAACTCTGTTATCAATAACCACAGTTAGGAATTCCAAGATGGGACTCTTGGACAGGACTAAGAGAAGCGTTCAGAGCGTTTGACTACAGTCTCAAATAGCACTGGCCACGGTATTTAAGCGTGTTCTACGTGCCAGGTACTAAACCAAGCACTTTTTACACATTATCTACTTTAATGTCCGCGAGAGTCCGGTGGGTCGGCCGTCTTATTCTCTACATTGTTCACATGGGGAGTGGCAGCCTCCAGAGCGTAATGGCTTGTTGAGAAAGCGGGTCCCTCCGACACCGAAGCCTGCGGGGTGTGACCAGTCACCTGGAGTAATCGCTTCCAAATAATGGAACCAGTCGCCCCCGCAGAATAGTCTACAGCCATTAAAAAGGATATTTGGGGGCATATGTAGTGACTGGGGATGTTTACAATACCGGCTCAGTAGGGGAAAAGCAAGTACCAAAATATGGGCCCATTAAAAACTGTCTTTAGGCATCGATGGATTTGGAAGGATATAACACCAATGTGTTAATGGTGGGTATCTCTGGGTGGTGAGGATTTTTTTTTTTTAAAGTTTTCTTTCTGTTCATGATTAGTTTCTGTGTTTTTCAATAATTTATATGTATTGCTTTTCCACCAAGAAAAGTCACTTTTATTCTAAAAATAATCATAGCTCTCATTTATTAAATATGGTCTTTTCTGGGGCTGGCCTGGTGGCACAGTGGTTAAGTTCGCACATTCCACTTCCATGGCCCATATTCGGGCTGGCCTGGGTGGCCGGTGCCGAGCTACGCGCTGCTTGTCAAGCCATGCTGCGGCAGGCGTCCTACGTGTAAAGTAGAGGAAGATGGGCACGGATGTTAGCTCAGGGACAGTCTTCCTCAGTAAAAAGAGGAGGATTGGCAGCAGATGTTAGCTCAGGGCTAATCTTTCTCAAAAGAAAAAAAAAAAAACGTCTTTTCTGTCCTTCCACAACTCTGGAAGGAGGTATTGCTTCCTCTTTACGGATGAAGAAACTGTCATTCTGAGAAAGCAGAGAACTTATGCAGGTGCTGGATTCTGGATTCAGTCCATGGCCACACTGCCTCTGGGTACTGTTTTGTTCACTCTTTGGGTCTCACTGACAGCTGGGTGACTGTTGGTCAGTTGTGACCAAGCCCATGACTAGGACCAGACGTGTAGCAGAGAGAACCCTGGAGCTCGCCTCTGTCGCAGATGCTGGCTCTCAGCTTGGACCCCAGCAGTTTGTGGGAGAGAGAATGCATTTTCACAGAACTTGGTGGACCCAAAACTCGCCCTGAGTTTGGCCATGGGTGCAAACCCTCGGAAGTTCCAGGAGCCTCTGGGATTTGCATCAAGCCCAGTCAGCGCTCCTTAACAGGGGCTCACAGAGGCCATGCTCGGACCTCAAAGGCAAGGCAGATGGAGGAGACCTCAGGTGGGAGGCACGCCTAAGTATCTCGGAACCTTCTCTGAAATCGTGACTTCATCTGACCAACTGCAGCTCTTTCAGACCCAGAATCCCACTGAACTTGGAACAGTTCCGCAGGGGGGACAGTGGGGTCTTCATCTGGCACCTGCTCCACCCCGTCTGCTTGTGTGATGGTAGCCTGAATCTGGCACCTGCTCTTTTTGACAAAATTTGCTGCAGGCTTGTTCTCCTCTGCTCCCTTTCCCTCCACCACATAACTTCAAGTTAGGAAATTATGTGTCTGGATGCCTCGGTGCATGAGTATAAAAGGACATTTGTGACCACAAACTCAGGCAAGTTGCATCTCTCAAAATCTTTAAAAAAAAGTCATCATGGACACAGGTCAGAAAATCTCAGCCAGTTACCACAACCCGGCCTGTACACAGGTCCTCAGTGTGCTGCTCCAGTGTCTTTCAGGTATCTCAAATACTGAGAATAAATCCATTCTGGAATAAAATGGGTATATCTCTGTTGAAATCTCTTTTATCTAAAACAGCACTCAATAACATTTATTGAGTCCTTGCTATCCAGCAGGCACCATAATTTACATATATTAAATTTATTTAATCTGCACAATAACCCCATGAGGTAGGTATCAATATCCCCTTTTAACAGGTCAAACTCTGAGAAGTTGCATTGCTTGCCCAAGGTCACACAGCTAATTAGTGACAGGGCTGGGATTCAGACCCCAGGCTGGCTGTCCTCAAAACTTGTGGGTTTAAAACTTCTGCTTCTCAGCCTCCAGATGGTTAAGGGCCGACAAAAATAAAAATCCCCTGTGTCTGTCACTTTCGGGTTTGCAAAGATCAGAGCACTGAAGTCTCATGCGCAGCCACGTGGGGGCTGGGCACCAGGTTCCTCTTTGGACTGGATTAGTAGGTGGCAGCAATGGTGCTGGTGAATATTTAACAACTGGGTCTGGGGCAGCAGAGGAAGCCTTGCTTGGTGACGTTTGTCTGTACTGCCCTTTAAATACCTCCACCATGGTCAGTTTCAATGTGAGGTCACTGAACAGAGAGTTGGGAAGAAATGCACATAATCAGCTCTCCCAAGTTTGTACCAGCTGGCTTCAGCACACCATGGGGTGAAAGAACCATAACTCAGCTTTCCCAAGTTTAGAGCCAACCACATCCCACGCCCTAGGTGGCCTATGGGGCTCGTGTTGAAAGTCTCTGGTCCACAGCAAAGGCTTTACAACATGGCCTCCTGCCGGGGTCCAGCCTCCGCAGAGTCCAGGTTCCCGCGGGAGAGACAGCGTCGGCGAAAAACTGAGGGAGGGGAAAATACAGAGGACGTGAGACTTGGGTTGGTGTTAGCAAGTCCCCCTTATTGTGCACAAGTGTCGTTTATATATTTTTCAGGATTAGTACAGAAATGGTTCTACAAATATCTCAGAGAGATAAGGAAGTAAAAAAAAAGAGCACAAGAATATTTATTAGCATTCCATTCTATATAGCATAAGGTTAATGATCGTCTTCTCCGCAACTAACTAGTGTTTGTTGTCTCTAAGCAAAAAGAGATAGGTACCTAGACACCTGTTGTAATTCATGGTAAAGTTAAATCAAAGAGAGAAGGTCCAGGTCTCCGGACAGGACAGCAGTCCGTCTGTTTACATCCTGGGGGAGCCATGCCTGCCTCCCTCAATCATTTACGCCATTAGTGTAGATGGTTAATGGGAACAAAAGGCGATTCCAGGGTATCTTATGCCCAGGGCTATCTGCATTCTCAGCGGGCAGTTAAACATCTTTACTTTTTCGCGCCCTTTAGGGGGTGGAAGCACTCCTTTGTCTTTTAGATTGTGGAGCTAACAGTCCCTTAAGCACACTGCCGGAGAAAGTATCATTTTGTTAGTCAAGTAAAGGGCTGAAAAGCTAAGCTAAACTATATATCTTCAAGAATAAAAAACAGAAATAAGTATAGACATAACCTTGCTAGAAAGCATGCATATAATTCAGAAAATATCAGGGGTGTCGGCCGGCCATTCTTCACCGAGGGGCATCCCTGCACCCCTCGGCCCTTCTACTCACAATTGTTTATTATTTATTGCTTTTAGGAGAAAACCTCTATAACATTTTAACAGAAAGCAGAAGGTCAAGAATAATATATAGATACTTCTTGATTATCCAATTAACCAGCAAACTTAGAAGGACGATGCATATATATATTTAGACAAAGAACTGGAGGGAGAAGGAAACATTAACCAGACAGAGGCCATAAACCTAATTCGACATCTCATCTGGGCAGGATTCCTTTCTGCTTGTCTCAAATGGGACTGTGTGCTCCTCCAATAATTAACTGAAAAATATCTTGAAAGTTACCTGCAGGTGGTCACATTCTCTTACTATATTTAATTTTCCCGGGATGTAGTGCCTCCCAAGCAGCCACCCAAAGGAGTGAAAACTGGAGGTTAAGAAAGGAAAAGGAATGAAGGGCAATTAGAAGCAGCACAGGTTTCAGAACTATGTGAGAGGCTGGCCGGTTATTCTTCACCAAGGGGCGACCCTGCACCCCTAGGCGTTAATCGGCTGGACCCTGTCAAACAGCCGATCAAATGATGTAGCCACGGCTCCCGGTAGCCTCCATCTGCCTTTTTGTTTAGGGTTATGATAGTTAACAACCTTGTGAAATTACAGTTGTACATCATTATTAGTCATGTTGCAGGTACACCACTTCACCCCTAGTGCCCTCCCCCCACCCTCCTTTCCCCTGGTAACCACTGATCAGTTCTCTTTGTCCATATGTTAACTACCACCTATGAGTGGAGTCATACAGAGTTCGTCTTTCTCTGTCTGGCTTATTTCACTCAACATAATACCCTCAAGATCTATCCATGTTGTTGTGAATGGGACAACTTCGTCCTTTTTTATGGCTGAGTAGTATTCCATTGTATATATACCATATCTTCTTTATCCAATCATCAGTTGCTGGGCACTTAGGTTGGTTCCATGACTTGGCTATTGTGAATAATGCTGTGATGAACATAGGGGTGCATGGGACTTTTGGAATTGCTGCTTTCAGGTTCTTAGGATAGATACCCAGTAGTGGGATGGCTGGGTCATAAGGTATTTCTATTCTTAACTTTTTGAGGAATCTCTATACTGTTTTCCATAGTGGCTGCACCAGTTTGCATTCCCACCAACAGTGTATGAGGGTTCCTTTTTCTCCACAGCCTCTCCAACATTTGTCACTCTTGGTTTTGGATATTTTTGCCATTCTAACAGGTGTAAGGTGATAAGTTAGTGTAGTTTTGATTTGCATTTCCCTGATGATTAGTGATGATGAGCATCTTTTCTTGTGTCTACTGGCCATCCGTATATCTTCTTTGGAGAAATGTCTGTTCATGTCCCCTGCCCATTGTGTAATTGGGTTGTTTGATTTTTTATTGTTTAGTTGTGTGTGTTCTTTGTATATTATGGAGATTAACCCTTTGTCAGATAAATAACTTATAAATATTTTTTCCCAATTAGTGGGCTGTTTTTTTGTTTCAATCCTGTTTTCCCTTGCCTTGAAGAAGCTCTCTAGTCTGATGAAGTCCCATTTGTTTATTCTTTCTATTGTTTCCCTCATGTGAGGGGTTCCTCCATCTGCCTTTTGAAGCTCCCTTCCAGTTCTTCTTCATGATCCAGCCTCACAGAGTCCTGCTTGTTCCCTCCTCCCTCCCTCTCTCTCTCTCCCCCCTTCCCAGGTTCATCTTCCCTCTAGTCTTCTGGCCAATTCCTAGTCTTGCTTCCAGACTCAGCTCATGTGTCACTTTCTCAGGGAGCCTTCCTTCACCCCTGATTTTGATGTGTTCCCAATCCCCATATATGTCTCCTTGGTGGAACTTAATCATCACTTCATAGAAATCATTTTAGTGCCTTTAATATCTTTCTTCCTGGATACATCCTCAGGGCTTGGCGCATAGTAGGCAACCAAAGAAGACTGAGTAACGAATCTTCAGTGTCTGGGGCTCAGTCCACAATTCCAGACCCCAAATGACTCAGGCCCACTCCTGGCTCTTAGCTGGCACCTGGTGGCCACTCACGCAATGTTTACTGAGCTAACCTTGGCGTGTGACTCATACTTAAAAGACCTCAGTATCTCTTCTGAAAGTATAACTTCACAGTCACGTCTCCCTCCATAGATGAAATTTGACGACCACGCCTCTCCCTTGACCCTGAGATAACCTGTATAAAACCACATGACTGTGTGAGAATTCACAGCCTCTTCCTCTCCTGTCTGGGCCCACAAAAGGGTCCAGCAAGGTTGGATGGATGAACGTTGGAAATGGCAGGAGAGGAGGAAAAAGCTAAGAAGCAACTGGAGCTCCGGCATTTGGAGAAGAAAGGAGCAAGTTGAGGGGCCAGCTGCCGTGAGTATGAGATGCATGAAGAGAGAGGTGGAGACAATGGATTTAAAACTTTTTGCTCTGTTAGGACTGGAATCCCTTCAGGCATTTTTAAATGGTTTGAAACTATGTTGTTTTTCTTGCTGTTGTCGCTTTGATGCAATGCTAGGGGGGAGGCAGGCTCCAATACAAGAAGGAGAAGGCCCATTTTTATATGGTAGTATTACGTAAGACTTCATCAGCGGCGAAGACAGAAACTCTAAACTGGCTGAAGCAAAAAACGAATTCTATACGCTCAACAGACTGGGAAATTCAAGGCTGGGTGTGGCTATGTGACGGCTCTAGCAGGAAAAGACTCTGATTGGCCTGTCTTGAGTCATACGCCGTCCCCTGAACCAATCGGTGTGCTCAGGGAGGATGGAATACTCTAATTGGCCAGACTGGGTAGTATGCCCTCCCCTGAGATGGGAGGGGTGAATGGAGCACCCTGATTGACAGCCCCCCAACCACGTGGAATGGAGGAAGGGTAGCTCCCGAAAGAATGAATGCTGCAGAGAAAGACGGTATGTGCTTGCTTCACAGGTTTATGTATGAAGAGACCTCAGAAACATCTCTGCCAACTTTCTATCCTGAAAGGTTCCCCTCTGCAGTATCCTGGAAAGATGGCATCCAGACGCTGCTTGGAATCTTCCAGTGATGAGCTCTCAGTACGGTTTGGGGCTGCCAATTCTGTTTCTGAACAATTCCAGTTAGCAACATCTCCCTTAAATTGACCTACCTCCCTGTAACTTCCCCCAATCATCTCCTTTTGGGGCCTCACAGAATAAAACAAAGCCCTCCTCTCCACTCAGCCTTTCACGCGTTAAGGTCTCTGGATCCTTCTTATGAGATGGTGTAGAGGTGGCCAGTTTCCTGGCGGATAGGAGCACCAGCCTGGACATCAGGAGGCCTGAACTCCGCCCTCATTGTGCCTTTAATGCAGAAGAGTGGCCACCCTCGGAGAAGGTGTATTAATCCCCAATTTTAGACGTGGAGATACTGTGTCCCCAGTATTCACCTGTTGAAATCCTAACTCCCAAAGTGATGGTATTTTGAGGGGGGGCCTTTGAGAAGTACTAAGATCATGAGAGTGCAGCCCTCAGGAATGGCATTAGCATCCTTACAAGAAGAGACACGAGCGATCGTTTTTCTCTCCGCCACGTGGGGATACAAGGAGAAGACCTCTGTCATCTGCGAACCAGGAAGAGTGCTCTCGGCAGGAAGAGAATCGCTGACGCCTTGATCTTGGGCTTCCCAGCCTCCAGACCTGGGAGGAATAAACGTTGTTTAAGCCACCCGGTCTATGGTATTCTGTTATAGCAGCCTAAAACGACTGAGACAGATACTGAAGTAAAGAAGGGTTAAGGGACATGCCCAAGGTCACGCAACTGGAAATGGGGAAGCTGGAATTTCCATCCAGGACCACACAATTCCAGAGCCTTCATTCATTATCACTTTCTGGGCTTGAGCAAGCTGCATCCTTTCCCTGGGCTTCAGTTTTCTCCTCTGTAATCTGGGAACTTTAGTGTGTGTTAGAATCACCTGGAGGATGTGTTAAACCAGAGATTGCTGGGCCTCATCCCCAGAGTCCTGATTCAGGGGTGGGGCCTGAGGATTTGCATTTTAATAAGTTCCCAGGTGCTGCCAGTCTGGGTTCCACACTTTGCGAACCATTGTAGTAGTTGATCCCAGCTCTAACATACCATGTTGTGTGTGTGTATGTGGATTTTACCTTTCCATTTAGCTTGGGCTTAGGCCTTTATTAAATAGAGAGAGAGAGAGAGTGTGTGTGTGTGTGCGTGTGTGCAGGCAGCAGGAATTTTCCTCCACAGTAAAGTTTATTCAAGGGAAATTCAAGAAGTAGGTAAACGAGTGGAGATAATGAGGAGTAGATGCCCAGTCAGATTTGAAGGGAACCAAAAGGAACAGGCTCAGAATCTTATGGGTTTTCTAATTATAATAATTCTACTTATTGAGTGCTGCTTTATCTCACCTAACTCTTCCAGCCAGTCTATAATGGAAGGATCAATACTGATGCTTTCCCAATGGGAAACTGAGATCCAGAGAGGTTAAGAAACAGAGCTAATGAGAATGTGATATGGCCTGGAGTGACATCAGCATCATGAGGGAGTGAGCTCTCCCTGTAAACTCTCCCCTCTAAGAAACAACGAAAAGGACATTCATATTCCAGCAGAGGACACCTGCACAACACAAAAGACCTTTGAGAGACCCATGCAGCCATCCATTGGAAAGTGGAGGCGCTGGAGCACCCTTCTGTTCCTGGGAAGTGGAATGAGTTAAGAGAAAACTTCTCTCCCTCCCAAGGGCGGTGACCCAGGGATGACACAAAGCTCCAAGAGGAAAGGGGGGAGGGGCAGCTCTCCATGGGAACACCATCACCCTCCAAGTTCCCTCATAGTTGGGGGAAAGCCCCACACAGAGGTGACTAGCTATTGTGGGGGTGTCTCCATCAAGCTAACACCCCAGGGGAGCAGTTAGTGAGGGCAGAGGAAGAAGCCCTCAAGATTCAGCAGGAGAAAGAAAGCACCCCTCCCCCTAGCCTGGCACCCCAGATCAGCAGTGGGGAGATGAGCAGTGGATGGTGGTGGGCTCAGAATATGCAGCTCATGACCCCCACCCAGTGGCAGCAGGAGGAAGTGGCGATCAAATACTACCACAATACAGAAGCACAAATTCACGCCACCTAGTGGTATGAAAACATATATTAAATCACCAGACCAGAAAGAAAATGACAAGTACCCAGAGGTCAATCCTGAAGACACAGAAATCTATAATCTAAGTGGCAGAGAATTCAAAATAGCTATTATAAAAAAAAAAAACCTCAGTGAGTTAAAAGAAAATGCAGATAGACAGTTCAATGAATTCAGGAGCTACTTCACAAAAGAGGTTGAAACTATAAAGAAGAACCAATCAGAAATATTGGAGAATGTGATATGGTGCAGCTGCTGTAGAAAACAATTTGGCAGTTCCTCAAAAAGTTAAACATAGAGTTATCATATGACTCAGCAATTGTAATCCTTAGTATATATCCAAGAGAATTGAAAACATGTCCACTCAAAAGCTGTACATGAATGTACATAACGGCATTATTCATAATAGCCAAAAATCGGAAGCACCCCAACTTTCCATCAACTGATGAACAGATAAACAAAATTGGATGTATCTAGACAATGGAATACTATTTAGCAATAAAAGGAGTGAAGTACCAACACGTTACAACAAGGATGAACTTTGAAAACATTACACTAAGTGAAAGAAGCCAGACACAAAAGGCCACGTATTGTATGATTCCATTTATATGAAATGTCCAGAATAGGCAAATCTATAGAGATGTTAAGTATATTAGTGGTTGCCAGGGCCTGGGGGAAGGGAGGAGAATGGGGGAGTGACTGCAAGTGGGTATGGAGTTTCTTTTCCAGGTGATGAAAATGTTCTGGAATTGCATAGTGGTGATGATTGCATGACTTTGTGGATATCTTAAACATTGTACACTTTTAAAGGGTGAATTTTATGGTAGGTGAATTATATTTCAATTAAAAAGGAGAGATTCCTAAGGGCACAAAGAGAGAGAGGTGGAGCTGGGATTTGAACCAGGGGCAGCCTGGAGAAAGTCTGTGATTGGCTCAGTCCTTAACTGTGGACAAGCCCGCTCCTTCTTCCCTTCTGGCCTTGGCCTCCCCTGCTGCCCACTCTGGGCCCTGAGGAAAACTCCAGGTGTGGCCTGCTCATCCATCGGATGGGGTTGGGGGTGAGGGCACAGAGGGAGTGGGAGAGGAGGGGTGGGGCCACTCTCATTGGAGAGCCCCCTCTCCCTTTCCTGTAAGAACAGCCAGGCTCTTTCCAAATCTGCCTTTATCTGCTACTTCCAGGCCTCGAAGTCCCCCAGGCACTTGACAGTGGTTCCCAGGCATGCTGGCCACCAGGCGTGTAGGGACTGACACCTCACGTGCCGGGACCAGGCCTAGGGCCCTGAGGCCCACCCACTCCTTCTGGGAAAGTGGGGGCAAGGGGCCCTGTGCGAACCTGCGGCCCGCGGGCTGCATACCTCCGCGCCTGAGCCTCTGCTCCCACCCGGATTCTTCCATCTCACTGAGACCTCCATTCCTGTCTGCCTGTCCTTGCAGGCCCACTGTGTGCTACATCCTCCTGGGGGTCTCCTCCCTCCCTTCCTTCCTCCCTCCCTCTCTTTCTCTCACCTCTTTCTTTTCAATGAATTTTTAATTACACAAGCAATAGATGAACACATTTTCCTTTTAACAAGTTAAAATAGCACAGATTCATAGTCCTCCATTCTTTCCCTCCCTACCCAAAGTAACTGTGATGATCAGTTTAGGGGTAATTTTTCAAAATCTTTTTCTATGGACTCTTAGAAAATATATGACATTGTGTGTCTCTGTGTGTGGTTTTTATATAAGTTGTGTCATACTCATTCACTCTGCAACCTGCTTCGGGCATTTTTCACTCAACAAAATCGTGGGGAACTTTTCACATCAGCACCTTCAGACCATCGTTTTCACTGTTCAAGATGTTCTGGGGCTCAGATGTGCTATATTTCATGTAACCTGTTCTGCATCAATGGATATGTAGAACGTTTTAAGTTTTTCCTGATGACAAAACACCGCAAGGATCATCTTTGTGCGCCGTGGGAATATCCTTTCCCCAACCTCCTTGTCAACCTTTGATCTTAGTAAACTTAAAAGTTTTTGCCATTAGCGTTTTCTCACTGTTCTACTAATTTGCATTTCTGTGGGAGTTTTCTGGAAGTTCCAGGTTGCTGGTGTGGGGAAAGAACTCAGGAATTGGAGTCGAGAGACCTGAACACTAGACCTACTCTCGCCATCTGCTGTGTGACCTTGGGCATATCCAGTCACCTCTCTGGTCTGGGGCACACTCATATACATGATCTCTCTGCATCTCATATTTCTCTCTCTGCCTGAGAATGTTGGTCATGAGCTTTCTTTTGGGTCCTCTGTTTCCTCACCTCTGAGATCTAAGGTCTCTCGGTCCCCAGGGAGTCCCTTCTCCCTCATCTGCCCCATGCCAGGACTCTGAAATGCTAGGGTAAGACATGGTGTCTAGAAGCTCCCCACTAGAATGTTCACATGTTCCCACCAGGGGACAAACCTTCAACTCGCCCAGTGCTCAGTGAATAGCGTTCCAGAAGGGACATTCCAAGCATCTTGCAGCAGGCAACGGGGCGGGGCCCGGTGGAAAGGGCTTTATTGTTATTTTTTTTCTTTATAAAACTCTACTTTAGAAAAGTAAAATGTGTGCAGTGTAAAAAATTTGGAAAATATACAAAATTATAAAGAAAATTTAAAAACAGTCCCACTGGCCAGACTCATTGCTGTCATTTGTGTGCATATCTTTGACACACGTTTGCATAGATAGGATTTTTAGGTATAGTTTTGCACTAACTTTTCATTTAGCATTATACAATGAGCATGTCGTTTAAAATCTTTTTTGAAATTTCAATTTTTTTTTATGACCGTTTTCAGAAAGGTTGTACCGATTTGGGTTCCCAGGAGAAGGTGTAGACGGGTAAACTTTGAAAGGAGCAGCATGCCCTTGCCTGCCCGGACGCACACTCGGGTCTCTAAGGGAGGGAAGACCTTTGCTGAGAAGGAGCTCCTCTGAGAGGCTGGTCTGAGGGGCTCCCAGGCACCCACTCCACCCTTAGAGCCCACCTCGTCCGCCAAAAGCTTTCTCAGATAATCAGCTGCATTTTACAAGAGTGAGCACCAGGGGGCACCACACACCAAAGGAAAATGAGACAGACCGTGAGAAGTTGCACTGGACCAAGACGTTTCCGGTGGCACTCCCAGGCAGAGAGAAGACCATCTCTCCTGGCTACCTTGACAACCTCCTTACTCGACCTCCTGCAGCCTCTGGTGGGGAGAAGGTTCAGATGTGCCCAAAGGAAGCTCTGGGGGTTGGAGGGGCATGTCTGGGAGGGCCAAGGTCGTGTACAGCATCCGGTAAGAGACCTCGACTGCAGCTCCTCTGGTGCGTGCCTTTGGGTCAATTACATCACCGTGCTGAGCCTCAGTTTTTCTTATCTGTCAAATAGGAGCGACAATTCTCTGCCCTTCTTTCCTGTTTGTGTGTGCAACTTATGCAAAAGTACTTGGGAAACCAAAAAGGCCCACAGACTCTGCCTGCAGTGTGGCGATCAGAGTTTAGAGGGGATGGGGGCACGGAGCAAGACTGGTTAGGTGGCTGCCACGTCGGTCTAGGGGAGATGATGGTGGCAGGATATGTGGAGGCGATGAGCAGTCGTTGGATTCATATTTTGTAGAACCAATGAGATTTATTGAAAGACTGGATGTGGGGTATGAGAGGAAGAGAATCAGGAGGAGACTGAGGCTTTTGGCTTGAGCAAACGGGGACCAGTGCCGCCTGTGCTTAGATGGGGAAGATGGCAGGAGGACGGCTTGAGAGGTGCAGATCAAGAGTTCATATTCGGACATGAGAAGTTTGAGATGCCTTCAGGTCACTGCGGGAATGAGGGAAGACAGAGGTCAGGGGCTGAGCCTTGATCCCTTTCTCGGGGTACAGTAAAGGTCACACTAGACAGTAGGTTGGACTAGATCAGAGATGAAAACATACCTGACACACACACTGTCACATCCCTGCCAGCACCCCTGGCAGACATCATCCAGTTCATCATGGCACTCAGAATCCTTCTCAACCCAGAGCTCTAGGCAGAGCCACTGCCAACCAAGTGAGGTGATGCGAAGATGAAAGCTCTGCACCATCCTTGGACTTGATGGACAAGAATGTAGTTAAAACCATGGGCTTTTGAGTCAGAGAGACCTGGGCTGGAAAGCAATTTTGCTACAAAGTAACTTGAGACCTCAGAAGAAATCATTTGTCTTCCCTGCTTGTTTCCTCACCTGAAAAATTGGGTTAATAATAGTTCCTATCTCATAGGGGTTGTTATGAAAATTAAATGAGATAATCCAAGAAAAATACTGAGCATAGTACCTGAGACACAGTGAGCTCTTAATCAGTAGAAAACAGCAGCAGTCATAGTTGTTGAACTGTGTTATTCCAGCTGGAACATTCTAGAACTTGCTGTTTCTGACCTCTCGGGTGGAGATAGTGTAATGCTGGGGCTGTCCAGCAGGAGGCACCGTTGACATTTACGCTCTGTTGTCCACAGAGATTCAGGAAGTGGGGAGCGAGTTTCCCTGGAGCGGTGTCCTCCGATGATGGATGATGGTCTTGGCAGCCACCTAGACCCTTTATTTCTGGCACAATAAACCAAGCTCTTGGCTCCTTCCGAACAGTAGTGTCTCAGCTTTCTTCACTGGGTCTGGTCCTACCTTCTCAGATACGGTTCCTGGCCTCCTCCTACTTGTAGACTCAAGCCAGGCACTCACTGAGCCTGGCATCCCCGGCCCCAGCCAACCTCTCCTTACTGTCCAGCCTGCCAGCTGCCTCTGATTTCCCCGAAGGGACCAGGTGCGGGCCAGCGGGCTTTCTTTGCGTGTTATGTCCATTCGGAATACGTGTGGCCTGCATCCTCTCTGCCCCTCAGCTCTGTAGAAGCCCTTTTCCCAAAAGAAAGGAAAGAGATCAGGCGGGTTCTATTCACCCCCTTGCACGGACAGAACTGAAGGATGGCACACGTTCCATAACGTGCCCAGGCTGGGGTCACGGGCAGCTAAAGGGGAAACCAGGACCGCGTCTTCCCAGCCTCAGGCCTCGCAGACGTCGTTCATCCTCAGCCTTAGGCGTTCCATGGGTCTCTGTTGAGCACCTGTGATGTGCCAGGCACCCGGCCCGGCGCTGGGCTTGACCGAGACAGAGGGAGACCCTTGCTGGGCCCCAAGGGGCACAGCCCAGAAGGGGAGACAGTGCTCAAATGGGTGATGACAGTGCAGAGCAAATGTGCCCTGATGGAGGGACGGTACCTGGGGGCTGGTCAGGGGTCCTTTCTGGATGCCTGTGGTAACCTTGAAACCACAGCCTCACTGAAAAGCGGGCCTTTCTTAAAGGGTCCAGCTTTCCCCAAACCCGACGTCCAGCATGGACTGCCCCTCAGCCTCCATACCCTTTCTTGGCCAATATCTCCCCATCCCTGCCTCCCCAGGACCCCCCCTCCACGCACACACTGCTGCTGAGAAGGTGATGACGTCACAGGAAGGCCCTGGAAGAGGGCCAGTCCGCTGGGAGGCAGCCTCTGAGCCACCTCCTTTCTTTCCCACCCCTCCTGCTGCACTGCCAACCTCCCCGTCCATGACCCTGCCCTTCACACCCCCTCTTGGTTTGGCATCCAAGGCCTAGAGAATATCTGTCCCCAACCTTTATCCCTCTCTGCTCGCAAGCCCGGTTTCGTACACAGGAGATGCCAGGCCTATCGCTTGACAAACTCCAGTGTGCTTTGCCACCTCCTTCCCTCCTGTGCATGAAATCTGCGATCTTTGGCATGTGTTTGTTACACAGAATGCCACCAGTAGGTCATCAGCCATCGCTGTGAACCAACAAGAAAAAGAAAACGAAAAACAGGCTGCTTCCTGGGGCTCTGGTGCCCAAGATGCAGTGACACACCTGGTGGTTTTCAGTGGCAGGTGGCATGGGGTCAGCCCACGCGCTGGCCTGGGGAATGTCACATGAGTCAGTTGAGGTGGGTGGCACTTATTACTTAGGTTGATAAAAGTCATCTCTTTTTTTTTTCTTCAAGAAAAAGCAATACGCGTTAGCTGGACAAAAATCAGCCATGAGAAATTTTAGCTATCCAACAAAAAGCAAAGGTGTGCCTGTGGCGATGAGCTCATACTGTACATATGTTTCGGAACCTGCCTTTTTTATTGAACAGTGTATTGTGAGTAAAAGTAGCTGGCACACATTGAGACTTACTCTGTGCCAGGCTCGTGCTAAGCACTTTGCAGCCAGGATCTCATTTGGTCAATGCCATGGGGTCAATTATTTACTGTCCCCATTTTACAGACGAGAAAGCCAAGATCAAGTGCTCTCTGGACCCTAAGAGGCAGGCAGAGGCAGGCAGAGGCCTGGCCCGGGAGGCAGAGGCCAGGCTCCCCCTCACCTTCTCCCTGGTTCAGGGCCTCTGTGAAGTCGGGAGGCTGTGCCGGAACCGCCTTCTCCACTGAGGAGGGGGCTGCAGACCCTTCCCCACTTCCAGAGGCCAGCTCCTCCTCCGAGGCCTTACTCCATCCTTGTTCTGAGTCTGCCGACCATCGCTGACACTTGCTGAGCCGTGTGCCAGGCTGTTCTAAGCACTTCATTTACCCTCCCAATGACCCTCACAAGATAGGGCTTATTTCTGTCCTTCTTTACAGGTGAGGAACTGAGGCACGGAGAGCTAAAGTAACTTGTCCGAAGTCACTCCATTAGTAAGGGGCAGAGTCAAGATTCACACTGACTCATTCAGTCCTGGAGCCTGTGTTCAAACTGTTCCCAGTAGCTTTCCGATGTTTCCTCACCCACAGTCACAAATACCTTTTACATCCTGACTCAGGAAACACACGTACGTCGATATTTAACTGGAATGAAAATTTCATGAGCTGAGAACACGCTTGTACTACGTGAGATGCCGTCTAATATCGTTTCTTCTAGTCCGTTTGTTAAAAATTCTGGCTGCAGCTATTACATGGCTTTCAAGGCTCAAAATGGGTCATGACATTTAGTTTGAAAATCCTTGCTCATGTCCTTCCTTCTCTGCCCCAGGGAAGCTGTTTTTAATGGGTTCCAAGTCATTCTCATTTGATCCCAGGAAGTAGCCAGCACAGGCACTGTGACCCCATTTCAGAGGGGAGGGAACTGAGGACCAGAGAGAGTAGGGCAGGTCCTGCCAGGGTCACCCAGAGAGCATTGGGATTACACTCCAGGGACAAGTGGAGGGCAGACCTGGGCATAGCTGTCCTTCTGTGGGGGGAGCTCCGGTCAACATCGTACCTTCACTGAGCACCCGCTCTTTGCAGGGTGTCATGTACCTTACAGCGCAAGGATTAGGTCAGCTCATCTTCACACAACCCAGGCAGTGGAGAGTTAGGAGCCCTTTGTTACAGATGAGGCAGCTGAGGCTCAGAGAGGTTGAGTGACTTGGCGAGGGCCACACAGCCTGTAAGAAGCCAGGTCTGGTTTGAGTCCCCACTCTGTTCCCAGAACCAAGGTCAGGGCCTGATACATAACAGGTGCCCAGTAAACATGTCTGTCTGCTGATCCCACAGTGCTCTCTTTGCCGTTGTTCTGGTGTTTGCTCCTTAGCCCCCCTTCTGGGAAGTGCGGCCCTGGGGCGGGGCAGGCTCAGGGCAGTTCCGCCTGGGTGAGGGTCCCTGGGTGAGTACTCTTCGCTGAGTTTCGGTTCCAGGTTCCTGCACGCTCGCTGGGCCCTGCCCTGTCGGCTGAGAGGGAGGGAGGGATCCAGACCGCTCCCCTGGGCTGGGGTGGAGGAGCCTGGCCGGCGCCGGTGCTCACGGGGCCTCTCCCACCCCGGCTTCAGCTCTGGGGCCTCCAGTGGGGCCGAGAACTCCGGTCCTGCCTGCAGTCTGAGTCGGGGTCCTGCTCCGGGGGCTCCCCCCTCAGCTCCGGGCACCTGATTCCTGCACTTTTCCCTGGAGGAAGAGGTTGGGGGTGAGGGTTGAGCCTCAGGTTCAATCGCAGCGCTGAAGTCATGCTTTCCTTGGTGCAGGGGAACGGACACACAGCCTCCCACTCTCTGTTCCTTACTGGCTGTGCATTGTCCCTGCCCCAGAGGAAGGGAGGAGGGGACCCTGGAGTTCTAAAGCTAGCGTCCTTTCCCTGAGCAGGAAAGGTCTGACCCGCCAGCAGGAAGCCCAGAGCTGACTCAGGAGATGATTCTAGACCTGGGAGGGGAGGAGGGGAAGGAAGGAGGGCTGGAAGCCAGGGCAGAGAGCCAACAGCTGGCTTTGACAGGGTGCTGCATGGTTTGGAAGGTGCCAAGAGTTCCAGAGGTGTGGCATTTTCACCTCCACCCTCCTCCCTGCCCATGTGGGCCCCACCCCTTCTAAAGAGTTGGGTCAACTCTCCCTTCCTCCAGGAAGCCTTCCTGGGTTGGCCCACCCCACACTGCCAGGCATCGCTTTGCATCCTCCGTGAGGGAAGGAGGTCAGACTAAAGCCAAGCACGGTGTAGACTCAAGTCACGAGCTCACTCATTGTGGAAATGAGCTTGCACATCGCAGGAGGCTCTGCCTTTCTTCCAATCTTTGCTCAAATGTTGGGTCCTTCTTTGGAAATGGCCCTCAGACCCAGCTTGTGGGTGAAACACACACACACGCACACACATGCATCTATCATTACTTGACATCATATCTGGTCTTGGGCCAGGACCAGTAGATGTTTCCAAAGTGAATTCTGGGGGGTGCCTATCGATGTTTACCCATCCACCTGACTCTCCCACTGGAACAGGGGAGTCCTGTGGTCAAATAGATTTGGGACCCTGGGATTGAGGGGTTAAACAATGCTAATCTAATGTCTTTGCTGCTGGCTTCTCAGATCCTTTATAGTTAGCGCATGTTGTAAATCTCCAAGCATTTGCAGTTTCCCAAATTTGCTTGACCTTAGAATTTTTTTTTATGGTGGAGCCTCTCCTGGGCCTAGAGTGCTACTGAGCACCCTTTGGGAAATGCTAAGATACAGAACATTCTAGAAAGGGCAGATCCAGCTTAGCAATGACTTATAATCACAACATACTTCCACGGGCTGAGGGCTTACTTTATGTTAGGTTCTGTGCTAAGCTTTTACATGCTAGAGATCAGCAAGTTCTCAAAACAATTGGTGGGAGACAGTATTATTCTGGAAGGAAGGAAGAATGTCTAAGTCATTTGGTGGGTTCATTCACGATAACCTTGTAAGCCATGGATTCTGCATTACTGGGAATGATAGTCAAAATATTTATCAACCCACGTGGCACAGCCGCTGACCAATATATTGGAGATCGGGATGTATTGAGATTCCTGGTGGGCTGGGCATTCGCCCTTTACTGAGTGGATTGTGGGGAGGCCTGGAAGCTTCGAGGGTAGAAGCTAGGATCTCTGGGGTATTGAATAGGGTGGTGAGAGGCTCCAGGAGGGACTTGAGATGGCAGCTGTTTACCCACCAGATTGGGAGTGTTTTCCCATTTTGACGACTTTGTGGATGCACTCATGTTGAGTGTAGATTCCAACTGGGCCACAAGAAACATCCTTCCTGCCCACTGGGAGGAAGCAGAATGCTGGTCACTGCCCAGGATCACATTTTTGTTTCATCTGCAAACTGAGAAACAGACCAGGATAAAGGTCAGAACATGAACTTTAAATCAGGCAGGTCTGAGCATAAGTCTCAACTCAGACTCTTGCCAACACTCATCTTTGGGTAAGTCTCGCACCCTCTCTGAATCTCAGTGTCCTCATCTTTAAACTGGGGATAACCATACTGTCCACCTCACAGGGTTGTCGTGAGGACTGAATGAGGTAATGCGTGTCAGGGACAGCCTCTGGCCTGTGGTAAGTGCCCCACACATGGGAGCCCTTATCAATAAGGGCAGTGGTCGTTATCAACGAAATCGTGGGCTATTTTCAGCCTTTCTTTGAGGAAGACAATACAGGTTTGAGACTTTTCATCTGCAAAATCCATCTTTCTAGACATTGTCAGACATTAATTAGAACAATGAAACTGGAACGTATCATGAGCAATATAAATGCGAACAGCTTCCAGTTGCTGTCAGATTGGCTTCTGCAACACGCCACCCTGTGCAGGTGCCTCATGAACTCCTATGGGGATATCTGGACAGAAGCATCCAATAAGTAATCATTCAGCCAATCAGAATTTAGCAATGGACTGTTCCTGTACATTTCATCCAATTAAAGCTCATCAATGTCCTCATCTCTACTTATCAACCAATCAGAACTCAACAACTTTCTAATCCTTAGCTGTTACCAATCAGAACTTGTCAATCTCCAGATCCCCAGCTGTTTATCCACTTAGAATCTAGCGATGTTCTGAGCTTGTGCAGGCTGCCCAGTGAGAACTTGGACCTGTTGTGTGCTGGCCAGGTACACATACTGACCTGTTGGCTTGATCTCTGCCAGAGCTGAGTTATTATGGAATCTTTAAAAGACTCAAAGACCATCTGAAAGAGTGAATTCTAATCAAATTAATAATAAATTAAAATTAACAATAAAATTGTTTGCATTGTTTATAAGAAATATTATTTGTTTTATTATTTCATTAACAAAAAAACACTTTTAAGAATGGCTATGTCCATTGTGAGAAGGTCTCTGGAAGGAACATGCACAGAATAGAAAATTGGAAACAGAATAGTTTAGATGGCAAAGCAGGCGACGTTCCTCATGGATGCAGGGGGCCTCACCAGCCAGGAACTGCCTCTGCCCCCTGAGGGGCCTTGGCCACTATCCTTTTGGTGGAAATGGCCTGGGCCACTGGTGAATGAGCTGGCTGCTCACTGCCAGTCAGTCCAGGGGAGGCCTGAGTCCCCCACCCACAGCAATACCTGCCTCAAGGCCAGTCACCTGGAGATGGGAGCCAGGCTGTCCAGACTTGTTTCCTGGAGCAAACAGTTGGGGGTGATCCCCAGATGAGTGGTATACACAGCGTGCTCCCTGCTAATGGACCCAGCATACTCGTCACTGTCCAGATGAGGCCTGGTTAATTACTGACCAGAGAACAGAGGTCACTGAATCCTTGGCGTAAACTCTTGCCTCTGAATGGTCCGGGGTTGGGGGGGGTGGTCCTTGCAGCCTGGAGGCCAGTTTCTTTGCCCACCTTGCAAAGAGGTGCATTCACCATTAACTGCAGCAAGAGGGGGTTGTGTTCAATTCTCCGGCATGTGCTGTCTTGGAATGGGAGTCTTGAGGAGCCACAGTTACTTCTGTATGGCTGAGAAGAAAAGCAGCACCCACCCATCTCAGCCAGCTTGAGGCACGACCTAGCTTCAGAAGCAGAGGCACGGATGGGCTGGGTGCCTGGGGAGCGAACAAAGGACAGTGTTTGTGGCCGAGCCCCAGCTGGGCCTCCACGGCTCCCTGAGCAAGTCACTTTCCCTCTCTGGCCTCAGCATTCCCATCTTTCAGATGGTGGTGCTGAAGGACATGATTGTTGGGGTCCCTCAGCCTGCTTTTTGGTCTCATGCCCACTGTTTGGCACTGCCCAACTCATCCCTCTGCTCCTCAGCCAATACCCTCTCTCTTAACCAGATAGCACTGCACTGAACAGCCTGTTTCTAGGGTGAAGGAGGTGGTGGTAGTGATGGAGGTGATAAGAGTGGTGGTGGCGGTGATGGTGAAGGTGAAAATGTTGGTGATATTGATGGTGAAAATGTTGGTGATGATGGTGGTGGTGATGGTAATGGTAGTGATGGTGATGCTGAAGGTAGTAATGGTGATAGTGGTAAGGATGGTGGTGATGATGGTGATGGCGATGGCGTCAGTAGTGGTGGTGATGGTACTGGTGGTGATGGTGATAGTGGTGGTGATGGTGGTGTAGGTGATAATGGTGGAGGTGGTAGTGATGGTGCTGGTGGTGGTGATGGTGGTGGTGCTGCTGGAAACGTTGATAATGGTGACAGTGGCAGTGGTGGTGGTGATGGTGAGGGTGGTAGTTACGGTGGTGGTGGTGGTTATGATGGTGATGTTGACAGTGACAGTGGTGGTGGTGGTGATGAGGGTGACGGTGGTGGTGGTGGTGGTTATGGTGATTGTGGTGGTGGTGGTGGCAACAGTGGTGGCGGTGGTGGTTGTGGTGTTGTTGGTGGTTATGGTGGTGGTGACAGTGATGGTGGTTGTGGCAGCAACAGTGGTGGTGGTGGTGGCAACGGTTCTGGTGGTGACAGTAGTGACAGTGGTGGTGGTGGTGATGGTGTGTATGGCTGTGATGATAGTGGTGGTGCCGATGGTGTTGGCGGTGGTGGTGAGGGTGGTATTGGTGGTGATGGTAATGTTGGTGGTGACAGTGATAGTTGTGGTGATTGTGGTGGTGGTTTTAGCAGTGACGGTGATGGTGGCGGCGATGGGGTGATGGTAGTGATGGTGTCAGTGGTAGTGACGGTGATAGTGGTGGTAACGGTGACAGTGGTGGTGGTGACAGTGTTGGTGACAGTGGTCGTGATGATGATGATATTGGTGATTTTGGTCATGATGGTCATGGTGGAGGAGGAGGTAATGACACTGGGATGGTGGTGATAGTAGGGTGGTAATAGATGAAGCCATTTCATTTGTAGCATCTAATATTTTAAACATCTGTTTTTCTGAAAAATACAGGTCTGTTGTACAAAATAATCAAACAACACAGAGAAAGCAAAAATCTCCTTTATGTTTTTACTTCAGAGATTGCCACTGGTGTAATGGGGTGCAATCTTCCAGCTTTTTTGTGTATACAGAAACATGAGGAGGATATAAACTTAGAAAAGAAATGGTTTGATAACATTGATGCTGTTCTGTAACCTGTTCCTTTTTTTAACCTGGCAATGCATTGTGTCTATTTTTCTCCATCGGTATATATGAATTCATTCTTTTTACTAGCTATATAGTATTCTACTGTATGGTTCCGTCAAAGTTATTTAACAAGCCCCCTATTAGTGTCCATTTGATTTTTACTATTTTAAGCAGAGAGACAATGACTATCTTGTACACTTCTCTTTGATGAACTTTTGTGCCAACATTTCTTTAGGACTGATTATAAAAGAGAGCTGCTTGAATGAGGTGTCTACAATTTACTATTTTGCCTCGATTGCCCATTAACCCCTCAGAAATTACCCTCCTGAATTCAGTATATTCAAGTTCATACTTCAATCTCAGCTGCATCAGTTTTTGCTAGGACATGTGCAGTAGCCTGTCAACTGTCTTCTCGCATCCACCCTGCTATCTTCCAATCTTTTCTCCTTACAATAGTCAGAGTTGCCTTTTCAAAATACAAATCTGATCATGTCATTACCCACTACCTCCCAAAAAAAACCCCTTTGAAGTCACACTGCCCTTAGGATAGACACAGAATCCTTCTCATGCCCTACTCCTCACTATTGGTGAGCACACTTTCATCTCTGTGATTATCCTCCTTGAAGGCAAGGGCTGCTTCCCATGGCACCCCAAGCCCTAGCACAATGTCTGGCTCCCAGACACTCAAAGATTTGTTGAATGTGTTTTTTTTCTTTTACTATGTGCTTGTTCATAAAATCCTGACAATGTGTCCTTATTTGACCCTCCCTGTGACCTTGCAAAGTAAGCTGGTCTTGGAGCATTGTAGCCATTTTACAGAGGAGGAAACTGAGGCTTCAAGAAGCCACTTGCTGTATCTAAGATCAGTCAGCAGGTAACTGACCAGGGAGTGGGACTTGACCCCAGCTCTCCTGCCAACACAGCTCATGTCTGAACCCTCCTGGGACTCCCAAGCCTCCCTTTACCACCCACAGAAAGTTCCATCTTTATCATTTTTTCTTTTGCTTCTGTTGCTACATCTTCTGGCCTTTTCTGGTTCTGAACGACAAGAGAGGCACAGACGATGTCAGAGGTGGAAGGAGCCTTGCAGGCAAAGCTCAGGTGGCTCATTTTACACACGAGAGAAACAGGGTGCAGAGAGCACCCCACCTTGCTTATGGTGACCCTCACAAAGCGTATGCATTCACTTCGCCAACAAATACACGCTGAGTATCTGCCGCGTGCCGGCCACTGTGCTCAGCACTGAGGACACAGCAAAAAACAAACTAGGCTCAGTCTTTGATTGCAAGTTGCTGACATTCTACAAGGAAAGACAATACATAAACCCCATCATTTCGGAATATGATATGTTTTATAAAGAAAAATTTTTTTAAGGGAAAAAGGGACAGGGAGCGATTGACCATGGTGGTCAGAGAAGTTCTCTCTGAGGAGATGACATTTAAGCTGAGACATGGCTGGTGGGAAGGAGGGAGCCATGGGAAGTTCCACAGGGACAGCATTCCAGGGAGAGGAGACAATTAATGCAGAAGGCACAGATAGCAGGCCCAAGTACCTACAGCACAGTGACCAAGGGTGACACTGGGGGCGGATGTGGAAGCAGAGGTGAGCGGGGACCACATCAGACGGGATCTTGAGGCCAATGGTGAGAAAAGCGGCTTTTCTTCCTGGTGGGATGAGAAGCCAGTGGAAAGTTCTGAGCAGGGGAGTCGTGCAACTGATTTACATTCTCAAAATACCACTCTGGTCACCGCGTGCAGGTGGACTGTGGAAGGGCAGAGGTGGACGGGGCGGCAGGTTAGAAGAGACTGGTGATGTGGACCAGGCTGCTGAGGGTGGTGAGGAGTGGTTGGAAGCGGGATGTACCTGACAGCAGACCCACAGGAAGTGCTGATGGATGAGGCCGTGGGGCAGGAGGGAAAGAAGAGGGACCCAGGTTGCCTCCTGGCTTTCTGACCTGAGCACCTTTTCTGGGCTGGGAAGCCTGGGGGATGACGGGTGTGATGGGATTCTGGTTTGCGGACATGTTAAGTTTGAGATGTTAACAAGACATCCAAGTGGCCCAGTAGAGTCGGCAGGTGGATATATGGTGGAATCCAGCCTGTGGTAGGGATCCAGGGAGGTACCCATTTGGGAGTCATCCATGTAGACACGGGACCAGTGAGGTCACCTGCCTTCTGACTCCCAGCCCAGTGCTCTTTCCATCGTGTCTCTCTCCGTCCTGCCCTTTTTATCTCAGCTCTCGGCAGAGCCCCCCAGGAGCAGGCAGCCGAGGGGTGCCTCGGGGGCCACGCAGAGCCTGGCCCTCCACTTTCCCCGCCTACCCTGGCCCCACTCCCTTGGCAAACAGCCCCGGGCCTCCTAGGCTGCTGTAGTTCAGAAAAGCGTTCCAGTTTGGCAAAGCAAATACAGCCGAGGAGAAAGGCAACACCTTGCAGAACGGCACCAGGCCCCCAAAAGAGGATTTTTCTTGGTCTTTTCTTTAACTTTCTCAGCTGGCCTCAAGCCAAGAATGTGTCCCGTAGTTTCTTCCTTGGTCCCTCCCCACCACCCACCCCATCCCTGTGTCTGCGATTCCCAGAGTGTTAATCTCCCATCGCAACAGTGGGAAACCTCGGAAATGGCCTGGAGCTGCGCAGCTGGCCGGGGCCTCCTCCCACAGAGCCCTGGGCTCCTGGCGCAGCCATGGGAAGAAGTGTGGCCTCTGGAGCCAGACTGCCTGCATCTGAGTCCTAGCCTGGCAGCGGTGTGACCTCAGGCAAGTTACTTCTGCTCTGTGCCTCAGTCTCCTAACCTGTGAAATGGGGCTGATCATAATACACCTGACGGGTTTGTCATGAGAGTGAATGAGCTAACACACGTAAAACTGAGAACAGCGCCTGGCGAATAGGAGGTGCTCACGAAGCGATGGCGATTACTACCATTTCCCTGGGCTTGGTCCAGATAAAGAACACCGGCCCCAGAGGGGCGCCACCTGTGTTCACACCATGGCCTACCACCTACGCTGAATGCCTGGTCCTCAGCTGTGGCAGAACCACCCTCACGAACTTATGGGGCTTGTGCTGGTGACCCAGGGGAGCCCCTCCCAGCACCTGGCACAGAGTCCCGAGCGCTCTGTGGATGTTGACTGATGGGCGGGCAGAGCACTTCCTGGCCTGGGCTTCCGAAATCCAGCCCAAGCCTCTGCCCTCCTCAGCCCGGGCGGAGAGTGACTGGCAGAATTCTCTGCCCAGACTCATCCTGATGATGCCTGAAATTCCACCATTATTGCCTCACTTCTTTAGCTTAACACTTTGCCATTGTTAAAACAGACAGCCCGGGAAAGGGTCACCAGTTGGGTCGTCTGTCATTTACCCCTTAGTGTGAAGGAGTTTTTCAGCTGTTTTCCTGAGAGGGATAAAGAAAGTGTGCTCTCCCATCACGCGCCTCCCCTGGGCCTCCTGCTGCCTGCTGAGGGCGCTCCGGGCTCCTCCCACCTGGCCCCTGAGCCCTGTCGGGATCTGGTCCCCACCCCCCTCTCACTGCGCTTATCCTGCACGGCCCCTTGGCCAACCTGGCCTGCTCCGTCTCCCCCACAGCTTGGGCTCTCTGGCCCCAGTGCCTTTGCTCTTTCAAGTCCTGTCACCAAAATTACACTCCCTCCCTGCGGCCCGGCCACTCCGTCCTTTGCCTCTCTCGGATGGTGGGTCAGGGTTTCTCGGCCGCGGCGCTCCTGACGTTGGGGGCGGGAGGAGTCTTTGTCGTGGAGATGGTTCTGTGCATTGTGGGATGTTTGGCAGCATCCCTGGCTTCTGCCCCTAGAAGCCAGTGGCACCTCTCCAGTTGTGGCAGCCGAAACCGTCCCCAGACGTGGCCAGATGGCCCCCAGGTGGGGCGGGGGAGGTCCACCCTTGCCCAAGTTGAGAACCCCTGGGTATAACACACGGTGAGGGGCTGGCGTTGGCCGGACTTGGGTTCACCCTGGCTCTGCTCCTGGGCAGGAGCTACCGGGCCTCCGTTTGCTCAGCTGCAGAGTGGGCACGAGAAAGTATGTCTTGCAGACGGCGTTTTAGAGGGATAACTGCTGTAAGGTGCCGTCACAGGTGCTTCCAAAATTGAACCTGGAATCCAAATGACAACCACGCCAGCTGAACCGGGCTTGAGGCCTCCTCCCCTGTTTCCTCGTTTTAGGAAACAGCATCCCTGTCCCTCCGCCCAACTCGGTCAGGCCCCGGACTCTGGAGTCTCCTTTGATTTCGACATCCCACATCCGTCCATCAGCAGATGCTTTTGGCATCTCCGAAACACCCCAAACCCAGCCCTTCTCCCTACTGCCGCTGCTCTCTCTCTACACCTCCCCTGTGGACATCACATCAACGTCCTCACTGGCCCCTCGATTCCACTCTGCCCCTGATCCATCGTCCACACAGCAGCCAGAGGGGTCCTCTTAAATGAACACGAGTTAAATTCGAGTCAAACACAAACTTTGTACCAGGGCCTCTGCGGCCTCACTGCTCAAGCCCTGCCTCCCCCCTCCCCGCCCAGCAGGCACCATCCTCACTGGCCTTTTCCCGTTCCTCAGACAGAATTGTGACCACTGCCACCTCGCAGCCTTGACGCTGGCGGAGGCCCTGCCTGGCACGCGGGGCCTTGGCACTGACCTGGCTGGTGCCTTCACACCAGTCATGTCCCCACTCCACGGGGAACCTTTCCTGACTCCCCACCTACAGCATCCTCCCCCACCCCAGTGGCTCTTGGTCCCTTTATCCCACTTTATTCTCTTCACAGCCTTTATCGTGATCAGAAACTATGCTCTTTATTTATTTACGACCTTGACTATTAATAGTCTTCCCCAACCTGAATGGTCAGCTTCTTGGGAGAGGGGCCTGTCCTGTCCATTGCTGCGTCCTCAGAGCTAATGCACACAGCAGGCATCCAATAGATGCTTGGTGAATACGTGAACGGAGCTGTAAAATGTTGTCCATCTTTAAAACGCGGCTCAGATCCACCTGCCCCCACGCTTACCCCAGATGGAAGCCCTATTTCCTTTCTCTGAGTCTCCGAGGTCCTGTCTGTCTCTTCCTTGGCTGAGTCACTTGGCCATGTTATTTCGTTCTTTATGGGCCACAGACCGTTTTCCCAAAACCGCGGTGAGCTCCTGGAGGGCAGGGACCAGGGCCTGCCTGTTTCTGTATCCCCCACAGAGCTCGGCACAAAGAAAGCTCTGAATAAATAGATGGGGCCAGTGGGGGCCCCGGGAGGGGCCCATATCTGCCAGTTGTTTCAGGGGCTTGGCAGACACATTTCATCTCTCACATTGGGGCAGACTCAAATGGGCTGCGAATTCTTTGACGTTCCTCCCATGAGAGGCGGGGTCGGTGTCCCTTTCTCCTGACCCGGGTGGGCCTGCGCCTGCTTTGACCGACAGAATACGGCAGAAGGGATGCTGTGCTCGGCCTGCAGCTTCTACTTGCTGTCACACAGAGCCATGAGCTGCCGCGTGGGAAGGTCTTGCGACCTCGGCTGGTGTAGTCACGCTCAGAGGCCCCAAGACCGTGGGAGTGGGAGAGCGGCTCTGCTGAGCCCAGCCCCTGGCAGTCCCCACCATGCTGCCAGGAATGTGGGTAAAGCTGATGACCCTTCAGATGAGCCGGGCTGCCGGCTGAATCAAGCAACCACAGTAACAGCGTGTGGAGCTCAAGAATTGCCCCGCTGACCCCTGCCTGAATTCCTAACCCACAGAATCATGAGCTGTAATTAAATGTTTGTGTTAAGCCACCAACTCTGTAATAGGTTATGGGGACACATGTCAACTCCATTGGAGGTGGCTGCCTAGGACGCTGCCATGTCCGACACCGTGACTGGGCTTGGTGGCGAAGGGTTCTGTGACCTACTAGTGACGTCTGCCACGGGTGCAGGAGGGTAGATGGGGTTACTTGTGCTGCATTTTCATATTCCTGGCGAATTGTATGTTGAACCTAGTAGGACATGACTTCACTTAATCCTCACAGGTAGGGCTTAGTATCCTCATTTATAAATAAGGAGACTGAGGAACAGAGAGGCCGTATAGTTTTCCAGTGCTTATTCAGCTAACAAGGGGCATAGTAGGTTCTGGGGGTCCCAAGTGCACACTTTTCTCCCTAAGCAAGGCAAGAATGCGGGCGTTTCCCCAGAGGCAGAGCGTTCCTCCAGCACAGGTTTTCAAACCTCCCCTCTGTCGTGGTTGATGGCTGACCCCTCACCCTGCCTCTGTTTGCAAGTCTTCAGTCCTCACAGCCAGGCCTGGCTTTACTCTGGGCTGGGGACAGCTGGCAGTACGCCAGCGTCACCAGGGCCCCAGAACTGCTGGGTTTCCCCATCTGTCATGGGAGGCTGGCGCTTAGGTATCTCTCAAGGGTGGAACCACGTACGTTTGTAAAGAGCTTAATGAAATCCCCGTTTCACGGCTGCGCAGCCAGGCAAGCCGGGCGAGCGCCCCGTGCGAGGTTCTTGGAGAGCAGTGACACAAAGCTGTGTTGAGGGAGTCGGAAGCCCAGGGTTGGGGGAGGTGGGAGAGGGGCAGGGGCAGGGGAGAGGGACGAGCAGGGGTCCAGAGCTCAGGCCCAGCGCCACCCCTCCCTGGAGGTGCGATCTTGAGCAAGTGACCTCACCATTCTGACTCTCAGTGTTTTCACCTGTCAAGTGGGGATTATCAGACCCACCTTGCACAGTAATTTTGAAGATAAAAGGATTTAATGTGTGTGAATTCCTGGAACAATGCTTGGCACACATGGGTGCTTATTATGTATTTCTTGATGAATGAGTGAATGAATGAATGAACGAATGTATGAATAGTTGGATGGCTCTTTACTGTGCTGAGGTGTGTTGTCAGGCCTGGGTCCATGCTGGCTGGCTGGTTGTCTGCACCCGCTGTGTCTAGCACAGAGGAGGCAGCTGATATGTTTTTGCTGAAATAATTCTTCTAAGACCAACCTGAGGGAGTCATTTCCAGGCACAATAAAAAATCATACAATACATTCCAAAGCTGACAGAATTTATTCAGATGATGATAACACCTACGCTCTTCAGACCCCGTATCGGACAACCTCATCTGTGAACCAGGAAGTCAGCAAAAAAGACCTCTGGACACACGAAACAGACAGTATAAAGTTCACACACCGATACCGACGACGTTTCTCCTCACAGTACCCTCTGAGCCTCATTTTTAACCCAGTTACTCTCGGTTTACAAACAAACCCAAAGCATCACGTGGTGGTTTTGAAGCCCGCCTCGGACTGGGAGAAGTGAGCTGGAGATGGGAAGCCTTCGAAGATGGAGAAGTTCTCAGGCAGAAATGATTCCGATAGGAAACTGGGCCTCAGATCCATAAAAGAGGAATGGTAACAGAATTCAATAAAACCCTAAGACAAAGCAAATCCTGGTAAACCACGACTGGCAATGGGCTCCTGGTGCCCTGGAAGCTGTGACCAGCGAGCTCCACGGGCTGCTCTCACTTTGCATACACCATCTTGCATGTTCTGTGACTGGCATCCCAGGGCCCCCTCTTCCAGGGAGGTGGAGGGGCTTCACTGCAGCAATGGCTCTCACTTACCGAGGGTCTCCTGCATGCCTGGTGTCTTATGTGCTCTTCCCCATTTAATTGCCCAAACCAACCCACAAGGTTCCTAGAGAGCAGAGTTTCTCAGCCTCGGCAGTACTGACATTGGGGACGGATAATCCCTTGTTGTGGGGACGGTCCTGTGCATCGTAGGATGTTTAGCAGCAGCCCTGGCCTCTGCCCGCTAGATGCCAGGAACACCTCCCTCCCTCGTTGTGACAACCAAAAATGTCTCCAGACATCGCCAAAGGCCCCTGGGGCTGAGTCGCCCCTGGCTGAGGCCCTCTGTTAGAGAGGTAGAAACCAAGGCTCAGAGACACTGAGGGGTCTCCAGCGTCACACAGCTTGGAAATGGCTGAGCTGGGATTTGCACCCAAGTCCGTGGGGCACCATAGCATAAGCTCTGAACCCCTGAAGATTATGTCCGAGTCACCCCGCGGAGACTGCTGTGAGGCTCAAAAGGGATCACGTCCTGGAATAAACGTCACTAATAGCTGTTTTTATGCCATCAGTGACTGCCCCAGGCCCCCTGGGGACGAATTCCCCTGAACTGGCCTTGGCCTCCACGACCTTTCCTCTTCTGTCTCCTTGATGGCTTCCTCTCCACAAGGGGGAGGCAGAAAGGAAGGGCCAGGTCTGGGGCCCTCGTACTCTATTTTTTTTAGACACCTGGTTTCTTTAGAGTGATTTCCTAGGAAGAAATAATACCACCCCTCCCTATGCCCATCTGAGTTCATAGGGTTATTATTGTCCTGCTGAGGCCACAAGTCAAGGATGGAATCTGACAACCCCAATAAATTTGGCAGGACCCTGGGTTGAGAAGGATTCTGAGGCCGTATTTCGGTTCAATGGGGAAGATGTTGTGCCGATCGGTGACCTCTGGCATGGGCACGAGAGGAAGGGGTGTGCCAGGCCATTTCCATCCCTGCCTTGGGTTTGGAGGGGGCTGCTTCTCCCTGAAAGAGGGCAAGGGGGGTCACCTGCCTGGAGTGGATCTCCCAGGTAGAGCCTGGATCAGGAAGACAGGACTTCAGAGGGGAGGCCTTCAACAAAGGAATGGGGCCTCTGCATCCCTGTGGGCTCCCTGTGATCTGGACCCGGAGGAGTCTAGGTGTTCGAGCGGTCTCTCAGGGGGTGGAGGCGGGGGTGCCTCTTGCACACAGAGGTAGACAGGGAGCCGGGCATTTGCAGAGGTCCCTGAACCCAAAGCTGAGGGGATATGGCACGTGACTCAGAGAATGCAGCCGCGTGACGCTGTCTGTCCTTATTTTCCTCTGATGTGCTCCCCCCCCACCCCGCCCCCTGGCCTTAGTCGCATCCTGTGTAAAGGGTCTCGGCTGTGCCGTGGGGAATGAAGGCAAGAACCCTGAGGCCACTTTTAAGCAGAACACCAAAGGGAGCCCTGTGCTGTGCAGCAGGGGTCAGCGAGGGGGCGAGACCAGAGCCAGGACCTGGAGCTGCCCCCTCAGCTGCCCACCTCGGAGGCTGGGGCTGTGGCCTCAGATCCCTCCTAAAACAGGCCCCCTCCACCCCAGGCTGGGGGCTGGTTCAGGCCTTGAACTGCCGGCCTCGGCGAAGCAGCTGACACGGTTTCACCAGCATCCGAAAGTGTGGCTCCATATACGCGTCACAGGCCTGGTGAACACTTGTAACGGCTCACTGGGTGCCGTGGCCACAGGCCCTGCAGCCTCAGGGCAGTTGCTTTCAAATAGTCAAGTCTTTTACTCCAAACCATTAAACGGTAAAAGTTTTAGAACAGTGGTAAGCATGAACCTTTCATTGATGTGAATTAATCCATTCAACAGATAATTATTGAGCACATCTGTGTGACCAGGACAGTATCAGGCATAACAGTGAGCAGAACAGACAACAATTCCCGCCCCTCACGTGGGTGGCACTATGGTAAGAGAGACAATAATGAACAAGAAAGTAAAATTGTAGATGGAGTGGCCAGGGGAGGCGGCAATGAGCAGGAGATTGTTGAACAAAGGCCTGAAGGAAATGAGGGTGCCAGCCAAGGGATATCAGGGGAAGAGCTTTCCAGACAGAAGAGACAGCAAGAGCAAAGGCCCTGTGGTGGGCATGTGACTGCCTCATATGCGGAGCATCTCGGAGCTGGAGCAGAATGAGTGAGGAGGAGAGTGGGAGGAGGTGGGGGCAGGGAGGTGACAGGCCCAGGCCATGTTGGGTCTACAGGGCATGGGGAGGAATTTGAATTTTCCTCTTGGTACAGAGGCCACATGATATTAATAGTGTTTTTTTTCTCTTGGGAGTAGAATTTTGAATAATTTGTCTTTACTTCTTTGTTGTTTGTTTGTGTGTTTGCCTGTTAACACAATGAACACACATTGCTTTTAGAATGAGAAAAAAATGCCAAATATCTTTTTAGTTTTAAAAATGTATATATTTTGCTGAGTTTTGCATTTCCCCTTATATTTTAAGGAAATTCTTAAACGCATCACAAAATTCAACTTGATTTGTACTTTGGAAGATTTTTCATGTAAATAAAAACCACTTGAAGTCTTTCACGGAACAAAGTGGTAAAAAATAATTCTGTTAAAAATACAAAGTAGAGTACACTTATAAAGAGGAAATATGTTTTCCTCCAATTGAATTATTGCGGATGTTCCTGGCGCGGCAGGAATGCTGAGCTGGGTGCAGGGTGCTGGAGAGAGCATGGTGCAGCGGCTAAGGACTCTGCTGTGAGTCCTGACTGCCGGGTCCTGTTGCCCATTCCCACTCTGTCATTGCGGGCAGGTTTCTTAACCACCTGAGGCTCAGTTTTCTCATCCATAAAAAGAGAATACTAGTTACGCCAGTGTTAGTGCCGGAAACAGAAGCCATTCAAGGTGTGTTAAACAGGAGGAATTTCACACAGGGAACCGGGGCTTACAGAATCATTGGAAGGGCTAAGGGATCAAGCTGTAGGCTGGGTCTCTGGGAACGGTGCCCAGAAACGACCTACCAGAGGAGCTATGACCTCTGAGGCCATCGTCAAGACACATACCCCTCATGCCAATCACGGGACAGGAAGGCAGATTTAGGAGCCACTACTGCGGCTGCCTCTTGGGACCCACGCTTAAGGGGCATTGGAATCTGCTGTGGAAAAACCTCATTATTTCCCCAAACTTTGCTGGCCAGCAGCATCAACTAAAAAGAGGAAAAGCGAGTTCTGTCACTCTTCTTCCTGCAACTATCACACTAGAGCATCGAACTGGCAGAATCTAATTCATATCCAGAACCCTGGGTGAAAGGGAGTCTGGGAAATGCAGTTTTTCGCTTTCCAACTTTTTCACAAAAGGTAAGATAATCTATGTCCTCTAAGAAGCAGATGCCAAGACAGAATTAAACACGCAAGGATTTTATTAGGGGAAACGTCTGAGCAGAGAAAACGGTGAAGGAGCTGGGTATGGCTGGGAGATTGCAAAGTAACTCTGACTCCAAGTGAGGAGGATGTGCAGAGAAAGTTGGGTGGAAGCATCTAAGGAAGTTTTGGCAAAGCCATCTGAGAAGGTTTGAACCAAACTTGGTCAAAAAAGGAGTCCGTGTCTCCAAGGAAGGGGTCTGTGTAACAAGTCCCTGTGACGGTCAATCCCAGACGGAGGCATCCCATGGGGATGGATTTTGAAGCCCAGCTGCTGGGGCCCTTGGCAGTTACATGCCCTGTGGTCGGAAGTTTCTGAAGCGTGTTCTCATGGCTGCCCCAGAAGGGTGGGGTGGAGGCCGAGCAAGTCAACCCACAGAACCCACCCTAATAACAACACCCGTTTCCTAGGGCAGTTTGAGGGTTAATGAGATAAAACAAGTAAAGCACTTAGAACAGTACCCGCCGTGGCGTAAGCGCTCAGCAAATGTCAGGAGCAGGTTGGAAGCTGAAAAACAAGGAGCACCTTTCTGGCCTTCAAGGCCGTCTCCAGCCTCTGGGGGAGACCTTCCTGCGCGAGACTGCGGGGAGCGTCCTGGAAACAGATAATTACAGGAGGAAGTGCCGCAGGCGTAGAGGGTGTACCCTGGCTGCACGTCCTCATCAATAGGGAAGTCTGTCATGATACAGGTTCCAGACCCACCCCAACCCCGGGAAGTTCTGATTCAGCTGGTGGGAGGTGGGGCCTGGACATACGTGGGTTTCACATGAGGCCTGGGGTTCTGAGACCCAGCCAGGTTTGGGATCCCAGCTGTAGGTGTCAGAGGAAAGAGTGCTTAGCTGGATAGAGGGTGGGGAAGAGAAGGAAGATTTTGAAGAAGAGATGGAGCCTGAACAGGGTGTTGAGGGACGAGTAGGAGTTGAAAGTGAAGGAGCAGAGGGCATTTCAGGTGGAAGGAACAGTGTATATAAAGGCAGAGGGGCTCCAAGTAGCTCAGGGTGTTTGGGAAACCAGAAGGATCTTGGTGTGGTCAGGTCAAGGAATTTTTTCTCTTCTTTTATTGAACATTTACTAGTGGCCAGGCTCAGTGCTAAGGGTTTAACATGCTTTGAATCACTGAGTCCTCACAACAACCCTGAGGTCAGTATTATCACTCTCGTTCTGCAGATGAGGCAACTGAGGCTCAGAGAAGCTGAGTGACTTCCCCCAAGTCACACAGCTACTTTCAGATGAAGTCAATATTGGAATCCATTTGTCCAAAGCCTGTGCTGTTGACATTCCTGGGAGCAGAGGCTGAAGAAGCAGGAAGGGATCTGTAAGGGGCATGTGTGTATGTAGAGTGTGGCATCTAGGAACACAGGCTTCAGTGTCATCAGAAGTGGGTTCAAACCTGCCCCTACCGGCGGTGTGGCTCTGGGCAAGTTGGTTAGCCTCTCCATGCCTTGTTGTCTTCATCTGTAAATGAGGTAATGATGCCCACCTGATGGTAGGTCAGGAGCCTAAATGAGTTAAGGTACGTGAAGCACCTAGCATGGAGGCTGTAGGTAGTAAGCACACAGTAACTGGGAGCTAGCATTATTAACACATGCAAACATGCTGGGACTTCAACTTGCAGAGAATGTGGATCCTAGATGTTTCTAGCTGGAAACTGCAAATACCTCTAGGAGGTCCATCAGGGAGGAAAGCCCTAAAGTTAAAGAAATGCCCCTCAGATGGTGGGTTTACGGGCACCAACCAGTGGTCCAGCCCTAACCAGAGCCTTTGGGGGCAGACATGAATGATGGAGGCCGCTGGCTTTGTGGGTATTTCAGAAGTCTCACCATGCGGTCATTCACCCGCTGCCTGGTCCGTCCGAGAACAACTTAAGTTACCTTGGAAAATCTTGGGGGGCTTCCTGGGACGAGGCGGGGGAGAAAGCCATCGCACAGTGCCCACTGGTGTAATGTTGGTGCCACAACTTTATAAAGATTCAGTTCCCGAAATATGAGGACTTATTCCTTGGGAGGTGGAATAATTGGGGATTCCTTCTTACCCTCTTGTGTTTTGGTGTGTTTTCCACTCTGAGTATGTGTTAATTTTGTTTTCTGAAGAAGCAAAATAAACGCTATTTAAAAGGGAAAAAACTAGTCCCCTCCCCTGGGGAGGCTGATTCCCATCTCCCACGGTGACCCGGTGAGAAGGGACTGCATCGCGCCCCGACTTCCTCTGAGGGACGAGGCCCCTCAAAGCCACCTGAGACTGGTACCTCCTTTGTCCTTATCCACAAGCCCATGAGGCTGGTGTGTTGTTTAGGGCAGTGATTCTCAAAATTCTTAGTCTCAGGACCACTTTATACTCTTAAAAATTGTTGATGGTTTTATATATTGCTAATTTTCATATTAGAAATCGAACCTGAGAAATTTTGGTAATATCCATCCATTAATTCATTCAAAGCAGTGGTTCTCAACCGGGGGCAATTTTGCCTTCTAGGAGCACTTGGCAATGTCTGGAGACATTTTCGTTTGTCACAACTGGGGACGGGGAAGACGCTATAGCATCTAGTGGCTAGAGGCCAGCAACGCTGCCCAACATCCCACCACGCGCAGGACGGCCCCCACAACACACAATTACCTGGCCCCAAAAGTCAACAGTGCCAAGATGGAGAAACCCTGATTCAGAGTAAGGATGAGAAACTCATTACATGCTGACGTGAAAACAAACTTTTATAGGAAATAGCAATATTTTCCAAATAAAAAAATAAGAAGGTGGCATTGTTTTACATCTTTGCAGATCTCGTCCATGTCTGGTTTAATAAAGACGGCTGGATTCTTGTATCCACTGCTGCACTCAGTCTTTGGCAATATAACACGTCACGTGACTTCCGGAAAACTCCAGAGAATGGAGTTTTGTCAGAGAATGAAAGTGGAAAAGACACAGCATCTCAGTACTATTAGGAAAACACTTTTGACCTTGTGGTCCCTCAAAGAGTCTCACCTTTTGAGAACCGCTAGGAGGTTCTGTCCAGACGACTTCCAGAAACACCATTGTGTCCTTGGTGTGAACCCACCTGGCCCGGCTGTCCCAGTGGGAGGGCAGCAGGGGAAGGAATTGGTGAAAAGCCAAATGTGCGTTGGTGCCCAGAACCCGGCCCCCCTTCTCCGCGCTGCATGATTGCTGTCACCTGCTAGACAACCTTGGTAATTTCTAGTGACAGATCTCACGTTTCACCGCAGTGAGAAAGCAACAGCCAGACAAGGGAGACTACAAGGAAAGAGAAGAAGGGGGTGGGGTGGGGGGAGGTGGGCTTCCCTGGCTGTTCTGAGAGGGAGGATGGGGTGCTTCAGTTGATTTGGGGTCCCAGTGGGGTATGGGTATGTGAGGAGGGCCCACGCCTTGGTCTTGCCTGTGAGCTTGGCCCTGGGAGCAGCAATGGAGGTGGCCCGCCTTGTCTCTGAGTCACCCACCTGCGTTTCACAGGATGTAATAGGCTAATTTTTGACAAGGAGAGAGGGGGCCCCAGCCTTTGAGGCCCAGGAGGGGTGAGCCAGGCTGAGGCAGGTGTCTCACCCCTTTTCTCAGAAGGAGCCAGGAATCCAGGTCAGGAGGCCTGCCTCCCTGGGTTCCCCTCTGGACCGCACCCTTCATTGTCCTCAGGCCCCTGAGGGGGTGAGGGCTCCAGCTGCCACTCCACAGAAAGAGGAACACAGAGGGCATTTATGGAGTGCTTGCTGTGTGCAGTGGGCTCTGAGCTAATTCCTTCCAGCGTGTGTTGTATTTAACTCTCACAACAATGACAGCAAGGACCAAGGAGGAAATCACTTGTCCACAGTCCAAGCCACGGAGACTGGCCTGGAATTGGATCTAGGTTCGTCTGGATCCACAGCCCAGACCCGTAGCCTCTCCCTTATAGACGGTTTTGCAAAGAGTCAGGCATTTACTAATGTCCCAGATTACTGAGGGCCCACTCTGAGACAGAGAGGAATAAAACGCGCTCCTGCCTGCCTCCCAGCTCAGTCCACTGGTGGGGAGTTGCAGGGGAGCGTAAGGTTGAGCAAGCAAACATCGATTACAACTGATGGTGCCAAGTGCTCTGATGGGGTGAGCAGGGGCAAGGGAGCCAGAGGAGGCCCCTGACTCACACCGGGGAGAGAGTGGGCAAGGACGACTTCCTGGAGGAGGTGATGTGTAAGCTAGAGACAAGTCGGGGGCTCCCCAAGGAAGGAGGAGAAGCAGTATCCCAGCTGGAGCAACAGCATCTTAGGGGCACACACCCAGGGTCTCTGCGCCCCTTTTTGACTCCTCATTGGGACAGTACTTCCCAGCCCAGGAGGAGTCCCAGGATTTCTACCACAAGCCCCGTCTCCATTTACATTCTGTTTCTGGGGTGAGAATCAGATGGGGCGCTAGCTGGGAGCATAACAGCAGCCTCTTCCCCTATGTGGAAGCTGGGGCCTGCGGTGGCATATGGGGGCCCAGGGTGACTTCCAGGCCCCGGGGGGTAGGAGGACAAGCTGCTTTTAGAAATAGCTGTTTGTACGCTCTTTTAAGTATTCTTTTCATGCAGGGCAGCAACCCAGGTGTGGACATAAGGTATCTTATCAGAACTTTACAATCCTGTGAGATTCAGGATGAATTTGTTTTTATGTGAGAATCTTTTCCCTGAAGACCTTACATAATTCCAGACTTACATGGTACAAGACCACAAAGGCATCTCGTGTTTACATTTATCAGCCAAAGTGGTACAACCGTGCCGCTATCGCGTGAAGGGTTACAAGCCACTTGGTTGGCCTGCCGTGAAATTACGTGGGTTTTGATAGGTTTTTCATTAGCAAGAGGGAATGTGTACTGTTTCATATTTTGTGTGAGGTTTTATAAATATGTCTTGCTATCGCACAACCTCCTTACTGGCACCATCACTATGCCATTTTGCAGATGAGGAAACTGAGGCTTAGGGAGGTGGATGGTGGAGCCGGAATGGAGCACAGGAAGCCTGCCGTCAGAACCCAACCTCCCAGTCTTTACTTTGCTTCTCCGGTGCTAGAAAAATCGCTGAATCTGGGCAGGCCCCTCCCTTCACCCTGTCTGAGCTTCAGCTAGCCCATCTCTGGGATCGCTCTCAATGCTTCCTCTCCCCCAAGAGCGCACAGTGGTGGGAGAGGGAGGAAAGTGTCTGGAGTGAGTGTTCAAGGTTTTCCCAAGTGACTCAGGGCTGGGCCCAAAAGAAAGTCAGCCCCAGCGTTCCCAGGCAAGCCCCCTGTTTTCCTCCCTTGCCCCAACAAAGCAATGAGTGTGGGGTCACCCGCGGGCAAGAGGGGCTGTAGTGGGTACCAGCTGTGGGGGTAGAATAAAAAGATCTTAAAACTGATCAATAAGAGGGCAATGATTTCTGATTGCTTCAAAATAACTTCTCCCCTTTATTCCAAAAGTAATAAAGAAAACTTAGGAACTCCCAATAAGCCCAAAGAAGAAAGTGTAAAAACCCACAATCCATCACTCCTGCATAAACCCTGTTAATATTTTGGGTGTGGTTCTTTCCAGTCTTTTGTCTATGCACCTATCTATATACATATTTATATTTATAATAATAAATGTATTCATAATAACACTTTATATTGCCAAAATAATACGTGTTCTCTGTACAACATTTGGAGAGCAGAAATGAACAGAAGAAGAAAGTAGAAAATGATGATCTTGGCTTGTGTGACCATCTAGGTTTTCCTCATTTTTCTTGTGAACTGTGCTATAATGAATACATTAATAAAAATCACCAGACCGCTCCCGCCTACCAGGGTTTTCAGCATGTCTGAGGGTTTACTGAAATCATATACCCAGGCAAACAGAATTCAAAGATAAAACAAAGTTGTGGATTTTAACTTCCTTTAGGTCACAGACTCTCTTGAGGATCTGATAAGAGCTACGGAGACACAAAAATGCACCTAGACGTCCTCCTGAAACGTCAGGGAGCCCGCAGACTCTGAAGCGGTTCTCCGTGCACGGTCAGCCGAAGAAGGGCTCCCCCCGCCCCGCCCTCCCCCGCTCCCACCCTCAGCTGCAAAGGAAGGTCACACCCAACGCCTTCGAAGCCCTTCCCCCGCCCTCTTTCACCTGAATGTTTTTTTGGGAGTCATTTCTGTTTAGTTGGCATTTTAGGAGGGGGTGTCTACTGATTTAGTATTTCATTTCTTGAAAAAAAGAGAAATAGTTATTGTTTCTATTTTGGTTTTTATTTAATGTTTAGGTTTTAATTGTGATGTAATTTCAAACTTAGAGAAAAGTAGCAGGAAGGGTACGAGTCTCTCCTGGCCACATGCTTCCCCTACTATCCGAAGGTAGAGCGTTCCTGCAAAACCTTTCATCAGCCGAAACGGCACAGAGTGAAGACGCAATTACCATTAATTTATATGGGAAAAACTTCTGAATGTTTCCAGACCCCCCAAAAAACCTACCAAAAGGAATGGAGACACAGCACAGACGCTCACAGACAGCTCCGAGCGCCAGCGGCTGATGCCAGAGGCGGGGAGGCCCCGGGAAGGAGAAGGAGCTCGGTGCGCGCTGCCCCTACAGATGCTGATGCTGGTTTCGCTCTTTGCCTTTTTTTCTAAAAGTGAAAATCCTCTTCGGATTTCTTGTAGTTAGCGAAAACAGGTACTAATGTAGGTCTTTCCTAAAAGCAAAGTGGTGTAAAATGAGCTTTCGGAGAGCGAGGGAGACTGGTGCTCTCTTTTGTTAATTACTAAATAAATAATAATAAAAAAATAATATGTCAGTTTAGCACGTCAATACCATGAAAGAGTATGAAGTTATTAAGAAGAATATCGTCGACATGAGTCAATGTAGAGAGACGTCGGAAAGAAGGTTAAATGAAAGAAGCGCATTGTGGAGCGCTGTGCTGGGCAGCCGGAGGTCCCCACACGTGCTCCTTGGGGGTCGCTCAATTGCCCCCTTGATTCTCTGCTTGTATTTTCACTTTCCCTCATGTTTCTCTGAACATCTTCCCTATTGAGAGTGGAAATCATTAAGCCAGCCCCGGATAACTGTATTTAGCCCGTCGATTAACAGAAGTCATAAATCTCATACATAAAGACTATTCTTATGTATAAAATACGGTTTTTTAAAAAAGGCAAAAGGAACATAGTCATATAAACACATATGCACGTATGTATGTTCTCAGGGGCTTAGAGAAGGTTTACGGTCCACGTGTTGGAAGGGGAAATGGAAGCCTATTAACTCTTTCTTCCCGCCCTTCAGCATTGATTGACATGCTAAACTGGCATATATTATTATTACTATTCCTTCCAGTATAGGTATAGAAATCCAGGTTGTTTCTGATTTGTTGAGCGGATGTTGCTATGTTTCAATAATCAGCCTGATAGGTCTTTAATTGGGCTGTGAGTACACCATATAATACCTTTGTGCAAATTAGCCAAAAGGCGCCCCTCCAGATAGACATGGGCCTGTAACAAGGCAATAGGCTTGGCAAGTGCAGTGTAGGCTGGATTCCAGCCTCCCATGCCCCTCAGCCTGGTGTCCTTGTGCAGTGAACAACCTGCACATCTGTATGTGGTAGTCTTACCTTACACACTATTTTTCCCCCTGTCGGATAGATCTCTAAAAGTTAGACTGTTAGGACAAAGGGTATGTGTGCATTTTAATTTTTTTTTTAAAGATTGGTACCTGAGCTAACATCTGTTGCCAATCTTTCCTCTTCTCCCCAAAGCCCCCCAGTACATAGTTGCATATTCTAGTTATAGGTCTGTCTGGTTGTGGCATGTGGGATACCGCCTCAGCATGGCTTGATGAGCAGTGCCATGTGTGCGCCCGGGATGCGAACCCGTGCAATCCTGGGCCACTGAAGCAGAACACACGAACTTAACCACTCAGCCACGGGGCCGGCCCCACATGTACGTTTTTAATAGTAAAACATTCTGCTCGAGTCATGTGTGTGTTTCTTGACAAAATCGGGATCATATTATATTTGCTATCCTGAAAGGTGCTTTTTAAGTATAACACATTTCAGTTCTAACATATTTTGACCATCTTTCCTATCACTATGTGTGTACCCAAATACCAAAGGACAAATATGTATGATTCCACTTATATGAGGCACCTAGAGTAGTCAGATTCATAGAGACAGGAAGCAGAATGGTGGTTGCCAAGGGCTGGGGGAGGGGAATGGGCAGTTATTATTTAAAGGGCAGAGTTTCCGTTTTACAAGATGAGGAGTTTTGTGGATGGGTGGGGATGGGGGTTGAATGTGAATCTACTTAGCGTCACTGAACTGTATAGTTAAAAACAGTTAAAATGGAAGTTTTATGTTATGCGCATTTTATCCAGCTAAAAAGGGAGTTAAAAGAAAGCTTTTTCTTCGTTGCAGTTATAGTCAACGCGGGGGCATGGCCTCTCCTCCACGCAGTGATGTAGGGATCCAGGCTCCTTCTGTGTTGTGCCTCTGTCGTCTTCAGCATGTGGGTCGGGTCACAGTGTCGCCCTGGAGCAGAGTTTGCAAACTGTAGCCTGTGAAGCAAATCCAGCCAGCAGTCTGTTTTTGAATGGCCTTAAACCGAAGAGTGTATTTAAATTTTAAAAGAGTTGTGAAGAAGACGAGGAAGAGGATGGGCGAGGGAAGGGGAGAAGGGAAGGGCGGGGAGAAAGAATACTATTTAACAGAGACTCTAAGTGGCTTGTGAAGCCTAAAATACTTATTATGTGGCTCTTTACAGAAAAAGTTTGCGGGCCTTTGCCTTATAAACATTTCCTATTCCAGACAGCTGGGTGGTACCCATCACTTCCACTCATTCTACTGTCTAGAGCTGTCACATGGCCGTACTTGACTGCACAGGACTCTGGGAAATGTAGTCCAGCATGTGCCAAGGAGGAAGAGGAAATGAGCTTGGTGATCATCTGGCACTCCCTGCCACAACAATGGTGACGACAGTGACGACCATGGTGATCGTTATGGTTGTTTCTCTAACTGTCCCGTCCCTCCCCCAGAGCAGCAATATGCTGTCAGGGGAGTTGACCTCAGCCCTGTTTAGTCCAAGACGTCCCTGGTGATTTCATCTCCAGTGACTGGTTCAGAGACCCAGACTTAAGCCATGCAGAGAACGGCGTTCCTCTGGCAACAGTTAGCGGCTCAAGGATGGGCAGGTGACCCAAGTTGTCTCAGTCAGACTGAAAGGGAGAAACTTTTGTTCCATAGTTGGGAAGAGGCTCTCTCTCCCCCGAGTTGTGAAGAAGGGAGCATGTGGCCCGAGGAAGCACGGAATCCAGAAGGCCGCTCCCCTTCCGTGGCTATGAGAGGAAGCTTAAGTAGTGCCAACCCCGTGCATGGCAGAGCGGAGAGACAGTGAGGACCGGGCCCTCAAGACACCATGAGGCTGCTCAGAACGGGCCCTGAAGCCTCCCCAGCATCCGGACTTCCAGGTAGGGGCCCATGGAGCCTCTCCTTGTTTAAGCCACTTTGAGTCAAGATTTCTGTTACTTCCAGCCCAAAGCACCCTAACTGATCTGATGGCTTCTAGAACAGCCCCGCAAATGGCCAGCCAAGGTCTACAGGAGTCCCTCTGTCCTGGAGCCCCCACCCCCTTCCCTGGTAGATAAGTAGAACTGTTGGTGAGGTCTTCCATATATGAAGCCCAAGTTTGCCACCCCGCAGCTTCCACCCGTTATCCCAGAGCCGCGGAATGGAAGGAGCCAGGAGCCTCCATTTGGGGAAGGACTTTTGATTTCAGTATTAACAAAGCTTCACTTCTGAGATTTCCCTTGTAATCTGTATTTGTATTTACCGAACATTTTTCTTTAACTTGGGTGTTAACCAATTCACTTTTAAAAAAATTTATTGTTATTCTTGGCAATAGTATCCATGAACTCTTGGGTGTGGATTGCTTCTTATTACTTTTTTCCTGAGACACCTTAAAATAAATGCATAAATTGCAATTATTAACGTAAAAAATATTGGTTAACTAAAGCTAACTAAAACCGTCTTCCATATCACATTTCAGGAAACTCAGTGAGTATGTTTTATGTCTCCCACAGGAGTGGGACCCCTTGGAGCACATCTTCTACAACTTATTTATGCCTCAGAACAATTCTTTGAATGAGGGATTGTTATCCCCATTTACAGATGCAGAAACTGAGGTCTCAGAAAGGTGAGGGGACTTGTCTGAGGCCACACAGGGAGTAGGTGGCAGATCCAGAACTGAGTCCTCGTTTTGAAAGAGAATGGTTCTTAGAGAAGACCCTCAGGGACCGTCTCCCTCAATACCCCTTCTTCGGGAAGCTGAGGCCCAGGGAGGGGAAGTCTCCAGGTGTGCCCTTATCCTGACGGTATTTCATCACTTCTCATCATAGCCCCTTGTGAAATTTGATGAAAGCTAGTGGTAACCCTTGCCGCCAGAAAACTGCTCCCTCACATTTCTGAAAATTTTGCATACACTTTCAGGGGACTCTTGAACCTCCCGAAACCCTCCAGGCCCAGGTTAAGAACTCCAGGGGGCCAGAGAGGGCAATGATGAACCCCAAAAGATGAACTGTCAAGTGCGGGGGATTTCAGGCAACGACCTGGGTCCAGTCAGAGAAGGCGATATTGGGATGGTTTCCTGTTAGGAAGTGAGATCTCAAGTGTACAGGCCAAACGAATGAGCCGTGTCATCCAACCATCTGCTTCTCAAGGATTCCCTGGCATCTACTTTGTACCAGGCCTTGTACTCAATTCTGGGAACACAGAGATGAATCACACATAGATCTGGCCCTTGAGGAGCCCATAGGGACAATGGTGGAGGCTGACCCAGCCACAGATAATTACTTTGAGGTTAGTATTAAAATAAAGGCAATTGCAAAATGTGGAGCAAGGCCCAACAATTCTTTCCTTGCTGGGGCTTTAAAATTTCTCTCTTATGGATGAGAAAATGGTGACAACCACCACCAGAAGAGGAGTGCCAACCAGTGAGGAAACTTTATCCTAAACTGGGGAGGGGCTGGAGTCACATTGGAGGCCTGCCTTGCTCCTCAGACGCCTGTGAGAGAGTTGGAGGAGGAAGCAGTTGAGAAACATGGAGAGCTAAAGGGCTGGAAACCTTTGCACGTCCCTTGGCTGCTGACTGCATCCTAGTGACGGGCCACAGAGGGCAGAGGGCAGCCTCTCTTCTTCACCACTTACAGGGGTCCATCTCATCTGGTGAAAGGTCAGCCCCAGATCAAGGCCTGCAGGAAGGCCAGGGCGCCTTCAGCAACAGCATCACAGACCTGGCACATCTCACAGTGAGGACGGGCTCTGGCCTCAGGGATTCCTCTGAGCCTTCCCTGCCTCACCTGGGGCCACCAGTGAGGAGCTGTGAACTTGAGTACATGCCTGGGTGCAGTGTGCCTACTTCATCCTCTCTTCTCACCATTCAAGGAGAATTGCAGGCCATTCAGAAAGGGGACGGTGTCTGGGAAAGGGAGAGTCCACAGTTCCAGTCCTGTCGTTGTGGTTTCTATAGTTTGTCCTATGTTGATTAGGGAGCATCGGATTATTCATTTGAGAATTAACAGTAACTATTCTTCCTATATGCCAAGCACTGAGCTACTTTCATTATCTCATTTAAACTTCATAACCTCAGGAGGTAGGCAGGGTAAGGTCACAGAGCAAACAAAGTGAAGAACAGAATTTGAAACCAAGAGGACTAACTCCAAGGCCTGTGCTGCTAACCACTATACTCCCCTGCCTTCTGCTGAGAGAGAGATCTTGTGAGCATGCAGCATTCGTCCCCAACACTCAGTGACGGCTAAAGTGGCATTATCCCAAGGAGCCACCTGCTCCATCCTTCCCGCCCCTGAGTTCCGGCGCTACTCCGTGAAGCTTTCCCAGAGCGCTACAGCACCCTGTCTTCATCTTTTTTTGCGGCACAGATCCTTTCTACTTTGTATTATTATTTCTGCAAATGGTTATCTCTTTCTTTCTGCAAGGAAACAGATGCATTTTGCAGACAAGAGGCCACGTCTGTATCATCTGGATGTTCCTCTTGGTGCTTAAGCCCCGTCACCATCAATAAGGTCTTGTCCAGGCTTCCAATTCATAAGCAAAGGAAGTAACTTCCCCACCTCGGTCCTGAGGTGAGTCACACTGCCGGGCACGCGAATTCCATTCCAGGACCACGGACGACACCCCTCTGGCCAGAACCTCATAAACGTGGGAGCGAAGGAAGAACTCGAGTCCATCTGCAGGTCAAAAGACTGTCAGGAAGCAGCACGTTAACTCACCCGCGTGAGCCAGGTCAAGCGGGGAGCTCGGGGAGTCCAGAACGTCCTGGGAAACGGCTTCTTCCCGGCCGTGTCTGGAGCCAGGCCTGTCGCACACCACGGGGTGCACCCTGGGACCGGAAGTTCACCTCTGGGGCCCCTAAACCTGGTTCTACTAGGCCTCCACCTTTGTCTCTGGAGGAAGGGCCCACTCGTCTTCCTCCTGCTCCCACGTGAGGCCGTTACATGGTTGTTGCAAAGCTGGTGCCATCTCTCAGTCTGTTTTCTTTAGTCTGACGCAGGCTCACGGTGTGCCTTTTGGCGGCCTTGTCCCTAGAGGTCTGCTCTTCCAGTTCCCTGACATGGCCCTCCTTCCTGTGGTCTTCTGTAAGCCCTGCCTCCTCTGGGAAGCCTGTGTCTGCGCTTTCTCTTATTATAAGAAGCAAGGTGCCCTGAGAAGTTGAGTAACCGGCTCAGGATCACATAGCTAGAATGGAACAGTTAGCGCCAGTCCTTGGTCTGTCTGCTACTGTAGCCTGCTCTTCATCATGAGGCTGTAGTGTCCCCTCAAACAGTCCTGAACTCCATCCTGCCTCGCACTACCCAGCATCCAGGGCGTCAGCCGTCGATACTGAGTAGATTCCTCTTAGCTTCATTTCACAGGCTTGGAAAGGTGAAGTGACTTGTTCAAAATTACAACAGACACTCAGTATTAGAAGCCAGTTTTGAACCCCAGTCTGTATGATTCCAAGATCTTAATAATTAGAGTTCAAAGTAAAACTTAGCTTCTGATTAGTCTTGTGCTTCTGGATCTTTCTTGGGCGTTTGCCGTGGCCCCTCACACGCCTGGAAGCAAAGGAAGGGCACTGTATTTGTATGCAGAGGGTTTAGCTGAGACTGAGATCACAGCAGGTCATAAATATGTGCTGGCTTGATGAAAGCGTTTTCTCTTGACTCTTAGCTTCACTGCCTAGCGCCGTGATTAAGTCCAGGAGTCACGCCACCCTTGTACAAATCCATTAATGTCTCGAAACGAGTGGTTGAGGGAGGAACAATGAAGGATTGGTCAACCGATTGCTTCATGGGCAAGCCTGTGGTGAATTTCCCATCCTTCAAGGCTGGTGGGGTGGCAGAGCACATGGGAGAGAGCACAGGCTCAGAAATCAAATCTGCACAGGAACAAAGCAAAAATCAACAAGTGGGAGAGCAGACTAGAAAGCTTCTACACAACGAAGCAAACAGCCAACAAAAGAAAAGGTAACCTGCGGGTTGGGAGAAAATATTTGCAAACCATATTTCTGTAAAGGGGTTAATATAAAAATATATAAGGAACTTATATAATCAGTGGCAAAAAAAACCCCACAAAACACCCAATTTTAAAAATTTTTATTGGGCAATTTTTAAATGGGCAAAGGAGTTAGAAATAGACATTTATGCAAAGAAGACACACAAATGGCCACCAGGTATATGAAAATGTGCTTAACATCACTAGTCATCAGAGAAATGCCAATCAAAACTACAGCGAGCATCACTTCACACCTGTTAGGATAGCCGTTATCAAAAGGACAAAAGATAAGTTTTGGTGAGGATGTGGAGAAAAGGGAACCCTTGCATAGTATTGATGGGAAGGTAAATTTGTACAGACATTGTGGAAAACAGCACGGAGATTCCTTAAAAAATTAAAACTAGAACTGCCGTACCATCCAGCAATCCTTCTTCTGGTTATATGTCCAAAGGAAATGAAGTCGGTACCTTGAAGAGACATCTGCATCCCCATGTTCATTGCAGCGTTATTCACAAGAGCCGAGATATGGGAACAACCTAAATGTGGGTCAACAGATGAGTGGATAAATATGTACATTCTTTATATATTTATATTTATGTTATATATAAATATATATAATATATATTTTCCATTCCATTATATGTGAATATATATTATATACAATGGGATACTAGTCAACCTTAAAAGGAAGGAGATCTTGCCATTTATGACAACATGGATGGACCTGGAGGACATTTTGCTAAGTGAATTAAGCCAGACACACAAAGAAAACTTCTGCATGATCTCCCTTTTGTGCGGAATCTAAAAAAGTCGAATTCATGGAAGCAGAGAGTAGAATGGTGGTTACCACGGGTGAGGAGAAGTTGGTCAAAGGTACAAAGCTGCAGTTAGATAGGACGAGCAAGTTCTAGAGACGTAATGTACAGCACGGTGACTGTAGTTGATAATGCTGTATGGTGCACTGGAAGTTTGCTGGGAGTAGATCTCAGGTGCTCTCAACACACACACTCCAATAGTAACTGTGAGAAGATGGATATGTTAATTAGCTTGACTGTAGTAGTCATTTCACTATGTATATAAAAACTTCATGTTGTACACCTTAAATATACAATTATTATTTTAAAAATAAAATAAGACAGAAAAGGTCAGACCAAGTTTCAAATCTTGACTCTGTGATTTACTGTCTATGGGACCATGTCTGGTTTCAGTTTCTTCCACTGTGTATAATCATTGTTATCGACATGGTAAGTGCACAGTGCATCCACATGTCAGTTTCTGAATGCTTGTTTGTTTGTTTGTTAATACATAACAGCTAAGGAAATTAATCCAAAAAGGAGATTCATTCCTATGTCTCCTGACTCTGGATTCAACCCTTTTTCTCCAAATAAATCAATCTCTACCTTTTTCAACCTACCTCTCTCTCGTTCTCTCTCTCACACACACGTGTACACATTCCCTCTTTTAGTAAACCAGACCTGGGTTCATATGCTGGCTCTGCAACTTTTTTGCTGCCTGATCTTGGACAAGGATTCAATGAAATAACTATATGTTAAGTGCAGTCGTCATTACAGGATAGCTCTGTACTTTTCTGCCTCTGCTACTGAATGTATATAATCCTCGAAGGCAGGGTATTTTGTTATTCATCCTATCCCCCTGCCCAATAGCACCAATCACACATGGGTACATCTACTAAGCACCTCCCATGTGCCAGGCGCTGTGCTGAACCCTCCACATGCGTCGTCTCTCCACTTCTCCCAGGAATCCTGTGAGTGGGTCGCATTCGCCCCATTTTACAGATGTGGCAACTGAGAATCAGAAAGTTGAAGCGATTCAATTAAAGTCACCCAATGAGGAAGAAGAAGCACAAGGTTCCAACCCAGATCTGCCTGATTCTGGACCCCACGTGCTTGACTACTGTGCCATCCAGCCTCGCTGACAAGTCGTTCAGTGACCATGATGAATGAATGCTGAGTTGTGCAGCTGAGTCAGTCAGCAGCCAGTGTGGCGTGTGATGCGTCACCTGTGCTTCTTTACCTCCAATGGCACTTGAAAGAGATCTTTCTCTAGTCAGACTCTCTTCCCAGGCCCCTGGAGTCAGGCTGCTTTCGTGGGGCCAAGAGCTACCTCCTCTAGCCTGACTTGGTCCCCCAGTGGGGGCAGGGAACTTGGCATCATGCTGAGAGCATCACTTTGTCAGCTGATGGACAGAGCAATTGGGTGATGCAGAGAGCCCATGGGACACAGCCCTTGTTGTGAAACTGCTCTTCGTTCCAGAGCAGAGAAAATTCCTTCCTGCCCACCTTGGGAGAGATGGGCTGCCCGAGGGCCAAACACCCTCACAGGAGTTGGGGAGGATATAGGGAGAGAGGCGGGCATGGTAGGTGGTCGTGAACTTGACCACCGCCTTCCCCTCTCCTGGTCCTGTGGCCACCTCCAGAGCCAGCCTAACAATCATACTATGTGTTGGAGTTCACAACACACTTTCACATACATGAGCCCATTCTTGAGCCTCATGCAATGCTTTGCAGGTCAGCATGGATGGGGGCAGCCTGGCCTGGTGACAATACCCAGGTTGTAAAGTCACCAGACCTGGCTCAGATCCCAGCTCCACCACTTACTATATATATGTCTTTGGGAAATTTACTAAACCTCCATGAATCGAGGCTTCTTTTGTCTATAAAATGGGGATAATAGTCCCTTCATCACAGGGTGTTGTGGGAATTAGATGATTTATGTCACATTTGGAAGAACTCAAAAACTGAATATTAAAAAATTAGGTATGCCTTCCACAGTTTTTATATAGTCTGTTGCCTATTGGATACATGACTTACCCAAGGCCACTCAGCTCATAAGCAGCAGAGCTGGGGGCCTCACACTTAGTTCTCTGGGCCTTGATTCCGGGACGTTACCACTAGGTGCTTATTATATATTCCAGCTGATCTGAACAGGATTAGAGAAAGGATTCAGGCTGTCCTTCAGCTTCCCTGAGTTCCTATCACACTTCTCTGGGATAGGAGTGGGCATCAAGCTGTGGAATATTCTAGCGCTCAGAGGCAGCAATGTGGGAGCAGGGCGGATGGGAGCAAATAGGCTGCCTCTATGATGTGCCCATCATGCCTGCCAGTCCTCTGCCTGTTGCTGTAAATTTCCAGTCTCTTGGTGGTTTCCTAAGATGAATGCACCACGCCTCAAATAAGCTGTTTGCCTAAATGATAGGATGCTCTTGGTTCATCCAAAGAATAAATATTTATGAAGTCTCTACAAGGCAGACAACCCTGTAATCAGGGCTGGAAGGTGGAGGGGTTGAACAAAAAAAGATCTGGGCCCGCAAGGATCTTCCGATCTAGCAGTAGACCCAGGAAGCAGCACCGGGTGGATGTATTTCTGTCCCCTCCACCTACTTCCTGGTTCACACATAATAAGGTTCTTTTTAAATCAGTGTCAGTCCCTCTGTTTAACTCTGCACAAAGTGGGTGGAGTTCGGCTTCTTTTAGTCCCCACGGGCTGTCTGGCTGGGTGGGTTTAGAGACAGCCAAGAGCAGACAGCTGTTTAACATTCCCTGGGAGAGGGAGGCATGAATCACAGTTGTTTTGGGTAGTGAGTGCCAACTGCCTCTGTCTCTAATCAATATCCAGAAGTGGCAGACTCTTGGAGAAGAGAACATGACAGCCTCCACGTCCCTGGCTCTCAGGCCCTACCCGGAAGGCAGCTGGCATCCTGGGAGGGCAAGATGTCAGGCAGAAGCTCAGATGCTTTTGATCTCATATTGGAGTCTTTTCTTGAACCTAGAGTCTCCTTTGTCCCTGGTTATCATCTCTAGAGGATGTGACAAATTTGAGATTGTGTTATTTCCCAGGCCTCTTGGCCCCGCTTTCTTTTTTTTTTCACCTTAAGAAGAAATGAGTCTTATTTTGTTAGTAAAAGGGTAATACATGACTAAACAATTTGGGGAAAAGGAAATGTAGAAAGAATTTTTAAACCCACCACCCAAAGACAACCACATTTTCGTATATTTTATTTGTATCCTTTAAAAATATATCATTTAAAAAATACTTTGACATTATGCTAAGTGAAATAAGCCAATCAGGAAAAGACGAATACTGCCTGATCCCACTTATATGAGGCGTCTAAAAGGACCAAACTTAGAGAAATAAAAAAAAAAAAACTTAGAGAAGCAAAAAAAAAAAAAGTGCAGTCCAATTTAAAGTATTTTCTTTTGCATTGGTTCATATAAGCTAGTCACATAGTAGCTTCTTTAGGAGGGACTTGAGAATGAAAGATTTAATGAGAGAGATTTAACATTTTTCTGCCTGTATTGGAGTCAGCCAGTGGTTGCTAGGGGCTGGAAGGAGGGAGAAATGGGAGTTGGTGTTTGATGGGTAGAATAGAGTTTCAGTGGTACAAGATGAAAAAGTTCTAGAGACCTGCCGTACAACAATGTGCATCTGGGTAACAATGCTCTACTGCACTCTTAAAAATCACTGAGGGCCAATTTATGTTATGTGTTTTTTGCCACTCTAAAAAAACACTTTGTTTTTATATGACTGCTCTACTCTATATGTAGTTTTGTATCCTGCCTTATTCACTTAACAATGTAAAATATTAAAGTAAATCCAAATTCTTTATTATCATTATTTTTAGTGGATACATAATATTACTAGGTAGAGATACCATAATTTACTTACCATTCCCTTTTTGGACATTTAGGTTGTTACTTTACTGCATAAGCAAAGAAGTAGTCAGAATCCCGTGTATAAAGATTTTCTTTATTTCAGATTCCCTGGGCTAGCCTCCCCAAAGAGAAGGTGCAGGATCAAAGGATGTAAACACACCATGGCTTTTGATAAACATTGCCAAATTGTTTTCCAAAAGGGTTGTACTAATTTCCACTCCTGCTAGCAATGAATGAGAGTGCCTGTTTCACCACACCCTCCGTGACACTGGGTGTTATCATTTTCTCAAATCTGGGTTGATTTGGTAGGCAAATATTTGCATCTTGTTTTAATTTTCATTCCTTTGATACCTAATGAGAAGGAACATCTTTACATGTGTTTGTGAATTGTTCATTGTCTGCAGACCATTCCTTTCCTTTGTCCCTTTAAGCTTCTGGAGTCTTCTGAGTAGTTCTTATGGAGTTGCACGAGATCTTCCAGGACGGAGCTTTTGACGGGTCAGGTGTGCACCATCCCTTCTCCAGCCCTGAGCCACCCTGGAGGGGCCTCTCCCGATTCCTGCACATTCTTCAAGGCCCAGTCAAGTCGCCGCATTTTCCTCAATAGCCGATCTTGCGAGCTCCAGTCTCTTCTTTTTCTCTCCCTTTCCACTTCATTTAGCCCCATCAGGTATTTCACAGTGTGGTTGTGTTTTCAGAATCGTTCAGGGTGGGTCTCCAGTGTTTCACTGCCTCTTCCCTCCCCAGGGAGCGTGGGTTTCCCCTGCACTGGTGCAATGCTGGGCATGTCGAAGATGTGCAAATAAATGCATGTTGAATGGACTTGGCAGAGACCCAACAGCTCTAAAACTCCCAGACTTCCTCTGGCTTCTGCCCGTGTTACAGCAGGGCCACGCTGCCACTTCGGGAAAGCATGGTGTTTTGGTGACAGACGGACTTGGGTTCGAATTCCAGCTCCTCCACTGGCTTCACATGCCTAAATTACTTGCACTCACTGAGTCTCTGTTGGCAAATGGGAAAATGGTTTTTACCTTACCTGGTGATGTGAGGATTAAATGAGGTAATTTGAAACAAGGGTCTTGAACACAGTTGGTACAAAATAAACACTTAGGGGGCCGGCCTGGTGGTGCAGCGGTTAAATGCACACATTCCGCTTTGGCGGCCTAGGGTTCATCGGTTCGGATCCCGGGTGTTGACATGGCATCACTTGGCATGTCATGCTGTGGTAGGTGTCCCACATAGAAAGCAGAGGAAGATGGGCACGGACGTTAGCTCAGGGCCAGTCTTCCTCAGCAAAAAGAGGAGGATTGGCAGCAGATGTTAGCTCAGGGCTGATGTCTCTCAAAAAGAAAAAAACACTTAAAACAAAGGAGCTATTATTATTATTTCTTCACCATCAATTCATGTCTCTCCCCTCCTTCAGAAAACTTGATTTTTCTGAGATGCCACCTGTATTAGTGTCTGATGGCCGCTGTGACAAATTACCACAAACTTGGTGTCTTAAAACAATGCAAATGAATTCTCTTAGTTTTGGAGGTCAGAAGTCCAAAATGGGTCTCACGGGGCCTAAATCAAGATGTCAGCAGGGCCACACTCCCTCCAAAGGCTCCAGGAGAGAATCTGTTTCCTTCCCTTTCCAGCTTCTCGAGGCCGCCTGCACTCCTTGGCACGTCCCCCTTCCTCGCTCTTCCCAGTGCACCGCTCCAGCCTCGACTTCTGCCCTCACACGTCTCTCTCTCACCTTCCTGCCTCTGCCGTATAAGAACACTTGGGCATACACTGGGCCCGTCCAGATAATCTTTCTAACTCAAGATCCTGAGTTTAATCACTTCAGCAAAGTATCTTACCGTGTGGGGTAATATATTCACAAGTCCTGGGGATTAGAACTGGACATTTGGGGGGGCCATTATCCAGCCTACAGTACCATCCAGGCCTGCTTGATTTGGCCTCCTACATCCCTGTGTATTGGCTGTTTTGCATTCTTCCAGGAAGGGACTAGAAGGAAAAATGGACGACTACTGAGCTAGCCCTGTGGCAGGTGCCCCGATTTACCTGGGGACATGTGTATACATCCATAAGGAAATCAAGGCTTAGAGAGGCTCCATGCTTACCCAAGGTCACACAGCGGACACCAGGCAGAGCCTGAGTTTGAGCCCACCGGGGCTGCCTGCCTCCAGAGACCAGGCTCCTGTCACCACCCAACGGTGTCTCTCCCTAGAGGTTGTTCTCTGTTTATATTTATATTTAAATTCAGCTCAACAAGCAAGTCTTGAGTGTCTGTCTTGAGCAAGACACCATACAATAGATAACATGGTTTCCTGTAATTTTATGTAAAAGTCGTTATCTGACCTTAGGCAAATCATTTGGCTTTTCCAACCTTAGTTTCCTCTTGTGTGAAACTAGGAGGGAGCCATAGAAAAAATGAAGGCTGTGAGCAAGCATTTCACAGAGGAGGAAACCCAAGTGGCCAAGAAATGTATAGAAAGATGCTTAACCTCCTTCATAATCGAGGAAATGCAAATTAAACTACAATGAGAACCTCCTCAGTTCTCTCTGCCTCACCACGCAGAGCTCTGCTTTGGGGGTGCTGTGGGCTCCAGACTTCCTCTCTTGGTCGGCCCCACATATCCTGAACCAGATGTGTGTTCCACTAACTCTGTTGATGGCTTCAAACGGGTCATCCCCAGAAGATCTCAGAAAATGCCTGAGAGTTAATATTGCAAATTCATTTAAGCTAGTATCTTCAGAATATATGGCGGGGGTAGGGGGATGAAGTGTTGGTGAGGACAAGCCATGTGCGGCCAATTCTGCCTCTTTCCAAGGGAAACCTTGTTCTGAAGACGAGAAACCTGTGCCCAAAGAACTGGCTTCTTTTTTTTCTAATTTTATTTTCAGGTTTTTAATTATTTTATTGAGGTCACATTGGTTTATAACATTGCGTAATTTCAGGTGCACATTATTATAGTTCAACTTCTGTGTCGACTGCATGCTGCTCACCACCAATAGTCTAGTTTCCATCCGTCCCCACACATATGGGCCCCTTTACCCCTTTCACCCTCCCGCCAACCCCTTCCTCTCTGGTAACCACCAATCTGTTCTCCTTATCTATGTGTTTCTTGTTTGTTTATCTTCCACATATAAGTGAAATCATACAGTGTCTTTCTCTGTCTGACTTATTTCACTTAGCGTAATACCCTCAAGGTCCATCCATGTGGTCGCAAAGAACTGCCTTCTTTATTTATCTCTTTATTCATTTACCTCTATGAGGATGGGGATCTCATCTGTCTCGTTCACTATATTCACTATATTGCCTGATACCTAGTCGGTGATCAAGAAATATTCGTCAAATTGAACGAATGAATTACTTTACTCTGGGTTTTGCTTTTCTTACCTGGAAGGGGATGGGGAGAACTTAATGATTGATTGATCCATTCATTCATTCATTTGTTCAAAAAATGTAGATTAAGCCCTTATATGCCAGGCCCTTGCTAGATGCCAGGTATACAGTGTTGAACAAAACAGATGACAGCTCACCCTGGAGCTTCCATCTAACCATGGAGGCAGACATTCACCAACACTTATTTATTTGATGGTCAAGCATATAGAGGTCCCCGTGGCCAAGAGCTCCAGACCAGTTGAAGCAGCTCAAATTCCAGGAGGCCAGTGGTCTCCTGGACCCCACCCAGGATTCCTTTCCCTTGGGGCTGTGATCCTCCAGCTCCATCATCAATAGGCCAAGCCTCGCCTCTGTTCACACACCTTCAACAGCTCACCACTTCTGACAGGATACCATCCAAACTCCTTAAACCAGATGGTCTTCTGTGACCTGGCCCTGCCCTGCTGGCCAGCCTTATCTGTCCCAACAATGCTGGGCTGACTCCAGCAGTGCCATTGTCTACCCTGTGGCCTAGGCTAGAAGCTGCTCCTCTCAGGGCCTTGGTTTTGTCATCTGTGAAGTGATGGGTTTGGACTAAAATGATCTTCAAGCTTTCTCAATGGTATGATTCTGAGATTACTTTCCAAATACACCGTTCTCATTCCTACTTCATGCTTTTGCCCAAGCTGTGCTCTCTGGCTAAGAGCGTCCACAATCACCACCTGCGATTTCTATGTGATCATTTTCTAGATTTCTTTCCTTCAAGATGGAGCTCAAATACCACTCTCTCCAAAGAAATTCATTCTCTGTTTCTGGAATAATATGCTTGGACCTTTATAAGGGTACTTATCACCTTCTGCCACATACAGCTGTGTACAGACACTGGAGGCTAGTGTTTGAGTGTGGGCTCTGAAGTAAGATAAACCAGGGTTCAAAGCTTGGCTTTACCACTTACTACCTATGGAAACTTGGCAAGTCACTTAACTTTCTGAGCCTCAGTTTCCTCATCTGTGAAATGGGGATCATAAAGCTTTCTTCACAGTCTTGTACAAACTAAATGTGAAAATAAACAACAAACATTTTACAGCATCTGGAAAACAGTAAGGCTGACCACATAGTCCTTCCGCCCCCACTACACTCTAAGTCCCTTTATGACAGGAACTAGATCTTAAAGGGAATGAAACAACCAATGATTGCATGTCTACTGCGTGCCAGTATTGTGTTATATATACATATTTCCTTTAATCTTCAAAATGACTGGATAAAGTAGGTATTATAATTATCTTCATCTTACAGATGCAGGAATGGTGGCTCAGGGAAGTGAAGTGACTTCCCCAAGGCCATGCAGATAGTAATTGGCAGAGCTGGAATCTGAGCCCAGACTTGGTGTCTTCAGAGGCCAAACTGGCTCTGAGTGATTCAACTCAGTTGTTCAGCACAGCTTAGTAGGTCCCCTAGATACTGCTCCCAAAGTGTATACCAGTTGTCAATTCACTTCTGTTTTCCTTATAAGACTGTAAGCTCCTGGAGAGCAGGGTCTGTGTCTTAGTCCTCTTTGTATCTCTGATACTCCCAGGTTTCTACAGGTGTGCTTGGACATGGGCGTTTGCTGGATGGATGAGTGGATGGATGGATGAGTGGATGGATAGGTGGGGGGGGGGGGTGGATAAATGGATATGTGAGTGGATGGAGAGATGGGTGGATGGATAGATGGATGGGTAGATGGATAGATGGGTGGATGGATGGGTGAGTGGATGGGTGGGTGGGTGGATGGGTGGATGAATGGATGGATGGATGGGTAGACAGATGGACGGGCAGATGAACCAATGAGTGGATGAATAGAAGAGTCCCCAGATGAAGTGCTCTCACGCCAAGCATTCCTCTTTAATAGCTCTCTGCCCCCTTCTCCAGGGACAACCTTAGGGCCAGGCTCAGTGTGGAAAATGCTGTGGGAGACAAGTGGGGAAGAAAACACACCCCACATGACCACCAAGCCTCTCTCAAAGTGTCACATGGTGGACGCAACAGTGGTCAGATTCCAGTCACAGCAGTCATGCCAGCCTCTTGGATGCCACCATGGTGAGGTAGACTTCTCAGGTGCCCATTAAGCATGGGACCAGAGCCTGAGTCACACTTCAGCTCTTTCCTCCCTCTTTCCCTCCACCCGCACACAGTGCCCCACCCCGATTTTTGACCATAAGGAGAGAGGACATAGGTCAGATTTTGCCACCAGAGCCACCAAACCCCAAGAGAGGGCGAAGCCCTAAGGCTGGCTTTGGCCCAGGAACTGGGTCAAAAGCCACTGTCTCATTACTGAAATAGTAGCAAAGACCTGAGATGCTCGCTGAGCTGATAGCATCTCTGCCTTCCCACAATAGGTATCCCAGGAGGCAGGGAGAGAACCAAGGGGGACGTGGATATGCCCAGCCCACGCTCACCCGGGAGGGATACAGGAGATGATGCACTCAGAGCACTTAGCGTGGGGCCTGTCCATGACAAGCACTCAGCAAATGGGGGCCACAATTACTAGTGTTATCAGTTATCATTAATGATAATCTGCTATATAGGTGGCACTTCACTCTGGCTACATCTAGAAAGGATTTAAAGTCCATGGTTTTAAATTGAGTTCACGTCACACTCCAAAGTGATGAAAATAAAAATAAAAAGGAAAGATTGAGTTTGGTGCCAGGCATCCACTAAGCAGAGCTCCGTGAAGCTGTTAAACCATGTGTGGCGCTGTATTGATCGCCAGGATTTTTACTGCAGCACCTAAGTGTCCAAGGGAAGTCAAGGGAACTCGTGACCTTAGGTGAGTCACTTACACTTCCAGAGCCTCAGTTTCCCACTCTGTAAAAAAATGCGAAATGTCCTGCCTGTGGACTTGTCAAATGATTACATGAGTGCTGGTGTCCCCAAGCTTGGCATCGGATGAGAATCCCAGGAATAAGGATACAAAGACAAATTCCTGTATTTCCAGCAAGCACGCCAGGCAGAGCTAACGCAGGGGACCGCAGACCTGCTTTGGGGAACCGTGGAGTCGAGGTTTGTAAAGGAGCTTGGCACAGCTCTTGGCATTAATCAGTGCCCAGTAAATGAGAACGACTGCTGTTACCAACAGCCTCTAAGCTGTCTTGGAGCTCTCTGTTCCTGACCTTTTCCATCTACTGACTTCATAATTAAGTCTAAATCCATCCAGGGCTCGCCATGTCTATTGCTACAACTCTAGTGCACGCCACCAGGATTCCTGCAGTTGGTTCCCTTACTTCCATACTTGGTGTCATCTCCCACCCCCCCCCCCGCCCCCACACAGTCTAACCCCCATCAAGCAGCCACAGTGATCTTGCTTTTCAAATGCTTAAATCAGATCATGACACTTGCAACAAAATCCAAATGTCTCCCCATGATTGGTAAGATGTGGCTCCCGCCTGTCTCTCCAGTTGCACCTTGATCTCTCACTCAGCTCCAGCCTGCTAGCCTTCTTGCTGTTCCTGAAACAGATCAAACTCTGTTCTCACCTCAGGACCTTTGCATGTGCTGTTTCCTCTGCCTAGATCTAGTCCAAGCCTGGTTCATTCTCATCACTCAGGCCTCAGCTCAAATTGTCACCCCCTCAAAGAAGGCTTTTATGACCACCCTTCCAAATGTTGCCCCCAACATGTTGCATTGGTTTTTTCACAGCACTATTTGAAATGAACATTTTAATTTATTTTTATATTTAGTAGTTTATGGCCTGATAGCTCTAGTGAGGGGGAGACCTTGTCTATTTTGTCCATTTCTATAGTCTCAGTGCCAAGAGAAAGTGCCTAGAAAATATTTATGGATATCACAAATATTTTGTTGAATGAATGAAGCTATTGTTACTGTTGTTATTATTAACATATTAAAATATCTATGGTAGGCTAAGAGAAAAAAAAGGTGGGTTTCAAAAGAGTATGTCATGATTCTCACTTTCCTAACTTTTGTTTCCAAAACCTCACACACATACACGCTATACATACCCAAATCTACATATAAAAGTCTACAAGGAGGTACATCAAATGTTGAGTTTTTTGTTTACAATCAAGATGCACTTATTTCAAAATCAGAATTAACCTATAAAACAATTTGAAAAAAAAAATGTTAAGAAACCTCTTGTTTTTAACAAGAAAGCAACCAACAGGAAAAGGGGAAGGCTCATTTTACCCAGAGCCTGGGCTCATGCCAGTGAACATCATAGTTCATTTCATTTCCAAATTCCTGACATCCACGGGGGTGTGGAGCTGCCCCAAGACAGCACGCGCGCTGGTCTGGAGACACACGTTCTCTCCTGGCGTTCGGCTGTAGGAGGAACAAGCATGCGAATCTTGAGATAAGGAAAGTTGTGCGGCTTAGTGAATAGCATTCTCAGTTTCACCAATGACACCGACACACTCTTCTATGGCTGTTTGTTACATCCACCCTGTATAAAAACCGAAATATAACATCCAATCAGAGCTCAGCAAAGATATTTTTGGATGTAGCAAAACGAAAGTACCTTGGGTACATTGCCTGAGTCATGACCCTCTCAGGGCCCATATATGCTGACAGTGTGCCAGGCTGTGTTCTAAGCACTTTACATACGTTCACTGCTTTAAGCCTCACAGCAACCCCTTGAGATAAGTACCGGTAGACTGCTATCATTGTTCCCATCTTACTGAAGAGTTCAGCAACACGCCTAAGGTAATGGTAAAGCTGGGATCGGAACCCAGGTAGGCTAGCACTGGCACCCTGTGTCCTTTACCACTAAGCAGTACTGCCCCCAAAGAACCAGGGGCCTCTGGGGCAGGTACACCTCCCTTTTGACTCACCTGATTTCTTCTCTTCTTGTCCACCCAGATATTTTGATGCTCAACAGCTTTAATCAGTGCAGTCAGCTCTATTCCATCTGGTACCACTCTTTATTTAAGCGTGGCTGAAGACCACTGATACAGGAGGGTGGGATGGTAGGAGGGTGGGTTTGGGGGACAGGTTGCCTAAGGTTTGAACCCCGATTCTAGCACTTTTAGCAGCATCACAACTTACTACTCTGCACCTTTCCCCATCTAGAAAATGGCAGGACTCTGGGCTGGCCTGGTGGCATAATGGTTAAGGCCGCATGGTCCACTTCAGTGGCCCAGGGTTTGCAGGTTCAGATCCTGGAAGCGGACCTACACCCCTCTTGGCAATCCATGCTGTGGCGGTGTTTCCACATGTAAAGTAGAGGAAGATTGGCACAGATGTTAGCTCAGGGCCAATCTTCCTCACCAAAAAATAAAAATAAAGATAAGAAGACTCACACCTACCTCTTGTTGGGGTTGTGGAGATGAAATGAGAGCATCAGTGAGATTGTGCCTGTTCCAGCACGCAGCTCTCTGTAGAAGGCATGCGATAAGAGTCACTTCTTTTCCAGGAGCAATTCCAGCAGCCATTCATTTATTCAGCTTCCTCTTCCTTAAAATGGGGAATAATCACAACACCTACTTCATAGGGTAGTTCTAGCAATTTAACACAATAATGTAGGTACAGTGCTTAGCATAGTACCTGGTACACCCTAGGTGCTTAATAAATGTTAGGTATCATCATTGTCACTGTGGGACTAGCATAACAAGGCGGGTAAGAGCAGGGGCTCTCCAGAGTCTTCCCACCTGGATTCAGAGCGAGTTACTTCATCTCTCTAAGCCTCGGTTTCCTCATCTGAGAAATAGGGTGATAACAGTTCCAAATGTGACAGTGTGTGTAATGCTTTGGCTCGCTGCCTTATAATTAAGCCCTTAGCTACTCTACTCTCTAATGTTTGTTTACCGAGCGCCCACTTGGTCCTAAGCACCCATCCCTCTGGGGCAGGAGTTGGGCTGATTCTCCGTCTGAGGGTCCGTGGCTTGTAGACCACCTGGTCCATGGCTGCCGCACTCCACAACAGAATGGCCGGCTGTCCCCAGGAAAGCCAGCCTGGGCCCTGGCCCCGTGGGCGAGTGGAAGAGAATCTGGCTTGGAGATCAGGAGTGAGCACATCCTGATGATCCTGTGCTTGGCAGACACCTTTGGAAGCTGAGGCCCACCTTCAGGGCTGGGTCCTGGCCTGCGGCCCAGAGGAAGCCCTTGGTCTTGCCGGCGCCCTGAGCACGCACCGGCTTGGAGCCTGAACAGAGCGTCCTTTGTGCGATGACAGCGGCAGATAACTGCTCCTGGGTGGCAAGTTACTCACCAAAGGGCAGCCATCGACTGAATAACAGGAGCGATGGCCAGGCGGAGCCAGCGAGCCTACTGCGCTGGTCTCCAGGAGCAGGCACCACGGGGGCCATTACTGCGCCGAGGGGGGACCCCAGGACCTCACAGCTCTGGACCGCTCCACCCTAAGATGTCCAGTCCTTGGCCCACAAAGCCCGAGGAGAGTTGAGCCAGAGGCAGCACAAGGGGCGGGCCGCAGCCGTTACCCCTACGGTGGGGTGTGGAAACTTCAACTCCCCCGCGGTCCTCAAGCTGACAAGCCTCAAGTTTGTCTAGTCTCACAGCAACTCTGCCAGGCAGGAACTGATTCCACTTTGTGGATGAGGAAATGAGGCTCAGGAAGGTTGAAGCTGAGTGGTTCAGAGGTACCCAGCTGCCGCAAGGCCCTTCTTGCTGCCCAGCCACGAGCCCCTGGTGGTGTTGAAAGAAGGGGCAGAATGAGAGCACTGATGCCACCATTTCATTCCACGTAAGAGTCAGTGAGCATCGCTATGCGACAGGCGCTGGGCGGGGCCGTGTGTGTGCGTTGTCTCATCAGATCGCAGCATCACCCTGACCTGAGGCCGGTATATGATTATGCCTCTTAACAGATGAGAAAACCCAGACCCATGGAGGTTGTCTGTCTCAGAGCCCACAGCTCGTACGTGGCAGAATCAGAACTTGGACCCAAATTTCTCTGACTCTAAGCCAGGATCTTTCCTTTCCACTTTACCATACTCTTCTATGTGTTGTAGAACCTGGGAGAATGCATTTCAGAGTTGGGGGTGGCGGCTGCGCTGGTTGAGGGGAGAGGAAGAGGGTGCCGGGGAAGAGGATAAGAATAAAAGCCAGAAGAAGCAGGATAAGTGGTGAATTGCTACCATGTGTTGATTGAAGTAGGTTTGGTAACATCGCAAGTCTTTTTAAAACCCATTTTATTAAAGGACAACATACGAACACAGAGAAAAGAGCAATATACATTATAGAAAAGTATACCAACCGTCATGAATTTTCACGCACTGAACACCCCTATCAGCAGCTGGATGAAGAAGCAGAACCTTTCCAGCTGCCCAGACGCCCTCAGCCCCCTGTCCTGACCATTCCCCTGACTCTAGTCCCATCAGTGGTCGCGGCGGTCTTGTTCTTTAGCTAAATGAAATCACACCCGATGTATTCTTTTGTGTCCGGCTTCTTTCACGTGACATTAGGTTTATGTGTAGCAAGCGTGTTTTTCAACATTGTTTTTGAAAAATTTCAAACTACAGCAAAGTGCAAAGAATTTTACAGTGAAGTCCTGCAAATCTAGCACCTAGATTCCACTGTGAACATTTTCCTGCATTTCTCTTCTTTCACATAAAGCCATCCCTCTATCTGTTCAGTAATACGTCTATTTGATTATGCATTTCAAGCTAAATTGCAGACATCAGTGCATTTCCCCAAATATTTCAGCATGCAGGTCATTAAAAAGTTTAATAATTGTTCACAATTTTTGTCCTTTTGATGTAAAATTTATATATGATGAAATGTGCAATTCTTGAGTGGACATTTAGTGTTCTGATAAACGCAGACACGTGGAACCCCAAACCCTATCAAGATATGGCACATTCCCATCACCCCAGAAAGTTCCCTCCTGCCCCTCCTGCTTAGTGCTCGCCACCCACCTCCTCCCACTCCCCCACCCCATGCCCCTAGACAACCACTGTTCTGATATTTTTCTACGATAGATTAGTTGTGCCTATTGTAGAAGTTCATGTAAATGGAATCACGCAGTATGTATTCTTTTGTGTAAGGTTTCTTTCACTCTGAGTAACTTTTGAAAAATTCATTCATCATGTTGTTATACATATCAGTAATTTGTTTCTGTTGTGTGGCTGGGGAGGGGTCTATTGTAGGAAGGTATGGCAGTTTGTTTATCCATTCTCCTATTGATGGCCATCCAGCCTGTTTCCAGCTTGAAGCTGATGCTTTTCCAGTGGAAAAGATGCTATGGACACTCTTATAGAAGGCGTTTTGTGAGCATGTGCCTTTATTTCTCTTGAGTAAATGCTTAGGAATGTATTGACTGGGTCACAGAGTAGGTGGATACCTTATTTCACAAAAAACTGACTGATCCTTTTCCAAAGTGGTTATATCACTTTATATTACCACCAACAATGAAGGAGAGCTCCGGTTGCTCCACACTCTTGTCAACATTTGGTGTTGTCAGTCTTTGTAATGTTTGGTAGGTATGTAGTGGTGTCTCATTGTGGTTTTAATTTGTATTCCCATGAAAAGACATCTCTTCCTTCAAGAAGATACAGCTCCTTGCCGAAGCTCACAGCTTACTAAGCAGAGTGCATGCTCTCTTGTGCAGACCACAACCTGCCCGACTGTACATGGGGGCCCCGCTTTAGGTCTTCTTGTCTAATGGGCACAATGAACAAGAACCAGCTCTTGAAGTACTGTCTTTATTTTAAAGAAAAACAGCATTTATAGTGGTTGAGAGTGGTCTCTGTAGTCAGTCAGACTGCCCAGACTCACCACACGCCACCTGGGTAACGATGGGCTGATTACTTCGTATTTCTACCTTGTTGCCTCAAATCTACCCATAGGCTTGTTGAGAAGATTAATGAGATAACACACATAACATGCTTAGCACTGTGCCTGGCACCCAGGAAACACTAGTCATCGTTAGTTGTTTTGTTATTGTTGTGTCAGATGAGAAAAGTTACACGTGATTATCGTAAAAAATTTAGAAAATAAATAAAAGTGGAAAGAAATTTAAAGTCACCATAACCCCACCACTCAAAGATAACTATTATTAATTGTTGGTGCATTCTTTTCTAGTATTTCCTGTGTAGAATTTTCTAAAAGCACAGTTGGCATCATCCTCCACATGCAGTTTCCCACCCTCTCTCCTCTGTTTAACTCTACATCTTTAACGGCTTCCCATGTCATTGTATATTCTTTGAATATTCTGCTCGTAAAGGCTGCGTAATGTTCCAGCAATAGCTGTTCCACATGTGGAACGTGTCATGCACGTGTAAGGTGACAAAGCAGTGGGTTCAGAGGCAACGACCCTGGAAGCGGCCTGGATCCCCTTGACCATAAGGGACAGTTCCTTACGACAGTTTTAAGGCCATTGATACACATTGCCAGGTTGGAGCACCATATTAAAACTCAGCTTGTCACTTTTGCCTGACCACAAAAGTACAAGACAATAAAAAATGAAAAAAGTTTTGTGAAGAAAAAAATGAGACACTACGTGAGCATGAAAAAGTAGAAAGTAAAAGCCCCCCCTTTATAACCCCACTAGTAAAGGACAATCCCTTTGATGTACATGCTTCCAGACCTCTCTTCCATATGTACACAACCACGGATATAAGGATACTAACCCAAGCGAAGGGGCGGTCGGGGAGAGGCTCTGGAGCCTGCCCCAGGCGGGTTCCAGTCCTGACTCTGCCATGAATAGCTGTGCCACCTTGGGCAAGCTATCTAGCCTCACTCGCCCTGTTTTAAAAGGTCTCAGGCAGTTGCTTCTGGAGTGACTTTTCAAACGTCTCCAGGGCCCTCAACCTTCTCAACCCTGAATGGATACGGGAGAGCAGATGTGAGCCCACTCCTGAAGCTGGGGAGTCACGTGAGCCCCTTGGGGCAGACATCCCTGCCGAGCTTCTCCCCAGAGGTCCCTGCCCCACAGGCAAGGTTGGGCCCCCGAGGTGTGCAGCACGTAGATCCTGATCCTCCTGGGCAAGCCGGGGGAATTGCACCATTTGCCCGTGCAATGGCGATGCCTAGTTACCCAGTGCTCACCCGGGTAGGTGTGGTTACCTGGGGACAGGTGGGTGCCGGGGCCTCACTTACCACTTGGAGACCCCAATCGTAGTCATCCTGTCCCTGTTGGGGAACACGGGGATACCATTTAGAGCATCCTCAAAAACAACGCCTTCTCCAGCCCAGGGAGTCAAGCTGTGGCTGTTCCCCGTGGGACAGGGGCACAGCTCACCGGACTTTTAAATAAATGTGGAGCAAGTCACAGTGAAGGACCCTCACTTCATTAGGTCTTCACCAAGAACTGCCAAATGCCGCCTCTGCTTTCTCCCCCAGGAGCCCAATCCCACTGGTGTTCTCATTACCTCTTCAAGGTGACCTTATTCAACAACACAGGGAAAATCGACTGCGATTAATTAAACTAAAATCGCAAGACATGCTCTGTTTTGTCTAGAGACTTGATGGAGCTTCTTCCTCTGGGAGGAGGGAATTGGGCCACATGGTTGGTTTATTTACTTACCTGCCCACATCTGGCCTACTTTGCATTGTGATTCATTTCAGGAGACGTGGATCAGATGGGACAGCACCCAAGGAGGACCCAGGCTGGGAAATGATGCTCGAATCTCGGAATCGCCTTCGCGGTAACCTTGGAAGCAGGCTTCTCCTCTTTCCCATTCACTCTTTCTCTCCTACGTGATGAGTTTCCTCTCCAGAAACCTCATTAACCCTGAGACTTTCTGAACATTTTCCACAGGTAAACAGGACTGGTCTTTTGGAGGGATGTGTGACTCAGGTTGAGTCCTCAGGGAAACCTCACAGGCTCAGGACGCACCTGTGGCACCCTGGGCAGGTTATATAACCTCCTCAAGCCTCAGTTTACTCATCTGCAAAATAAGACATTTCCACTTGGGGTGTTGCCGGGTTTCAGTGAAATGACTTTGTGTGTCAAGCTTGCTTCTGGGCCTTTGCACATGCTGTTCCCTCTTCCTGAGACACAATTCTCCAGCAACCACAACCCTAGCCCCTCCACCTGATTGACACCAACAATCCTTCTGGCCATGGCTTAAATGTTATTTCTTCAGAGAACACCTCCAGCCTCCAGAGAACTCAGACGCCCAGTGAGAAGCACCCACAGTTCCTAGTACTTTTCTTCCTCAGCTTCATCAGAGCTGTGATTTAAGTAACTCTCAGTTGTCCAGCCCAGACTGGGAGCTCAGCAGAGGAGGACTGGGTCTGTGTGGCTCATGCCTCCTTCCCCAGCTCCTCGCACAAGTCTGACCCTTAGCTGGCATTCAAGAACTGTCAGCGTCCCTTTCAGAATCAGGAGATGGCCTTTGGTGCTGAAGCCTCCAGCCCCCACTGGAGGCCCTTGGACTTGGCATCTTGTGGGATAAAGGTGGGGCCAAGGCCAAGGAGACCATGGCAGAAGCCTTGGAGCTCAGGCTGGGGTACCTCGTGCCTCTGGGCCCCAGGCTGAGCTCCCCTAGAACTTGGGGTTCAGTCGGTTCCCCAATTCTGTGGTCAGATTAGAGGTGGGCAGGCCCAGACAGGCCTGTTCTGAGCACAGGCAGCTGGGGCGGGCAACGCTGGGCCTCGCCAGGCCTCGCCCAAGCTGCCCCGCGCCAGCACACACAGGCTGCTGCACGCCCAGCGCACTGTGGTGGCTGCCTCCTGCTGCAGGGTCACCCAGCTCCATTTTGAGAGAAAGGGGAGCCCCTAACGGAGAGTGTGGCCCCATCAGGCTTCTCCAGGGAAAACACACAGACACATGCTAATAAATGCGCGTGTACACACACATACACACACACATACACACACTGCTCAGAAAACTTCCGGACAGGCCCAGCCCTCTGCTGTGGTTTTTCATGGGCCCAAATATTTCTCTTTCTTGGACTGTGAGCTGAAGAGGGTGGGAATCCCCAAAAGCAGGGCCCAGGGCCACAGGAAGCTGGTTGTCTGCGTGCCCTGGGGAGTGACACTGAGAATAAGAATAATGCCAGCAGCAGCGACGAAGCTGCCTTTTATCAAGGACTTCCTATGTGCCAGGCACCGTGTACAGCTCTTGAGTTGCAGTAACGAGCAAGAGGTAAAAATCTCTGCCCTGTGCAGCTTGTGGTGGGAGAAGACAGACAATAAACGAAATAAATAAGTAACCTGTAGAGCAGGTTAGAAGGTGACAAGGGCTATGGAGGAAATCAAAATCGGGAAGAAGTGTGGAGCTGGGGAGGGGACCACTGAGATTCTAAACAGCGTGAGCAGGGGAGGCCTCCCTGAGAATGTGACCCTGCATTGTCTCATGTCACCTTCTCAACAAGCTCTTGAAGTTATTAGCGTTATCGTCCCCATTTTGCGGAGGAGGAAACTGAGGCTCAGAGGAGGAATGGACTTGCTCAGGGCCTCTCAGCCTCAGAGGGTAGAGTGGGGATTTAAACCCAGGCCTGCCTGGTGTCCAAACGCTAACCTGCCACGAGATCCCGCCTCCTGGCCCTGCGGCCCCGCCTGCCATGCCCCCAGGAGGGCAGGCCTGCAGGACCCGGAGCTGGGTTCAAAATCCCATCTGCCGGGTTACCTGACAGGGAGCCTCCCAGGGCCCGGTGTTCCTGCTGGGCATGCGTCTCCAAGTCAGACCTGTTTGGGCTGGACAGCCCAGCCCCTGAAAAAGTTCTTTTGTGCTTTCTCAAAGGGCCTCACAAGAGGCTTAAACGCCCTCACATTAGTGCTAATTTGGGGCTGACTTTCCTATTCAGCCAGTGACAAAGCCGAGTGTTTGCACAAGGGCCTGCGGAATGGGACCACACACACTGCCGGGAACGAGGTTCCTGTGCCCTCTGCCCGCCCTGCCCTCCCAGGCACCTGTTTCTCTCATGTAACCGGAGATCCTCGGAGATTCCTGGTCCTCCGTTTCTGGCTCTGCTCCCACAGATGAACCAGGCTCTGCCCCACTCTCTCCCAGAGAAAGCCCTCTGGGGAGGAAGGGAAGCCTCGTCTGCAAAAGGGCCCACTGGACCTTGGTTCAGTTATGAACTCCCATCGTCACAAATGAAAAATGTTGTAATAATGAAAAATGGAAACAACCTAAATGTCCAACAAAGGGGGAAATGGTTAAATACATGAGAGGACACTCATACCATACAGCTATTTAAAAATAGTGAGGCAGGTCTGTAGGTACTAAACACAGAAAAGGCCACACTACCTGCTGGTAGGTGAGAAAAGAAAACTGCAAAATAAATATCTAGTAGGATCCCATTGGGGTTAATTAAAAAACAACCCTAAATAGGTGCATATGTCCTTTGATATGATTGTAAACATATATAAGAGTCTGATTTAAAAGATTTAAAAATCATTGCACTTTGTTCAGAAAAATAATAAATATGTCTTATAAATGTTCTTTTTAAAAAAAGAGTCTGAAAAGAAACCATCAAACTGTTAATGGAGAAAGAGTGATTGGCTAGGAGGGGGAGGGGAAAATGAAGGTGGACTTTCAATGTTTTGTTGTATTTTCTTCTGAATTACTTAAAAATTTTTTAAATAATGAGAATATATGTATATGTGTGTATTTATGTATATACATGTATTTATGTGTATGTATATGTATGTATGTATGTATGTATATATGTACGTATATATGTATGTATATGTGTGTGTATATATAAATGTATGTATCTGTGTGTATGTGTGAGAGAGAGAAAGTGGTTTAGATGAAGAATTTCCATGTTGTTTTTTTTCTTTTTCTTTTTTCTTTTTTTTTTGAGGAAGATTAGCCCTGAGCCAACATCTGCTGCCAATCCTCCTCTTTTGGCTGAGGAAGACTGGCCCTGAGCTAACATCTGTGCCCATCTTCCCCTACTTCCTACGTGGGATGCCTGGCACAGCATGGCTTGCCAAGTGGTGTCATGTCCGCACCAGGGATCAGAACCGGTGAACCCTGGGTCGCAGAAGTGGAACGTGCAAATTCAACCGCTACGCCACCGGGCTGGCCCCCGATGTTGTTATACACGGTCAAGTCTTGTTATTTGAGATAATTACGTTCCTTATAAAGTCACCACAAACACTGAATTAGCGAATGCTGACCTCTTGCTCCTGGGGAAATACACGGTTAAGTTCGTACGAGCCTCTGATCACAACATTTTCATCAAGTGATCAATATATACCCTTGTTGCATGTGTTTCTGTTTAAATGCACCTTACTTCATATAAATTGTCGATTCATTAACCTCCCAGCCAACAGCACCGTAACTCATGACCGAATGAAGCTCCTCCGACAGACGTCTTTCCTGTGTAAAGCACATCACTTGTTCTTCTTGCTCTTAGCAACACCGGGCAGCACTTCAGCACTACGCTTGGGAGCCATTTTAAACAGTGAAATCACCAAGAAAACGCACAAAAATGTGAAAAGGGTGGCACTAAATAGACCATGAAAAGGACCTTTATTTAAGGTATAAGAACGGAGACAAGAAGGCGGAGCGTGGCCTTGTCGTCCTCGGCTGGGAAGATGCATGTTGGGCAACTCAACTTTTTCGCCACTCTGTGCATGTCTAGAAATGACCACAGAAGCACCTCGAGGATTGATGTGGGGATTACAAATAAATCTTTAGCAAGTAGGCAAGTTCACAAATATAGAATGCGAGAACAACGAGGACTGACAGTCTACTTCAGCCTTCCTCGTCCTCGCAGGATAAGTCTCAGCTTAGGCTTCTAAGGTTCAGTGGGCATTCTGTGAGCTCCCTGGTGCCCACGCCAGGCCACGGTGGGCTGCGTGATCCTGGATGTGTTGGTATCTGAGCTCAGTTTTCTCTCCGTGGCAGAGTCGAAAATCTGTAAAATACCTAACACAGTCCTGACACATAGTATGTGTTCAAAAACCAGCCACGATTATTATTATCATCCCATTGCCTCACGCCCCTCCTTCTGTGCACTGGGGGATTTCAACAGAGGTTTGAGGAAGGGTTGTTTGCGCCAGGGCGCCAGGCTGGCGCCCTTTTCACGTACTCTTTGTCGCATCCTTCCTCTGGCTGTACCTACAAAACCAGACGACAATCTGAATGTCGAAAATTGTAGTCAATAAAATGACTTCATGAGACAGGCCAAATCAGGATGTTTCCCCTTTGAGATGACAGCCCTCTCCTCTCCTCTCCTGTCACCTCTGGTGTGCTCTCTCTCTGGGATTCCCATGAGACTCCTCAGCACAGATCCCACTGGGTTATAGTGAACAGTCAAGAACCTCAGGCTCGGGGCCAGGATGGCCACTCACCTAGGGCAGTGCTGCAGCTTACTCATTAATATTCCCTGTGCTCAGGGAACAAGGGACAGGGGACAAGGCCTGGCACAGATTGGCACCTTGCGAATGGCTGACCTGGAAAAATTGGGACCAGGAGCGAATCGAGCTTCCCACCCCAAACTTCTCCCAACACCACGTAGAAGGAAATGGACACGTGAAGAGCAGATACGATACAGAGTTGGTCACCAGGATCTGTTAATAAGTGGCACCTAAAGTTACTGATATTTTCAGCTTAGTCTTCCTTAGTCTTAAACTTCCCACAATCAAGTAAACCAACACACAAATGAAACTTGGCTCCCCTCCTCTGACCACAGCTGGAGAGGGTGCGCAGTGAAATAAGCAGCTAAATATGCAACAGACTAGCATCTCAGGCGTCCTTGCTGTGTGACTGGCTCTGTGCTGTGCCTTTTGAGTCTATCAACTAATTTAATCCCCACACCAATCCTCGGGGATAAGTATTACTGGCCCCATCTTACAGATGAGCAAACAGGGCTCCGAGAGGCAAAGTGACTTGCCCAAGGTCACAGGGCTGCTTCATAAGGCTGCTGGCCTCCACCCATGCAGGTGGCTCCAGAAGCGGCCCTCCTAGCCACTATGAGACACTGTCCCTCCGGGCTGTGATTGCTCTTGTCCCTCAGAGGCACTTCCAGGGGGTGGACACTCCACAGGGGGTGGTAACACGAGGGTGGGGCTGTGCCCTGCTCGGGCCCAGGTCCTCTGGCCCAAATCACCGGGTCTGGATCCTTGGCTTCCCTCTTTCCCATTTCTCTGAAGTCTGTTCCAACAAACCTTTCCAGTTTTATCTCCTTCCCCTTCCTTCCGTGCACCAAACGCTGCATTCCAGCTGAGCCCGGCTGCTCCCTCGTCACACCCATGCGTTCCTGTCTTCAGGCCTTTCCCGTTGCTGTTCCTTCCTTAGCCCAGAATATATCCACCCATCCCTGTCTATCGCAATCATCCCCACGTCTCTAAGTCAAACTTCAATGCCATCTTGCCCGTGAAGCCCTCCCCGATTGTGCCTGTCAGAAGCCATCGCCCCTTGCCCGCCTCTGGGCTTCAACAGCTAACTCTTGATCACCCCCAGCCCCTGCACCCCCACTGCACCCCACCCTAAGAAACTCTTGTTGACCAGCAGCCTGGGCTGCATCTTCACACCCCTTCTCATCCCAGGTGTTAGGACACTGGAGAGCAGAGAGCTCATATCCTTGTCCCTACAGCTAGCATAGTACCTGGCGTAGTAAAGGAAAGCACTTCTGACTTCTCGGATACAATGAGCACATTGATAGTGAAAGTCAGTGATTGTTTCAAAGTCATCTGCTCCACGAGTCCATGGACTCCATGAGTCCATGCAATCAGCCACTAGCTGATAATAGCACGCTTATGTCCCAAGGTCTTCCGTCCCAGGGCTGCTTAAGGCTCCAGCAATACAGTTGGCCCTCCGTACCCAAAGGTCCACATCTGCAGATTCAACCAAGCTCAGATCAAAAGGCCTAGGATGGTACTGCACAGGTACTGACTTTTTTTCCTTGTCGTTGTTCCGTAAACAATACAGTATAACAACTATTTGCATAGCATTTACATTGTATTATAAGTAATTAGAGATGATTTAAAGTACACGGGAGGATGTGCGTAGGTTATATGAAAATGCTGAGCCATTTTATATAAGGGACTAGAGCATCCTCGGACTTTGGTATCAGAGGAGTGTCCTGGAACCAATCTCCCGTGGATACCGAGGGACGAGTGTATGCATCATTTTTCATCACACCTCTGTGCCTTTGCCATGCTGTTCCCTCTATCTGGAATGATCTTTCCCATCTTGGTTGCTCAGAGAATCCAGTCTCTGCAAACTTGGTTCAATGTCCCCTCCTCTCAGAAGCGCCCCCTGACTGCTCAGCACCCTCCTTTGCCCCAGAGCTAACCACTTCTTCTTTCAAGTTGTCTCTGCACTTCTGCCTCCCTGGGTGTTGCTAAGCTTGCTGCTGTGCTGCAATGGATTTGTATGTCTGTCCTCTGATGGCTCTTCAAGGCCAGGGACATGTCATATCATCTCTATGTCCCCAGGATCCAACATGGTAATTTTCAAGCATATTTAGGGGTGGATTTCTTTCCCCAAAAGAAAATCTATGTGCCTCTCAATATAAAACAGATACAAGGAAAGCTGTTCTTGACAGAGACGGGGGACGAGGCAGGACACCCCTGCATGTGTGGTCATCTCAGACCCTGCCTGGGACCCTCCCTAGAGCTCCGGGGCCTCCACAAAAGTTTGAAAACTCTTGACTCAGTGCGATGCCGAGAACAAGGTCATGGCTCAACAAGTACTTTTTAACTGATGTGAAGACCAGACACCTTCAGGGCCCAAAAGAATGAGTTCCTTAGAGTGGAATTTCAGACACCTTGACTGGAAGGAGGGACGTGCCTGGGCTTCGGTCCAGAGTCAGGGGTTCAAGTCTCAGCCCCATCGCTCTCTGGCTGGGCAGAGACCTCCCCTCTCTGGGCCTCATTTTTCTCATCCATAAAATGAGGAGACTCATAGCACTTCTCCAGGGCAACGGGTTGTGATTATTCCTAGGGGCAAGGCCAATCGCCCCGCTCTGCTCCTCCAATCCTGTCATTCGTGTCCACCGGAGAGGACACCAGCTGAGCAACTGCAGTCAGGACGCAGGCCATTCTGGGCTTTGGTGCCAGATCCCAGCTCTGACGTTGGCTGGCTGTGGATTGTCTCTGAGCCTCAGTTTTCTCATCTGCCAAATGGGGACAGTGACAGCAGTCCATAGGTTGGAGAGGCCTTACAGCGTAGGGGTAAGTGTGATGCCTGGTCCAGACTGTCCTGCTTTGAAGCCTAGCTCCCTCACTTTCTAGCCCTGTGACCTTGAGCAGGTTAGGTTACTTAACCTCTTTGAGCCTCAGTTTTCCCATCTGTAAAAAAGGGTTAATGATAGTACTCACCTGATAGGATTGCATAAATTAATACACGTGAAGTACTTAGAACAGTGCCTGGCACATAGGAACTGCTGTATACACATGAGCAATTGATACCACCCCACGGGGCTGTTTTGAGGATCAAATTAGATCGCGCTTAAAATGTGCCCAGCCCAGAGCCTGGCGTATGGTAAGAATTCAATGGACGGGAGCTGTTATTTAAGATGAATTGAGCTCAAATTCAGCATATTACATATGAGCTCTTGGGGGTAAAAAACAGAAGCTGGGCAGAAACTCCACGGCCTTCGATCTCATTGAGTCTCCTGTGAAAGGGGCTGCTACAGCTTCTCCCTTTGGGTGGGTGCCCCACGGTGCGTTCTGGGTGTGTCCTGCTGCCTGACTCAGAGAAAGTGCCCCCCCAACCGTTCCCCACCCATCTGTGTCTGCCCAGCCACGCAGTGATCAGACCTGACCCTGGAGAACGGCAGAGATCCTATCACTGCCCCAGGGCCGGGAGTGGCAAGAGGGGTTATAATTACAGGTTTCATCGAAATTGTGGATGTGACCAGCACTGCTTTCTGCAGCTCCTCTAAGGGCCCTGCTGGGGCCCTCCTCAAACCCTCCTGCCTGGGTGCCCCCAGAAGCAGGCGCCCCCACCCCGGTGACTGACTTCCTACGGGTGCTCAGCACTTTATGTGAAGTGCCTCATTTAATTCTCACAAAGAGCAGTATTCCCTCCATTTTACAGACGAGGAAACTGAGGCTCCAGGAGGCAGAGTGACTCAGCCTAAATTAAGCGGCCAAGACAGGCTCCGGGGTCTGCCTGGCTCCATGGCCCATGATCTTAACCTCCACTCCAGTTTGCATCCTGAACGGAACCAGAATCTGGTTGTGATGGTACGGCGAGGAAACTGGGCTCTGGAATCCAGCAGCCATGGCTGTGATTCTTGGCTCTGATGCTGGGTGATCCTGGGCGGTCACATCACCTCTCTGAGCCCGGGTTTCCTCCCAGGTTTGTTGTGAGGACTAGACAAGAAACTATATGTAAACTCTCTAAGTACCTGGGATAGACGAGGGTTCAGTAAGGGTCGGGTACCACACATTCACTGTTGTTGTTATTGTCAGGCTTGATTGATGAAGCATCCTGAGATCACTGTCCACATAGATACAGACATCAGAGCACGAGGAAACTCCTTCATTCTGGACGTGCCACATGTGACATTTCCAATTTCATCCAGACCCTGAGTCACGCAGACTCAGATTGACTCATGGGGTTTCCATTTTGCTTCTGTTAAGCCGTCAAGTTGTGAGACCTAGAGTAAGCAACAGGATCTTGAATGGAAAGCAAATGAAACCGATCCCCCCATCTGCCATGTGAGTGGAATCCAGTCAAAGAACCTCCAGGTTCCTGAGTTTCTCTCTAGCTGAACGTGTTGCTCTCTCTGCCAGGAGGCTCGTGGGGCCTACAGAGTGGAGCTGGGAGCTCTCGGAGGAAAAGGGGCTTTAGAAGTCCTAGGTCGGCCCGTCCTTGTTCCCCTTTCCTCTGATAAATGACTGGGAGTGGAAGATGCACAGCAGGGAGAGGGAAGGGAGGGGAACGGTATTCACTGAGCTGGCAGCACCTCTCCAAGACACAACACGAGCTCCAGCCCACTTCCCTCTGGGGCCCAGAGCAAGTATCATTCTGCTTTGTGGTGACCATACTGTGATCCCCTCCCTCAAACTTACTCACCTCCCCCAGCGAGGCAGGAAGGAAACACGGCGCCCGGCATTTGGCTATCCCAAGGACCAGGCAGGGCTCCATTAACCCCAGAAATGAACCCTGGGCTCCCATCTGCCAGGCCTCCCTGCCCGCTATGCCCGGCTTTGCCCGTGATTTATAAGCTTCTCCACTTCGCCTGTTATTACGTCCCTCTTATTAATGAGCAGGCTTAAGACAGTCAGGATTTCCTCCATCAGTGTTTCGTCTTCCTGAGCCCTCTGTTTGAGGGTTACAGGTGGTTTACAGCCTTGCAAAGTTTGACATTGGACCAGACAACTAGGTCTCTTCACTGGAAGGGACAGGGGGCGAGCTGAGGAAGGGTAATGCCCGGCTCATTCTGGTGGACAGACGAGAGCTACTGCAGCTCAGGCCGAGGCAGGCTCTTGCTCACCAAGGGCTATGAGCGCGCCATTTCCCACCCTGGAAGGGCAGACACGACACGCACAACGAGCACGGAACTGAGGAGATGCTGTATCTACATTCCTTTGAAAATTCAGAGGCCTAGAAATTGCTCTCCAAAGACGGCAGAGTTAGCCTACCCTCTTCACTGCTCTTTTGAGCTTCCTGGTTTCTGAGAAGGTGTGAGTGGTCGCTTTCACTAGAGGCCCCTTTACTCAGCCTTGAGCTCTCCCAGGAGGGGTTGGAGGTGAGGGGATGGAGGCCTCGTCAACAAAAACATCTTTCTTTTCATTCCGTGGCGTTTGACACTCAGTAAAATGGGCTGCAGGCACGGTGGAGACAAAGTGCTGCCTCAGCTGTGTCACTGTCCTTTCATCTTGCGCCTGACTGTTTCACAGCCACGCTCAGCAAGGAGACATGGAGACGTTTATGTCCGTCGTACGCCACGCTGAAGTTGCTGTGTTTAATCACGTTCACCTCCAGGAGGCCGAGGGGATCGTTTCTGCTTATATTAGTCATTCACCTGGGCCACCTAAGAACTATTGATGTGGCTGTTTAAAAAAAAACAACAACAAAGAAAAACCACTGACACTTTTTTTAAAAAAGCAACTTTATAAAACATAGTATCTTATGTACAATTCCATTTTTGTGTGAAAAAAAATCCACTTATGGACAGAAAAATAGTTTGGAACATCTAAAACACTAGCATTGATTGGTAGAATAATGTGGTTTTTAAATTTGTAGTTATTTATTGCCTTTGGCAATTTTGAAAAATTTCTCCAACAAATCTACATTGCATTTGAGACTCAAAAAAAAAGGTAAACCTGTAAACCCCAGGATATCTCTGGCAAATTAAATCTAAGCTTAGCTTAAACTGTCTCTCAGGTTCAGGCAAAAAAAAATCTAGATGTCACAGCTAATGTCCGCTTTCATCCACCTTCCTCAGTTGAGGCCTCCCGCCCCCACCCCCACCCCCACCCCCAAGCCCGGGGAATTGAAGCTAAGGAGAAGCGATGGTCCGGCAACTGTGTCTGACTCCGAGCGCGCTGGTTTCTAGGCCTTCTCCTTCCTGTAAGGAGAGCTGTCACTGAAGGACACAGTGGGAGCGGCGGTCTTTCCACAGCCCTGCAAGGTCTGGTTTCCCCTTGCCTCCGCTCTATCCTGAAAGGCTGGGGATTAGAACTACTGTACAGTTCTCAGAGGGGGTTTGTTTATAAAACTTTGCTGGTTAAACTTGGGTTGAGGCAACCCGAAGCTGGAGTGTGGACCGAGCCCCTGGCTCGTAGCCCCCTCCTGGGGCTGTGTTCTCAGCAGGACCGGGCCCCGCAGGCCCTCCCAGAGCCCGACTGCCTCCCTTCCTCCGCACCTGACGTTCAGCCTGCAGAGTCAGGCATCGCCCCACTCTGAGGAAGAAGAGGGGTTTATAAAAACGTTCTAGAAGATCAGGAAGATGACAACAGGTCGTTTGGGAGTAAAACAACATTTTTGGCTATTGAAGCCTGAAAACTGATTTTGAAACCCCACAGGGAGCTTCCCACAGGATGGGGAGAAACACCCAGCTGCCCAGGCAGGAGGCAGCTGAGTGCGATCACTGCTCCTCTGACATTCTCCTGCCCCTCCTTTCTGCCCCTCAAGGCCTGAGAGGAGGGCCCTCTGAGGGGCCGCGCCCCCTGGGGCCTGCTGCCCTGCTGCCATTTCAGATGAGAGGCTGCCGGCTTCATGGGGAGGCGACCTCCCCCAAGGAAGGCTGTGTGAGGAGAGGGTAGGGTCAAACAGGATGTTCGAATGACTATCAGACCCACCGTGGGTACTCAGGGTGTGAATGAATCTCGGAAAGCGTAAAAAACGTGGACTTTGGAGCTGGTGGGTCGGGGTCGCATCCCAGTGCTGCCACTAAGAGCTGTGTGGCCTTGAGCAAACAGGATCCAAGGGCCCACTGCCTAGGGCAGCTGGGGGGACTCGGTGAGAAAGCTCGGCGGTAGTGCAGAGCAGGGGGCAGTCAAGAAATGAAAGCATGAAACAACAGCTGGGTGGCACGAGGGGACGTGGGGAGCGACAGAACCGTTCTGTATCTAGACTGTGGTGGAGGACACACAATGTCATGCATGTGTCAAACCCCACAGATCTGTACACCACAGAGAGAGTGAATGGCACTTTATGTAAACTTTAAAAAATAGGTTATCTTTTTTGTTTAAAGCTTGTATTTATTTTTCTTTCGTTTCATTCATTTATTTATTTATTTATTTATTTATTTATTTATTTATTTATTTTTGAGGAAGATGATCCCTGAGCTAAGATCTGCTGCCAATCCTCCTCTTTTTGCTGAGGAAGACTGGCCCTGAGCTAACATCTGTGCCAATCTTCCTCTACTTTAGATGTGGGACGCCTACCACAGCATGGCGTGCCAAGCGGGTGCCATACCAGCCCCTGGGATCCGAACGGGCGAACCCCGGGCCACTGAAGCCGAACGTGTGAACTTAACCGCTGCACCACCGAGCCAGTCCCAAAAATTGATTATCTTGAAGATTCCTTCTCTTTTTGACATTCTATGGGTTTCCTCGCCAATGTATGAGTCATTGGAAAGGAATGATAAAATTGAAGTGATTTTGCATCATGGTGGGAAGAAAGGGTCAGTGTCCTCTTACGGCTTCATTCATTCACCCCAGTGTCCTAGAATCAACTACCTCCGGTCCCTTGAGGATTTACCCAGGGATGGCAAGTCAGAGCCTCATTTGGTCACCTGGAGCTGAGGAACTGAATTTTAAATTTTATTTAATTTTAATTAATTTACATTTAAATTTGGAAACTGAATCAGTGTATAATATTTTCCTATTACAGACAACTTTATTGTTCTGGTGGGACTACATTTCATTTTTAATATATTTTATCATTAATTTTTTTTTTAAGATTGGCACCTGAGCTAACAACTGTTGCCAATCTTCTTTTTTTTTTTCCTGCTTTTATCTTCCCAAACCCCCCATACATAGTTGTATATCTTAGTTGCAGGTCCTTCTAGCTGTGGGATGTGGGACGCCGCCTCAACGTGGCCTGACGAGCGGTGCCATGTCCGCACCCAGGATCCAAACCCTGGGCCACCCAGTGGATCGCATGAACTTAACCACTCGGCCACAGAGCCAGCCCCCTATCATTAATTTTTTTTATTGAGACATAATTCATATACCATTAAATTCACCATTTTGAAACATACAGCTCAGCGGCTGTTAGTATATTCACAAGGCTATACAACCATCACCATGAATTCCAGAACATTTCATCACCCCAAAAAGAAACCCTGTGCCTATTAGTAGTCACTCTGCATTCCCCCCTTCCCCCAGCCCCTGGCAGCCATAATCTACTTTCTGTCTCTATGGATTTGCCTATTCTGGACTTTTCATATAAATAGAATCATGCAATATATGGTGGTTTGTGTCCAGTTCCTTTCACTTAGCACCTGTTTTCAAGATTTCCTGCATGTGGCACTTTCTTCCTTTATACGGCTGAATAATATTCCATTGTATGAATATAGTACTTTTTGTTTATCTATTCACCAGTTGATGGACATTTAGGTTGTTTCCACCTTTTTGGCTACGAGCCCTGGAAAACACAGCCTCCAGACTGAGAGGTGCTGCAGGTGTGAAGTGCGTCCCAGATTTCAGACTTGTACAAACAAGGAACGTAAAATGCCTCGTTAATATTTTATATTGACTACACGTTGAAATAATGTTTTTCATATATTGGGTTAAATGAAATATATCATTTTTTTTAAAAAAGGATTCGCCTAGAAACAAGGCGGAGGAGGTGTGAGTTGTTGAGGGAGCAGGAGCCCTTCCTCTCAGGAAATCGTCCTCCAGCTGCCCTGCCCAGCGGTGGACCTGAAATAGGAGCAGGGTCAGGCCGGCAGCAGGAGGATCCATTTTGGAGGCCATCCTGCCTTGACACTCAGGGAGCTGCAGAAAGGACAAGTCCAGGCAGGAGCTGGTAGGTGACTTCCCCCCTGGGAGGGGACTGGGGACTGTAATTATCGGACAAAAGGAGTAATTGGAGCGGCCAATGACAACAATGGCTTCTCCTTCTCTGTGCCCGGCCGCAGAGTTGCTCGAGTCCCCACACGCTTTTGGGCTCCTTTCCCTGCCCCAGGAGCAAGGGCAGCAACAGGAGAGGGCTCCTTACCTCTGGGCACCAGGTGGTTGGCATCAGGAGGCTGCAGCCAGGGCCTGCTCTGTCACTACCTTGCTATGTGTCCTTGGCAAGTCCCTTCCGCTCTCTGGGCCTGAAAAAAAATTCTGAGTCAGACAGACGTGAGATCAAATCCTGGTTTTATCCTTACTGGCTGTGTAAGTTCTCTACTCCTCGCTCCTATCTTTCAAATGGAGTAAATACTCAACAGTTACCTCACAGGGTGACTGCGAGGTTTAAATCAGATCATCGGTGCCGACACTTAGTGCTTCCTATGCACCAAGCACTGTCCTGAGCGCTTTGCACAGATGAGCTGGTTAGAGCTTCCCATCAACCCTCCACGGCAGGTCGTCTTAGTCCCATTGCCCGAGTTCACACAATGGAATGTCTCAGAGCAACAGTGTTGAGCCCAGGTTGCCCACTCCAGAGCCTGTTTCCTTACCCACCATGCTAACCTGCCTCCAGCACAGAAAGGAGACGTCACGAATCCTCAGTAAATGTTGGAGGGGAGAGGGAAGCAAAGTTCCATGACTGTTAAAATACCTCCTGAGGAAATATTATTAAGCTCCCCACTAAACAGATGGGGACACCAAGCCCAAAGGATGAAGTGACGTGTCCTGGGCCACTGCCAAAACGGTGACAGAGCGAAACTTGTGTATCCTGGCTCAGAGCTCTCCTAAGTATTTGAAACTGGAGTGGATCTCGAGTCACACATGCAAATCTGCTGGCAGATAAGCAGCCCCGGCCCAGGCTGATCTCAGGATTTATCACTCAGCTGATTAAATCTGAATATCAGGGCAGTGCTTCTGGAAATGCCTTTGCCCCACTCTGTGCATAGCCTCCAAATTTCATCCAGGTACAATTCTCAGTTGTTAGGTTTGCATTTAATAAGAGTTGGCTGTCCAGGGAACTTAAAAAGTAGCTCTTGGCTTCTGAGACTCGGTTCAGCTATTTCTTGAGTGTTTACTGTGAGCGGAGCGGGTACCAGGCACGGGAGCTACACCGAGATGAAGGAACTGCCTCTCTGCCCTGCCCTCAGGGAGTTGCCAGTTGAATCAGACAGACAGAAGACATTCCCTTGCTCAAGAATAATTGCTTAAAGATAGACACAAATGATAAAAGCCAGCGCTGGTGACGGTGAGGGAGCCAGGCCCCCTCCTTCCCCGACGGTGGGAAAGGAACTTGGCCTAACAGTTGCAGAGGTCAGTTGGGTAACAGGTATCAAAAGTCATACAATTGTGTCTCTCCCTAAAACCCTGCAATTCTACTTCCTGAAATTGGCCCCAAGGAAATAATTATGGCTGGGCACAAAGATTTAGCCATAGTTATGTTAATACAGCATTGTTTATAAGAATGAAATTCTGGGGGCCAGCCCCGGGGCCAAGTGGTTAAGTTTGCACGCTCCGCTGCGGGGGCCCAGGGTTTCGCTGGTTTGGATCCTGGGGGCGGATATGGCACTGCTCGTCAGGCCACATTGAGGCGGTGTCCCACATGCCACAACTAGAGGCACTCACAACTAGAATATACAACTATATACCGGGGGAATTTGTGGGAGATAAAGCAGAAAAAAAAATTGGCAACAGTTGTTAGCTCAGGTGCCAATCTTTAAGGAAAAAAAAAAGATTGGCAACGAGCTGTTAGCTCAGGCACCAATCTTTGAAAAAAAAGAATGAAATTCTGGATATAACGTGTATGTCCATCACTGGGGACTGGTAAAGGCGACCTTCCACACAAAGGTCATCGTGGAATATTAATGCTGGAAAGAGAGTCACATTGTTGCCTAGTGAGGGGAAGGGCAGGTTACAAACAGTATCTGTAGTGTGACAGCATTTTGTTGCTAAGAATACATATTTGCTATAATAAGAGCTCACATTGGTTGAGTCACTTTTAGGCATTATTTCAACCCTATACCATAGACGTTCCATTTAAAAAATTTTTTCAATAAACTTTTTAACATCATAGATGCTCTTTTTTTTTTTAAAGATTTTATTTTTTTTCCTTTTTCTCCCCAAAGCCCCCTGGTACATAGTTGTATATTCTTCGTTGTGGGTCCTTCTAGTTGTGGCATGTGGGACACCACCCCAGCGTGGCTCAACGAGCAGTGCCATGTCCGCGCCCAGGACCCGAACCAACAAAACACCGGGCTGCCTGCAGCAGAGCGCACGAACTTAACCACTCGGCCACGGGGCCGGCCCCATCATAGATGCTCTTTTGATTTTCATTTTACAATTGAGGAAATGAGGCTGAGAGGGTTTAAGAGACTAGCTCACATGTGCATAGCCGGGATGAGAGGCCAGCTCAGAGAGCTGGTGGATTGAATCCCAGAGCAATGGCCTTTCTCTA